>NC_071511.1:30337500-30637500 GCF_027887155.1 Malaclemys terrapin pileata | reverse complement strand
GAATGTCCACAAAATCCTATTTCCCTGACGACAGTAGAAATAAACAGTAGGAGGCAATTTCCAAGCCTACCATTCCAGCCAGTCTGGTGCCCAAAAGAAGCACTCTCTCTTGGCTTCCTCTCAGAGTCATAAGAATGGCCATACTGGGTCAAACCAATGGTCCATCTAGCCCAGTATCCTGTCTTCTGACAGTCGCCAATGCCTGATGCTTCAGAGGAAATGAACAGAACAATTTATCAAGTGATCCATCCACTGTCATCCAGTCCCACCTTCTGGCAGTCAGAGGTTTAGGGACACCCAGAGCATGCGACTGTGTCCCTGACCATCTTGGCTAATAGACATTTATGGACCTGTTCTCCATGAGTTTACCAAATTCTTTTTTGAACCCAGTTAGATTTTTGGCCTTCACAACATCCCCTGGCAACAAGTGCCACAGGCTGACTGTGCGTTGTGTGAAGAAGTACTTCCTTGTTTGTTTTAAACCTGCTGCCTATTAATTTCATTGGGTGACCCCTGGTTTTTGTGTTATGGGAACGGATAAATAACACTTCCTTATTCAATTTCTCCACATCATTCATGATTTTATAGACCTCTGTCATATCCCCACCTTAGTCATCTTTTTTTCAAGCTGAACAGACCTAGTCTTTTTATTCTCTCCTCATATGGAAGCTGTCCCATATCCTAATCATTTTTGTGTCCCTTCTCTGTACCTTTTCCAATTCTGTTGTATCTTTTTAGAGCTAGGGCAACCAGAACTGCGTGCAGCATTCAGTGTGTGGACATACCATGGATTTATATAAAGCAGTGGTTCCCAAACTTGTTCCACCGCTTGTGCAGGGAAAGCCCCTGGTGGGCCGGGCCG
This sequence comes from Malaclemys terrapin pileata, assembly GCF_027887155.1. Taxonomy (NCBI): domain Eukaryota; kingdom Metazoa; phylum Chordata; order Testudines; family Emydidae; genus Malaclemys; species Malaclemys terrapin. The sequence goes on along the minus strand of NC_071511.1, from coordinate 30,636,638 downwards.
GTTTGTTTACCTGCCGCGTCCGCAGGTTCGGCCGATTGCGTCTCCCAGTGGCCGCGGTTCGCTGCTCCAGGCCAATGGGAGCTGCTGGAAGCAGTACTGGTTCTCTTACTGGTTTGGGTTTTTTTTTGTTTTTATTTGGGGTATATATGTAGTTTGAGCTTCTATTATAGTAAGTTTCCATGCAGCTTGCAGGTCTTTCACTCATGTGACTGTCTCCTTTAATTTCCATTTAACTAGCCTCCTCATTTTAATGTAGTTCCCCTTTTTAAAGTTAAATGCTACTGTGGCGGGTTTCTTTGGTATTTTCTCCCATACAAAGATGTTAAATTTAATTACATTATGGTTGCTCAAGTGTTTCAGCTATGTTCACCTCTTGGACCAGATCCTGTGCTCCATTTTGTACTAAATCAAGAATTGCCTCTCCCCATGTGGGTTCCAGGACTTGCTCCTCCAAGAATCAGTCATTAATGGTGTCTAAAAATTTTATCTCTGCATTCCATCCTGAGGTGATATGCGCCCAGTTAATATGGGGGTAGTTGAAATCCACCATTATTATTGGGTTTTCTGTTTTTGTAGCCTCTCAAATCTCCCTGAGCATTTCATAGTCACCCTCATCATCCTGGTCAGGTGGTTGGTAGTATATTCCTATTGTTATACTCTAATTTTTCAAGCATAACATTTCTATCCATTGAGATTCTTTGGTACAGTTTGATTTGTTTAAGATATTTACCTTATTTGATTCTGCTTTCTTTCACATATAGTGCCACTCTCCCACCACTGCAACCTACTCTGTCATTCTTGTATATTTTATACCCTGGCATTACCATGTCCCATTGATTATCACCATTTCACCAAGTTTCTGTGATGCCTATAATAGCAATATTCTCATTTAATACCAGGCAACTCAAGTTCACCCATCTCAGTATTTGGACTTCTTGCTTTTGTATACCTGCACTTATAAAACTGGTCAATATTTAGTTGTCTGCTTTCATGTGATGTAATTGAATGGGACTCTTTTTTCATTTGACTGTTTCTCTTCAGTTCCTCCCTGTACTTTATCAACTTCTATCCTCTCCTCTTTCCTAGGATATAAAGTATCCCCTTTAATAAATCCTCCTCTCAGGGATGTGTCTATCTGAATCGTGTGTTCCTCCGCTCCTGTCAGATTTTCCCCAGCTCTTAGTTTAAAAACTCCTCTACAACCTTTTTAATTGTATATGCCAGAAATTTGGTTCTCTTTTGGTTTAGGTGGAGCCCATCCTTCCTGCATAGGCTCCTCCTTTCCCAAAAGATTCCCCAATTCTTAATAAACCTAAAACCCTCTTCCAAACACCATTCTCTCATCCATGCATTGAGACCCTGCAGTTCTACCTGTCTAAATGGCCCTGCATGTGAAACTGGAAGCATTTCAGAGAAGGCTACCATGTGCTTCTCTCCCTTGCTTGCTTTCTGATTCCTTTCACACACACTCAGACAGCTGTAACCAAACCAAGACTCCAGCCCCCCTGTTTGCAATCAGTCTCTAGAGAAACCCCTCAAGCCACATGGCTCAGCTTCTTCCCAGGCCTTGCCATGCTGGTCCATGCCTTGGGCAGTGGCTTCTATTGTTTCAGCTATGACTATACAAAGGTTCATTTAATTGCTCCCTCATTTAGCCTGAGTGAAAGGTGCTGGAAGGCCCATCAGCTTTACCAGGATCTATGATTGCGCAGAGATTAAAGACACACTTGCTGGCAGCCACCAGCACCCTCCATCATAACATCTCTGCAATAGTTAACCGCTCTCTCTGTTAAAAACGATTTTCCCTAGTCTGAATTTTTCCAGCTTCAGCTCCCAGCCCTTGTATCTCATTCTGTCTTGTCTGCTGGATTGAAGAGCCTCTGCTCTCAGAAAGCTCCTCTCCATGGAGGTGCTTATAGACCAGGGTCAACTCATCTCCTTATCTTCTCTTCAATAAGCTAAATTGATCAAATTCCTTCAGTTTCACTTCAAGGCAGGTTCTCCAGACCTGGAATCATTTGTACCCATTTTGTTCATGTCTGAAGGACCTGTGTGGCTGGTTTTAATGCACTGTGCCAGAGGAGGAGAATGGCTCAGATGTTAGAGCACTAAGGAGACCTGGTTTCAAGCCCCTGCTCAACCACAGGCTCCCTGTGTGACCTTGGGCAAGTCACTTAGCCTCTCTGCACCTCAGTTTCCCCATCTGTAGAATGGGGATATTGATCCTTCCTTTGTCTATTTAGACACTGAGCTCGTCAGGGCAGGGACTATCTCACAGTGTGTGTCTGTGCAGCACCCAGGATGGTGGGAAGCCCCAATTCCGGTCTGGGGCCCTGTTTCTGGGCAGGGGTCTATGCAGTGCCTGGCACAGCGGCAGGCTCAGTTCTGGTCAGGATGTCTTGTGCAGCTGCCAGCACTGTGTGGGACCCTGATCCCAGCCATTTGTGCAGCACCTGGCATGATGGGAGCATCACAGGGTATTATGAGGATAAATATATTAAACACTGTGAAGCATTCAGATACTACAATAATGGGGTCATATAAATAGCTAGATTGGGTTGATGATACACTCAGAATTGCATGTAGGGGCAGAGGGGAGGTGCATTTGGGCCGCCCAGCCCGGTGTGTGTAAAGATCTGCTGGTGAGGGGAGATCTCGAAGAGCATCACGCAGTGATGCCTGCATGTGGGCTGGCTGCAGCATCAGTGGAAGCTAGTCTGCAACTGGGAGAAAGAGACTCCCAGGAGTCTGTCCCTGCTCCAATCACTCACATCTCTCTCAGTGCAGTCTTGATGGGACTTCCAGGCTGGGAGGTCTCTGAGATATGCTCTGCATTTAAAGTTACTAGGAGCAGGATGACAGCAGGGAAGTGGGCATGGGCTGGGACACTGGGATGAAATTTTAAATGTCTGGTTGAAATGCACCTTGGGAAATCTCTCTGCGCAAAACAGGAGAGATGTGGGCTTGTGGGTGAGGCAGTGGAGGGGGGCTTAGAACATCAGGATTCAGTTCCCAGCTCTTCCACAGACTCCCTGAGTGACCTTGGGGAAGTCACTTCATCTCTCTGGGAATCAGTTTCTCTATGTGTAAAGAGGGGATAATGATCCTTCCTTTGTCTGTTTTGATTGAGAGCTCTTTGGAGCAGGGACTGCCTGTCACTGTGTGTCTGCGCAGCGCCTGGCAAAATGGGGGCCCTGATCTCAGTCAGGGTCTGTGCAGTGCCTGGCGCAATGGGGGCCCTGATCTCAGTTGGGGTCTGTGCAGCGCCTGGCACAATGGGGGCCCTGATCTCACTGGGGGTCTGCGGAGTGCCTGGCACAATGGGGGCCCTGATCTCACTGGGGGTCTGCGGAGTGCCTGGCACAATGGGGCCCCTGATCTCAGCTAGGGTCTGTGCAGCGCCTGGCACAATGGGGGCCTTGATCTCAGTGGGGGTCTGTGCAGCGCCTGGCACAATGGCCAGGGCCAGCTCCAGGCACCAGCCCACCAAGCATGTGCTTGGGGCGGCACCTCGAGGGGGGGCGGCGCGGCGCTCCAGCCCGAGAGCGGGGCCACGACTGGGCTCGCCGCCCTCCCCCTGGCGCTCTGGCTGCCGGGGAGAGCGGAGCCCTGGCCGGGCTCTCCACCCTCCTCCCGGCGATCTGGCTGCCGGGGAGAGTGGAGCCCCGGACAGCTCGCCGCCCTCCCCCTGGTGCTCTGGCCACCGGGGAGAGCGGAGCCCCAGCCGGACTCTCCGCCCTCCTCCCGGCGCTCCGGCCGGCCAGGGAGAGCGGGCCCCGGCTGGGCTCTCCACCCTCCTCCCGGTGCTCCGGCCGGTCAGGGAGAGCGGGCCTACGGCCAGGCTCACCACCCTTCCCTGCCGTGCTCCCTGCGGGGGGGGAGGGGGAGGTGGCGGCGGGAGGCTTTTTTGCCTGGGGCGGCAAAAAAGCCAGAGCCGGCCCTGACAATGGGGGCCCTGATCTCAGTGGGGGTCTGTGCAGCGCCTGGCACAATGGGGGTCCTGATCTCAGTGTGTGGGGGGGGGGGTCTGTGCAGCGCCCAGCACAATGTGGGCCCTGATCTCAGTCAGGGTCTGTGCAGTGCCTAGCACAATGGTGGTTCCAATTTTGGTGAGGGTCTATGCAGCACCTGGAGTGATGGGGCCCTGATATCAACCTGGTTTCTACTACGGTAATCATAACAATCAACACGTTAAGCCAAGTATCCCAGTGGAGCAAGGAGTTACATCCTCAGTCACCCACGTCAAAGGAGCATGCACGCTGAAACATCCCTGACCATCTGCGTGCAGCTGTTTCTGTCCCCTTCGCGTGTGCAGGAAGCAAGAGCTCGACCCTGGGGCCCAGCCTTTAACAAACTGCTTCCAAGCAGCACATAACTCTCCCGCCAGCAATCAGTTGGAAGAAGCTCCCAGCTTCTGGGCAGGGCCAGGAGCAGCAGCCTTGTGGTCTGTAGGAGGCACATGAGCTAGGGACATGGTTTCAGGGCTCAACTCCCTCACTACATGAGGAACTTCCTGGGAGCAGAGGGCAAAACACTTGGGGACTGGCCTGGAAACGTGGGGGCTGCTTCTCAGCTGGGGTCAGTCTCTAGAGCTCTAGCTGAGGATCTCACGCAAATGCTGTTGGAGAGCCCCTCCCCTCGCCCCATGGGTGGAGGGGGGGGCTGTTCCCAAAGATCCTTATTCCCTCCTACCACATGATTCCACCCCACCTGCACCTAGCAGCGACATCCCCTCCAGCAGCTGTTGGTTTGCAGGGAAACGTGCAGTTTAGAATGTTGAGCATGTCCTCTATTTCTGGCTATTTTCAAGTGAAATAAACATTGGGGGAATTTTTCGGTGGCCACTTTCCAATATGGAAACGGCTCATCTGTGCTGGGCATGTTTTGGGCACATCCAGCAGGGACTGTCTCATTATTATTTCTATGACAGCTGTGTTTTTTTAAATTAAATTAATGGAGATATCCCATCTCCTAGAACTGGAAGGGACCTTGAAAGGTCATCAAGTCCAGCCCCCTGCCTTCACTAGCAGGACCAAGTACTGATTTTGCCCCAGATCCCTAAGTGGCCCCCTAAAGGACTGAACTCACAACCGTGGGTTTATCAGACCAATGCTCAAACCACTGAGCTATCCTGCCCCCTGTGTTTAGAGGCTCTGACTGAGATTGGGCCCACTGTTGTGCCAGACCCCCGCTGAGATGGGGGCCTAATTTGTGCTGGGCCTGCCCAGATACCTAGTGAGAGAGATTCCCTGCTCCAGAGAGTTCATAGTCTAAATACACAAAGAATTAGTCTCCTTATTTTATAAGCAGGGAAAGTAAGGCACAGAGGTGATGTGACTTGCCCAGGATCACGGGGAGTCTGTGGCAGAGCCAGAAATTAAACCCTGATCTCTTGACTCGCAGCTCGGTGTCTTACCCACAAGGCCTTTCCCATCCCTCCTGTGTTTCAGTTCTTTAATCCCTGTTCCGCTAGCATCTGGTGTTGCATGGGCCTATGTGACAGACCCCACTGTCTGGGTGGTGCCGGTGAGGCAGGGCTGCTCTTAGCTCAACCACTCCTGATGGAGGAGACCATTGACTCTTTCACTCCCAGTGGGAAACCTAAGCTGCCTCTCTGCCCAGCCCCCTGCACAGCTGGGCCAGGGAATCTTTTCATGGCAGCTGCCTTCCATGGTCCAAGTTGTGAAATGATTGGTCCCAAAAAAGTGTGCCTCCCCTTCCTAAGAACACAGTTTGCCGGGAAGGAATGCTGTGTGTGTGTGTGCATGGGGGGTAGGGGGGTGGGGTAAAAGACAGGAATGCTAGGGGTTGGGGGAGGCATTCAGAGCAGATTGCTTTGGCACATGCATTAGCTGATGGGGACCCCAGTCCCGGATGCAATCTCTGGGCATTACTGTAATCTATTTTAGGGTTTTCTCCTGCTTCCCATCACCATCACATTTGGGTGCCTTCCACCTAAAATCAGTGTTGATAGCAAAGTCATGTCCTATGAGTGACAATACTAACCCCATGTCCTCTCTCTCAGAATCCCTTCTAGGAACAGCCCCGTGCCTTGTGCTATCCAGGCCCCACCTCAGGGAAGAGTTACCGTCTGGCCAGCTCCCGCCAACCCCGTCTCTGGCCTCCAACTCCAGGCCTGAGCTATTGTTTGCAATTGCTGAGAGTTTGGCTGGCCAGCAGGGCCGCGTGCCTGGAGTGTTCTCTCTCCAGCCAAGCAGGGCTCCGTTTGCTTGTTGCTCTAACGCCGGGGAGGGGCGTGTGTCATAAACTGGCAAGAGCGAACACAGCGATGTTGAAATGTCTTTGGAGACAGCCGGCCTTTGATCAATCTTTAACTGAGCTCTTTCCCACTCCCTGTTTGGCTTGACCGGCTTGGCCTGAGGAGATGGTTAACATCGTGTTAGTTATTGGGGGCACATTCCTCTGCTCTATTAGCTGCCTCTCCCTGACCCCAGCTGGGCGCCAGGCAGGCGACCTGCGCGAGCTCGTGGACTCACGCACACACACTCACCCTCATGCACTCTCACATGGGCAGCTCACACCCTTGCACACACTTACCTACTCACCCTCATATGCTCCCATGGGCACCTTGCACAGGCACTCTTGTGCACTCACACTCACATGGACACCTTTGTGCATACTCACACCCCACTCTCTGCAGAACAGCGCCGCTTAAAGTTGCACTGTGGCATTGGGGCCAGCACTGACTGCAAAGGGAGAGAGCTCTTACCCCAAACTTTCCATGCATTAAACCCCAGTCTCCCATCCTGCTTCCAAACTAGGGTGATCAGATTTCCCAATTTTAAAGGGACAGTCTCAATATTCGGGCTTCGTCTTGTATAGATGTCTATTACCCCCTACCACCATCCCGATTTTTCATACAGTACTTACTATCTGGTCACGCTATACCAAACAGGCCCTGCACTACTTAGAATGATCGGCTGATACCCCAGTGGCAAGGTAAGGGTGTGGTGTTTGGCCTGGTGGCTTTAACATTGACTCTCCTGCTACAACATAGCGAGTGAGCGTTAAGTCTCTGGTGAGCCATAGTGAACACGAGGACTGTAATCCCGCTCCTTAGAGGTTACCTAACACAGGAAATCTCCCTGAGCCAGGAGGGGAGCAGCACCTGCTAATGTCCTGCAGAGCCCCTTGGGTCTGAGTATCTGTCCCCATTGTGCCCACACATCTATGGGGCAGTAGCCAAGCACCTCATTGTCAATAATCAGCTGCCTGGGAGGCAGGGAAATACCATCCTTATTTTACAGGTGGGAAAACTGAGGCATGGCTTTTCAGAAGGGCAGAGCACCTTCCACGGAGGCCAGATTGTCCAAGGAGCACTGTGAGGGCTGAGGTCCCCTGGGCCTTGTTTAGGTGCCAACCTGAAAAGCTTGGGTCCAATTGTAGGTGCCACACCACTGGAAATCCACCTCGAGAAATCCCAGCGCCTAACCTGGGCTACTGCAACACCAGCGTGGGCTAGTTCCATGGGCGTGGCTACTTGCAGGAGAGTGTGGCTAACCTGGGTGCCCAGAGCCAGGCACACTCTGCAGTGGAGACACACCCACAGCAGCTCACTCCACATGGAGGCTGGAGCAGGGAAAGGAACCCAGGACTTGCAAGTCCCAGTTAGCACCCTATCCACCAGGTTGTGCTGCGGCTGCTAGCTTGCTCTGACCCATGAAGGGGAAGCAGGGAGGAGTTTAACCTGCTGCTTAGGAAGTGGTACTTTTGCAACCTTGGATGTAATAACAAGGAAGTGGGTCAGCCCTGGACCTTGTGTCAGGGGCAGCCTGCACAGTGCCCAGACTGCAGGGTGCCCACTGCACCTTGGCATATGGGCTGTAGGGGGCAGCCTTCCCAGAACCCAGGCTGTGGGAGGCACGTTCCAAAGCAGCAAAGGGGGGCTTTCCTGGGACTGAGTGTCCCTTCCCAATGACTACAGAGCCCCGCCTCTGATGCTAACCCCGAGAAGGCACTGGAGCTGTGCCCCAGCTGGGCTGCTGCAGAGGTGGGAGCCATGATGGCTTGCCATACCCCAAGGCCTTAGCCCTGTGCTCTGAAACCTCAGCTGGAGCCCAGGTTAGAGAGTGATATAGAAAGGCCTGTTTATTTGCTGCTTATTCCTATTAAACTGCCTCAGGACTCCTGGGTTCTAGTCCCAGCTCTGTCACTGACTCCCTGTGTGACTTGGGGAAGCCCCTTGGCCACTCCATGCCTCAGTTTCTCTATCTGTGGATTAGTGATCTCCCTCTACCCATGCACTGAGACCCCTTGAATGGAGTGAGAGCTCCCTGACAGCTGTTTCTCTGCCACAGTCTGGGGAGGCCCCTGGGTGGGGGAAACTGATCAGCAGTAGAACACGCCAGGGACCGGTCTGCAGCGGCTCAGATGCAGGCAAAAGGGGAACAGCTGGAAGCAAAGGGGAGGAGAGGGACTGGCACCAGCAAAGCAGGGGAAGGTTCAGCTGCAGGCATTCAAGAACACCCACTGCCCTGGCCCAGCTGCTAGCAGGGCCGCCCGCTGGCATGGACAAGCAAGGTGCCAGGCACCTGACTGTCATTCAGAGCATTGCATGCTGGGAGTCCTTCTGTTAGAGACGAGATCACCATTGAACTCTGTAGCTGCACCTTGATCCAGGCTGGGCCTGTGGGCCCAGCCACCCTGCTCCCCTCTGCCATCCAAGTCTCCTTGACAGCCAGCAGAGGGTGCTACAGCCAAGCCCAGCACTGTGTTGGCATGCTGGGATGGATTACAGGCTTGGCCAGCCTGGAGCTGCCCATTAGCCAGGGGTATAAACATAGAGCAGCCTCAGAGAGCCCAGGTAAGCTCTGTCTGCCTGTTTCTGTGGCACAAGGGCATGCAGCCCCGGTGCCAGTCACTTTGTTACCACTGCAGCACACTTTCACCAGGAGCCTGGCTGCACTTGTGCACCCACTCACACTGTGCAAAGTGCTTCCGTTCTGACTGGGGTGTGGGTCACGCTCGCAGCTGTGCAAATGGCTGTGCAAGGTGCTGGCAAATCAGGCAAACATGAAACATGCTGCACTGCTGTAAAATATGGCTGGCATTGGGACAACTCATGCTGGGGAGAGTTGCTTGGTCCATGAGAGGTTTGCACTGGTGCAAAAGTGCAAGCTAGGACAGATGAGGTGTGTGTGTGTGTGTGTGTGTGTGTGAATGCTGTGAGTGCACATGCTCAGCATGCAGTGTGAGTGCGCATGCAGTACGGATGTGCATGCAGTGCAGGTGTCTAGTGCGTGTGCATGTTCTGTGTGTGGCACGTATGCAGTGTGTGTGTGGTGTACAGGATCCCCTCCAAGTCCATTCCCCAGGGCTGCATTGTGAAATGTTCTCATGGCTGTGGTGAATTGCCCTCCTGGGGGTACAGCACGTGGAATGATTGTGCAGCGCCGGCTGAGGGAGTTTGGAGGGGGGACAAGAGAGGGAAAGGCTCCAAACACCAAAGAAGTGAAGGAGCGTTCCAGTCCCATCTGGATCTGGGGAGCTCAGCCCGGACATAGTGATGGGGCCGGGTGCTAGTGGGCTCCGAATCTGGTCCATCAAGAGGGAGCCACCCGCTCCCTCCCTCCCTGGGACAGTTAATGAGATGGGAAGGTCCATCTGTCGGCTCTGACCTGTTGCTTTGAAACAACAACCTCAAGGCCCCACTTCTTGCGTCAAATCGTTTAACTAGCAAAAAACCCCTTAATGAGGATTTATAGGCTTGTCAGGGCACAAGGGCGTCTTAACTCCTTAGCGTCTGCCAAGTCTTTCCTCCTCCATGCTCTAATGAGGTGGGGCTACGTGCATCAGCTGGGATCGGGGTGTGATTGGAGTGCCCTGAGATGTGGCAATTAGCCAGCAGTGCAGATCCGTCCCCTCTGTCGCCTAGGTATCCCAGTGGGGAGAAAGCAAAATGCTGGAGATGCCTGGGTTCTGTTCCCAGCTCTCTAGGAGGGGAGTGGGGTCTGGTGGTTACTGCAGCAGGCCTGGGAGTCAGGACTCCAGGGTCGTGTCTCTGACTCTGGGAGGGGAGTAATGTGTAATGGTTACAGTGGTGGGGGCTGGGAGCCAAGACTCCTGGGTTCTATCCTCAGCTCTCAGAAGTGCAAACATCAGCTCTCTGACTTATGCTGGGGAGTTTGTTCTCTTAGGAAATTGATGACATGAAGAGCTGGGGAAGGTGGAGTTTCATGCCTTTCTATGCCAGGCTCTCACCCAGCACAACAATCGGTAACACTTGGGCATGGAGATGCTGCCAAAGAGACTGCTCCCACATCCTGAGTGGAAAGGCAAGATGTGGGGCATGTCCCACTCACAGAAACCCCCAAAGGAGGTTGAGCAGAGTCCCAGGACAGATGCACTCCCATCACAGTCATCCCTAGGAGCACATGGTGCATGGCATGGTCTGCTGGGCTGCAGTCTGCTCTGGGGTAGAGTACAGTAGCAATGCACTGAGGCAAAGCCCTGCTCTTTCAGGGGGTGCACCCACGCTCAGGGACTGATTCTGCAAGGTGCTGAGAGCACCTGTGACTCCCAAAGAAAGCAATTGATGGCAAACTGACCATGGGAGGGACCTGGTGGGCGTGACATGGCTGTTGGCCTATCACACCTGCGCAATGGATGCACCAATGTACCCTGGAGCTCCATCCATGCTTGCACTAATGGCTCCCATAATACCCAACTGTAGGAGCAGGAACAACCAGAGGCAAGACCTGTATGGTGGGAACGAGCTAGCCACAAGTGGCAGCTACTGCAGCAGTGATCGCCACCAGCTCAGCCGAAGCTACAGGCTTGGCCTCCAGCCACCGGCACCCTTGCTGTGGCCAGCGGCCGAGTGTGCATGCAACTTACAAGCATTGCAAATGGAAGCCACTGCAGCAGCAAGAGTGAGCTGCGAGAGAGATTCTGTAGGACAGCGTCCTAGACAATGCCCTTCTGCTGGCAGTTCTGGGGCCGAAGGAAAATCCATCCTGGATGAAGGGGCTGCATTCTGTGCAGGCTTCTTCACCCACAGTTCTGTGACTCCCAAGACGCACCACCCAGCTGGGTCAGAGGGGGTGTGTAGACTCATGCTTCCATTCTTCTCTACAGGCAGGATTCCCCAGCTGGACCACATCTCCCAGGGCACAGTGGGGGCCCCGGTCTCAGTCGAGGACTGTGCAGCGTCCATGGGGCCCCTGATCTTGACCAGGTCTAGCGCCTGGCACAACAGGGCCCTGATCTTTAGACACTACCTTTAGGCACTACCACAAAACCTACAATAAAGGGACTGTGTTGTCACTGATTTCAGCTGAAGCAGGATCAAGCCCTTAGCTTTTAAACAATAAAACAAGCCTTTGAATCACCAATGAAATTGTACAAAACACCCTGTCCACGATAATATTTTTGTGCCTGCAGAGCATCTGCGGCTCACTTACAAACCCGCTCTCCAGAGCGATGCTGGCATCACTCAAGGGCTCAGACAAAGATGTTCCAGGGTGATAAGGGACTGGAAATTGATGCTGTTATTTTTTTCTTTAAGCAAAAAAAAGGCTTGTATTAATTCCAGCTGCATTAGGAACAGAAAAGGAGCAGTAATTCAGGCTTGGCAAAGAGTGTATTCGCTTTCTATGTGGGATCTGATTCCCATTTCCACCAGTTTGTTCCTTATTCCTGATTGCCCTCACGCATATAGCGGGGTTCAGGGAGAAGCCTCTGGACAGGCTATTCCGTAACTGTCTACTTTATTGTTATTCATATTACAGTAGCGCCTACAGGGTCAGACGGAGATCAGTTCCCTGTGATGCTGGGCACTGAGCAGTCACGTAGTGAGACAGCCTCTGTTCCAAAGTCATTTACAGGCGAGGGGAAATGAAGCACAGAAAAGGGGACTGTCATACAGGGAGTCATTGGCAGAGCCAAGGATTGAAGCCAGGAGCTCTGATTCCAAGCCATCCTGCTCTAATCACTAGACCCCACTCCCCTACCAGAACCAGGAGTAGAACCCAGGTCCAGGAGTCCTGACTCCCTGCTCTAACCACTAGACTCCACTCCTCTGCCCAGAGCTGGCACTAGAAGACAGGTGTCCTGGCTCCTGTGCTGTTAACCCCTTATAGCAAGCTGGTTCTGTTGTGGAACGTAGAGGATCACATGGGCCCCTGTGAAGTCATAGCATTTGAAGGTTGTTCCAGCTTCGGTATTTCTGGAAGGCAAGCCAGCAGCCCCTGCTTTATTTGTGTTGCTCTTCCTACTGCAGCTACTGCTTAGCAAAGCTTCCCTTCTGGACCATTAAGAAGCCGGCTAGAATATCAGTAGCAGGCGTGACGCATGCCAGCCAATGGGATAGGCTCACGAGGTCAGAACCTGAGCTGGCTGCTGTGCAATCCTAGAATCATAGAAATGCAGGGCTGCAAGGGACCTCAAGAGGTCACCTAGTCCATCTCCTTGTGCTGGGGCAGGACCAAGTAAACCGAGACCATCCACGTCCAGCCTGTTCTAAAAATCCTCCAGGGACACAACTTTCCTAGCTGACCTGTTCCACTGCTTCGCTAGAGAAAGTCTCTCCTAATAGCTGCCTTGCTGCAAGTTAAGCTGATTCTTTTGTATCCTACCCTCAGTATTTGAAGACTGTCATCATGTCCGCCCTCAGCCTTCTCTTCCCTAGACTAAACATGCCCAGTACTTCCAATCTTTCTTTATAGGTTTTCTAAACCTATACTCTCCTCCAGACATTCTCCAGTTTATTCACATCTTTCTTAAAGTGCAGTGCCGAAAACTGGACACGGTACTCCAGCTGAGGCGTCCCCAGTGGTGAGTAAAGCAGGGCAGTTATCTCCCATGTCTTACCTATGACATGCCTGTTGATACATCCCAAAATGAAATTTGCCTTTTTCTCAGCAGCGTCACGTTGTCAATTCAGATTCAATTTGTGATCCACTAGACCCCTCCGATCCTTTGCTGCAGTACTACTGCCCAGCCAGTTATTCCCCCATTTGTATTTGGGCATTTGATTTTTCCTTCCCAAGTGTAGTACTTTGCACTCATCTTTATTGAATTTCATCTTCTTGATTTCAGACCCGTTCTGCAATTTATGAGTCGGGAGGGGGCCCCAATCTCTGTTGTAGTCTGTGCAACACACAGCACAATGAGCCATATCCCCATCCAGGGCTATGCAGTGCCTAGGATGATGGGGGGGTCTATGCAGCACTGAGCACAGTGAAGGTCCTGATCTGGGTCAGAGTCTGGGCAGCATCTAATCCACTGGGGGCCCCAGTCTCAGTTGGGGTCTGTGTAGCACCCAATATAATGAGAGCCCCAGTGCCAGTCAGGGTCTGTGCAGCATCTGGCACAATGCGGGGCCCTGGCCTTGGTTGGGGTCTGTGCAGCATCCAGCATGACGCGGCCCCAATTTCAGCTGAGGTCTGTGCAGCACCTAGTACAGTGGGATACACATAATGGAGTCTGGCTGCAAACTCTGCCGCTGCTGGGTCCCACTCAGTTGAGTCTCCCAGCCTGAAGTGCGGGGGTCCAAATCAGCCAGGATCCTCCTCTGCCATCTGGCCAGCCCTATGGAGCAGCCGAGACAGCCTCTCTCTAGTCCCAGATGCCATTACCCAGCAGGGAGGAGGCTTGCCTCATGCCCCACCCCCTTTCCCAAGGCTGGCTCTTGTCACACAAGTGGAGAGCTGGGCAGCCAAGCTGAGCCCCAACCCACCCACTCCTCTGCATCGCAGCCCTGCCTATGGCTTCCCATTACTCACCCGTGCTGGGGCTGGGCTGGCTCCAAACTCCAGAGCCAAAGCAGAGAGCAGGAGCCCAGTGAGTCAGTAGGGACCAGAGCCCGACATCTGTGCCCCAGCTGCTGGGGATAGGAGTCTGCAGAGAAGGGTCCCTGCAGCCCCTGCTGTCTGCAGCCTGGACCACTCCCTGCAGCTCTTCGTAGAAGGGCATTTTGGGACAGGGTCAACTGGGTCCATGACTCTGCAGGCCAAACCCTCCCCCCTGTCTGTGGGAGCAGGCTGAAGCTCACCAGTTCTGCCCCACTGCTTGGGCAGGGGAATGGCACATAGGGGAGCATACTGCACTGGGTCCTGCTTGGGTGTCTCTTTCTGTGCTGGGCAGGGGAATGGCATGTAGAGGACAATCCTGCCCAGGGGGATGGGCCCTGCTGCTGCTGGGGTGCCCCTGTGATAAGTATTCCAGTTTAGCCCCACATGGAGGGGTTTACCTTTAGGGGAGAGCCCTATGGAACTGAAGAGGGAATGAGAACTTCTATCTACAGGTGTTCTCTCTTTTCCTATTCAACCCCAGTGCATGGTTCCCGACCCCCTATAGAAAAGGTCTGCTTCTTCGTTGAATCCCATCAGGTTCTATAGGACCCTCTTGGCTTCACTCACAAGGGTTTTTCCATCAGGGACTCAGAGCTGCTCTTCCCTGTTCTTTAAGTACCCATCAGATGGGGGGACATCAGTGATGTCTGGGCTGTAGAATCGAGCTCCCCCCCTTTTAAATAGGGAGATGGCATGAGCATCGCACTCCTTGGTGCTGTTGGGGTGACGAGCCAGGTGGGAAGTGTTATCAGAACCCCACTCCACACCGAGCAGTGAGTCTCCCCGGGGACAGCAGTTCAAAAGGAAATTGACTGAGGCTGTCTGGAAAGCGAAGATTCTACATCATAAAAAAGTCAATGTTTTAACATTTGTTTCCATTCCAATATGGAACTAAACCAAGACCCTTCTCTGGTTTGAGAACAAGTCACCCCGGCATAGGCTTTCGGCTGAGAGGTGGGAGATCCAGGTTCAAATCCTTGCTCTGTCTGATTCGAAGCAGGGATTGAACCTCTGTCTCCCACATCCCAGCTGAATGCTATCCTGGAGTGCGGCAAGGGAATGGCATGCAGAGGTGATCTTGCCCAGGTAAATGGGCCCTGCTGGCGCATGTCTCTCTTTAAGACGAAAAATCCCATTCTGAGCCTGGGAAATCTTCCCGACTAAAGCTTCCTCAAAACCGATGCATTCCCGTAAAACGGTTTGGTTTGGCGAACTGGTGTTTTCCACAGAATAATTCCTGAGCAGCTCGATAGCTGATTTGGCTAAAGAGCTGGAAGCGGGAGCATGTTGGGATGCCTGGGACACAGCCTCACTGCTCTGGATTTCTCCATCCTGTGCCTGGGAGGCTTTCCTATTGCTTAGCTCCGTGGCCAAGAGGAGTGATATCAGTGAAGTTTGGCCAGGCCTGAGATGTGTCGTCTGGAACAAAGATGATTGCTGATCCGTGCTCGGTGATAAAGCCTCCACTGGGGCTTTGGCTAGCCCTGTCCATCCCATCCTCCCGCCCCATTGCTGGATTAGCATCACAGCACTCTGCAAAAGCTTAGGCAGCTGACTTGGGCGGGGGCTGGGGATGGAAGACAGCTGGGAGGGAAAAATTAACACCTTTCTTGAGTCAACAGAGCAACAGCTTTGGAAGACCTCTCCTGAGAGGTATGGAGAGTAACAGAGTCATTTCTAGTATGGATCTGCTGGGAAAGGGTGGAGAGATGAAATGAATGCAGTAAAGACACATTCAAAGCTCTTCCTTGGGAAGGAAAAATCAATGCCAAAACACAAAATGGAGAATAATCGGCCAGGCTGCAGTAATGTGGCAAAGGATCTGGGGGCTAGAGCGGATCACAAATTGAATATGAGTCAACAATTTGATGCTGTTGCAGAAAAAGGCAAATATCATTCTGAGGTGTTGTGACAGAGTGCTGAGGGCTGGCACTTGAGCCTGCACTCTGGTCACTGTTAGTACTAATTAGATTCGCCTGGAGAAGGCCTAATTGGACTGAGGTGTACCTGACTACCAGGCCAGACTGGGACTGCTGAGTAAATATGCCGATTTACCCATTCCCCGGGAAACTGTAGAAGAGGGCACTGGGAGGAGTGCTCGGGGGAAGAGAAGGAGAGAAACAGAAGGCTAGAGGAGCCTGCCAATGAAAGTCTTCTTTGAATAGTGTCCTTTTGCGTGCTCTGCTTCAGGGACACTCACCCCCTTGTCCTTTAGTCGGAGATTTTTGGTAGCTCGGCTCCGTGTGCATCCTATGTTCCCTCATGCCCTGCTCGGAGGCTGTATAGGGCTCTGTGGATGAACCACTCTCAGTTCCTTCTCAACCATCTGAGATGGATCAGTCGCTTAGCCTCATTACATTTCTTCAGTTCATTGGGTTTTTTCCTTTAGTTAATTTATTTACTTTTTATTGAAGGATTTAGAGAGACTTTCTCTTGATCCTCTTCCCCTTTGGAGAGGGAGACTTTCCCCTGCTACATACTGTGGCCCTGAGTTATGCCAGGCTCTCTGGGCTTCAAGTGGTGCGTCTCTTGCCAGGAGGCCTTCCTGGTCAGTGACAGGTATTCCCATTGTATCCGCTGCTTGGGAGGGCATCACATCCCGCAAAAGCGTTCCCATGTGCTCCACTTTTAAGGGCAGGGTCATTAAAAATCGGGAGCTAAAACTGAGACTCTTAATGAGGAGTGTTCCCTCCAACCAGCCTCAGATCCAGGTCGGGTGACTCCCTAGAACATAGGTCACTGAGCAAACACAGTTCCCTGTCAACTTTGGCATGTTCACCTGGGTCTATGCGCAGAAAATCCACGGAGAAGACCCACAGAAAACGGAGTCATTCTTTACAGAAAGAATGCACCTCAAAAAGACCTTGACCCCTGCAGGACAAGACCACTACAGAGACTTCTAGTTCCACCCTGGATATGACTGAGGCTCCAGACACTTTTGGTACCAATCCTGTGGCCGGAGCTCTAGGCTCAGCAGAGAAAAAGGGTAGCAAGCATGCCCAGGTACTGAAACCTTTGGTGCCGCAGAAGAAGGACACTGCATCATTGAAGCATTCCCTTTCTAAGAGAAGGTACCCACAATTCCTCCAGTACTGTCAACATCTAAGCTAGCTGCTAAGACAGTGTCAGTACTGGGAAGATGCTATGTCTCACATATGGTCTTGGTGCCCCCACAAGGCATCCTCATCAGTACCATCTACTTCGATCAGAGTATTCTTACCAGAGCACCATATGCCCTCAACACTGACAATGGAACAGGGCCCTGCTCTTCAAACACACCCCGTACTGCAGGAATTCAGATTCTCTAGGGACCTACTTGTTTCAGAGAAGTCGGAGTCTCTCTTGTTACTCAGTACTGAGAGATTATCAGTACCAAGACAAGCACAGTCACTGAGGTGGGACCTTTCTCTGGTACCCCTTGACTGTCCAACACCTTCAGAGAGTGCTGGGGCTCCTCCCGTTGAAGGGGAATTTCCCTCCAATTCAAATATTTCAATCCGGGGTTCCCCAACACTTCAGACAAGGGATTTCCATCCTGACACTTTTGACAAGATGGGGGAGTTGCACCAAAGACTGTCCCGTGTTCTCCTGGTCTGGTTTGAGCACCAGTGAATGCCACCCCCAATGCCTTTTGAGCACCAGTGAATGCCACCCCCAATGCCTTTTGAACCTCCCCAGTGGCTGTACTGGGATCCTTGGCTGTATATCGTCAGCAGTTTTCCCATGACCCTAGTCTCTCTCGTGGGGAATACAGGGGGAGACACTCCCCTACTCCAACTGTTCTGCTGTTACCTCAGACAAAAGAATCCTTTGAGGAGGAGGAGGCCTGGTCAGATACAGAAGTTGCTCCCCAAACAAATATTTCTTCATCTTCCCCAGATGAAGTGGTTATGCCTCCTCCACTGACTGTGGCTGATGATGTCTGACACTTCCAAGAGTTAATGAAGCATACTGCAGATTCCCTTCAGATTCCTTTGGAAATGGTCAGGTCATCACAACTACTCAGGTTGCCCTGCCCATTAATGAGGCCCTGTTGGATTCTCCAAAATCCATCTGGCAGAGCCCTGCAACAATTCTGCCAATGAGTAAATGGGCCTATAAGAAATATTACACACTGGCTAAAGATTCTCTTCACCCATCCAACACCAAACTCCCTGGTTGTGGAGGCAGTGAACAAACATGGCAGACAACATCATGTGAAAGCCACATCATATGATAAGGACCAAAAATGCCTTGATCTATTCAGCAAAAAGACCTACTCATCCTCCACTCTTCAGTTTAGGATCCCAAACTATCAAGCTCTCATGGCTAAATACAATCACTCAAATTATGCCAAATTTACCACCTTTCTCGAGTATCTGCCGGCTGACCAGCATGAGCAGTTTCAGGCTATTATTAACAAAGGTCACCTGGTAGGTAGAACATTGATCTGCCTAAGAGACATGACTACACATCAACCTCCTCAAACTGAGGGCAGTCAGGACTGTCTGTATCCACTTCCTGCCTCTAACCAGGAAGAAGTCTATAAAAATTCTCACAGACAACATAGTTTGCATGTTCTATCTCAGCCAACAGGGAGGAGTCACATCCCCTTCCCTTTGTGCCCAAGCAGTAAAGTTCTGGAATTGGTACATAACCAGTTCCATCCTTATTTTGGCCACTTACCTTAGGTTTGGCCATTTCCATCCAGAGACTCTCCAGGTGGATCTCTGACTGTATCATATTGTGCTATAAATCTTCAGATATGCAGCCTCCTTCTAGGATGTTGGCCCATTCCACAAGATCTCTATCTGCTTCTATGACATTACTCAAGAATGTCCATATTCTGGACCATTTGTAAGGCTGCCATTTGCTCTTCCATACATACCTTCTCCAAGCATTATTCAGTGGTCCAGTCTTTTAGATCAGATGCTGCCATTGGAAATGCTGTGTTGTCTTCAGTCTTGGTGTCAGCTCCGAAGACCATCTCTAGCTGGGGGTGCTGCTCAGTAGTCAGCTGAAGTGGAGCACCCATAGAGACACTATTCGAAGAAGAAGAGGTTACTCTCCTCCAGTAACTGGAGTTCTTTGAGATGTGTCCCCCATGGGTGGGCCACTGTCTGCCCTCCTTCCCTCCACTTTGGAGTGTCCTCTGGGGACTTTGTGGTAGAGAAGGAACTGAGGGTGGATCATCCACACAGTCCTATATAGCCTTGGAGTGGGCATGAGAAAGCACAGGGCACATGTGTGGGCCAAACAGGCATTACTACCAAAAATCTCAGATTAAAGGCACAAGGGTGCACACATTTTGAAGAACTCCAGTTACTTCACAAGGTGAGTAACCTCTCCTTCTGTGAAGAGACTCCTCACCCACCCCCCTTTTTGGAGAAGGGGTCAGAAAGTTGAGATACAATGTGTAAATTTGTGGAGACACTGCTGTGTATTGGAGGAGGGATTAAAACACTCTAATAAACTACACAATTTACAAGCAAAAAGGTCTCAGAGTGGTCTGTGTTTGTGGAAGGAGTGTGTTAACAGGAGTGTTGTATGTAAGACATGGGAGGTAATTGTTCCACTCCACTCGGCACTAGTGAGGCCTCAGCTGGAGTATTGTGTCCAGTTCTGGGTACCACAGTTTAAGAAAGGTGTGGACAAATTGAAGAGAGTCCAAAGGAGAGCAACAAAAGTGATCACAGGTTTAGAAAATGTGACCTGTGAGTAAAGGTTGAAAGAATTGGGCATGTCTAGTCTGAAAAAGAGAAGGATGAGGAAGTACATGATAACAGTCTTCAGATGTGTACAAGGTTGTTATAAAGAGGACGGGGATTAATTATTCTCCATGTCCCCCAAGGGCAGGACAAGAAAGAATCATAGTTTGCAACAAGGGAGATTTCGGTTTGACATTAGGGAAAACTTTCTAACTCTAATGCTAGTGAAACTCTGGAACATTTTACCTAGGGAGGTTGTGAAACCCCCTTCCTTGGAGGTTTTTAAGAACAGGTTAGACAGACACCGCCCAGGGATGGTCTAGATATAGGTGGTCCTCCCTCAACCCAGGGGGATGCACTAAATGGCCTCCTGAAGTATCTTCCTGCTCTATATTTCTATGATAACCTAACAGCTCTCACCAGCCTGCAAGAGAGAGCGGGGTCGTAGCAGAATCATGGAGAGACAACAGCATGGGGGATCTAGGGCTGGAGAGCAGGGAAGTTCTTGAGGTCCAGTAGTCCCACAGCACTGAGTGCTGCCCAGCGCCTGTCGTTGCGCAGACCCATGACCAAGATTGGGATTCCCTGTTGTGACAGGTCTCAGATCCAGATCAGGCCTCCTTTCATGCGGAGCACTGCACAGACCCCAGACTAAGATCGGGGCCTCTGTTGTGGTGGGTGCTGCACGGGTCCCAGACCAAGATCGGGGCTCCCTGTCTTGCTGGGCACTGCACAGATCCACAACCGAAATCAAGGCCCCTTGTCATGCCAAGTACTTCACCAGCTCATAGCAAGATACAGTCCATGCCCTGAAGGGCTGCCAGCCTAAATAGACAAAGGGTAGGGGGGGAAGCAACATGCCCAAGGTTAGTAGCTGAACTGGGAATAGCACTCGGGTCTCCTAATTCCCAGTCCAGTGCCCTAACCACTCAACCCTGCTGCCTAGGTGCTCTGATACCTTTTGACTAAGCCCTGAAGCTCCTGCTTATGCTAAGCTGGGAGGGCTCTAGGTTTAGAGCACAACAAGGGCTGGTGGGCCTGGATTCTGATGTTTGCGGAGTCACCAGTTGGTCCCAGCCTGTCCTAAGGAATGCCAGGTAGGGGCCTGGGTCTCCCTGAAAGCGCTGTAAACTCCTCTGTGTGTCTAGGGCTCCTTGCACAGTGTCCAAGGCCAGGTTAAAAGTAAAAGGCCAAGGTGTCCCCTGGCCTTTGAGAATTGGGGCTGAGGGTCTAGCGTTGGGGGAGATGCTGGTAGATTTACAGCCAAAGCGAAGAAGCTTAAATCCAGAGTTGGTTGGAAAGCACAATTTCCATTCTGTGGAAAATTCAAAAATTTTGGGAAAAAATCAGTTCCAAATTGTAACAAAAAGCCAAAATTTCCAAACAAAAATGTTGATTGGGCAGCATCAGAGTGTTTTGTTTCAAGAAGGTCGACACGTTTGCTTTGGGCTTTTCTGTCTATTAAACTATTAAATAGATAAACATAAATCTAATAAAATAAAAGGAGTGTTTTGACCCCTGGCTGCACATGGCCTGGGCTTTAGCATGAGGGGAGCAGACAGTGGCAGGGGTGGCTGAGCCTCTCCACACCTGGGTTCAGTCCTTGCTCCACCACCAACTTGCAATGTGATTTTGGATGAGCCTCTTCCGCTGTCCATGTGTCTCAACTGAGGCAGGTTTTAGAGACTGGATTCCCTGTGCTCTGAGATCTTTGCATGCAGGCAAGCAAAAGGTTAACCCAAAGAGGTGGCCATAGGCCATTGGCACGCTCCTGGGGCCAGCCTGGCCTGGCTGCTTGTACAGAGCAGGACCGAATCACAGCTCCCAAAGCAGATTTCTGGCCAGTGGGTAGCCGTCTGGATCCTCCACCCCTTCTCCTCTTTGTCCCAAGCATGAAGTCAGCTGCTCTGATGAGTAGAGCCGCCAAGCCCAGCTGGCTGGGAGCAGGGCCCTGCGCACCTGGGGATGAAGGAGTCTGCAGAAACAAAGGAGTCATCATCTGCTGGGGATGGAAATCGTTGACTGTTAACTTTGGAAATATCCGGCG
The DNA here is from genome assembly GCF_027887155.1 of Malaclemys terrapin pileata. Taxonomy (NCBI): domain Eukaryota; kingdom Metazoa; phylum Chordata; order Testudines; family Emydidae; genus Malaclemys; species Malaclemys terrapin. The sequence continues at coordinate 30,615,090 of NC_071511.1, read as the reverse complement.
CCCTTTCTTCCGTCCAGTTAAAGGCAATTGCAGCCTGAACCAGGAGGCCTCTGGGGCCTATGAGTCAGGAGTGAGAGCATCTCCATGCCCAGGCAATGAGCGCAGAGGAAGGACCTTGGCCAGAGATGCTTGGATTCAGCTGGAGCTGAAACTAAAGCAATTCAGACTAGAGCTCAGGTGCCAGTTTGTACCCGTGAGGTAATTAACCAATGGAACAACTTCCCAGGGGCTGTGGTGGATTCTCCATCACAAGCAGTGTTAGATCTGCTCTAGTTGAGCCAGGGATTAGTTCAGGGACGTCCTGTGGCTGTGAGATAGAGGAATCAGACCAGCCTCTAGGGCACTCGAGTCCAGGCCCTGCTATCTCAGCCAACCTAGTGCAGAATCCTGGTCGCTCGTGTGCATACGGGCACATACCCACGTGACAGCACATATGCCTACATGCACAAGCGCATGCATGCATCCTTCTGCACAAGCTTGCGCACACTCTTCTGTTAACAATTGTATTTCCCCTCCCCAGCCCAGTAAAAAAATGTGTGGAGAAAGGTAGGCATGAGAGGCAGGGCACCTGGGTTCTATGCCTGGCTCTGGAAGGGACCCCCTCATCTAATGACTCTCCAGGAGTCCTGACACCCACTTCAGTGCCCTGGGCACTAGACCAGGCTGTCACACACACCGTCTCTCCTGACTGGGCCAGTGGCGTTTGAAATGTGGCCTGAGACAGACCCAATGAAACTCATGTCACCAAACAACCACCCCCTGCAGTTTGCTCCTGGAGGGATGGAGTGAAATGGGCTCTCCCTCTCCAGTCCCCCTGGGAGCTGGCTTCCCATGTCACCCGTGACCAACACAGAAGCTGGCAGGTATACAAGCCTCCAGCCAGGCCTTTTGTGTGACCTCATGGCAGCATGGCCCCCAGGGTACTTGCGTCAAGCGGGGGCAGTGCAAGGTCTAAGAGCAAGCGGCAAGGCTTAATGAGGAGCCTATTTACATTCCAGGGGGATTTGCACCCCATAAATGTGAGCGATGGGCCGACTCTGACGGGAGTGGGGTAGGCATGCAGTGCTGGGGGCAGGTTCTGTAGCTTTGTTCTCCTGAGCCTGCTAGCCTGGGCTCTAGGATTGGGGGTGGGGTGGATGTGTGTTGTGCGGAAACCGGGCGAATGCATGAGTGTGCATGTTGGGGGTGCATGAGCATGTGGTGTGGGGGTGCATGAGTATGGATAGGAGCAGTCAGGCCTACACTAGCACTTCTTTGCCATTGTGGCTCCCTTGGTGTACTAGGGCTTGTGTATATGGCCAGTTAGTGGACAGCAAGTGGGCGTGCTGTAGCTTCACACCCTGGCTGGCCAGGCACTGGCTTGCTGTGTAAGCTTCTCTGCTGGCTCCCCTGGGCTGGCAGATCCTCAGGGCGATACTGTTGCCCAGGCCCTCACCCTCCCCTCTGTCTCTGTGTCCCCCAGCTGCACCCCGACAGTGATCCCAACAATCCCGACCTGCACAGCCAGTTCATCCAGCTGAACCAGGCCTACCGGGTGCTGAGCAAGGAGGGCAGCAGGAGGCTCTATGACAGCCAGCGGGCCTGGCACGCAGCCTGGCCCACCACGGGCAGCAGCCCCAAGCACAGCCCCTTTGACTTCACAGACCTGGGACCCAGGCCTAGTACCAGGTAAGGGCACCAGGGCCACAGCACAGGGCACAGAGGTGATGCTGCTGTAAGGGATCGGAGCCTGGTATCCCCCCACCTGCCAACGTGAATCAGACCAACCTCCAGCCCTCTCTACCCAGCTGCTCCCCCACCATGTCTGCGCCCCTTGATCCCACACTGGCTCTGAGCCAGTGAGGAGACCCAGGCTGTGTTGAGCCCCTGCTAATCCTGTGTGGGTCTGAGCTGAGAAGGGCCAGCACAGGGACCTCAGGCCAGCGCAGAGGTGCTGGGACCTGCGGCTGAAATGGGAGCAGCCGCCACTGACAAGCTGTTGAGCATCAGGCTGTCAGGAAGTGCTAAACAGGAAAAGGCCACTTAGCCCATCCTGCCCTGGCCGCCCCCGCGCCCCATACCAGCTCGCCACTCACGCTAATGACCTGGCTCCGTAGCTTGCTCCACCTGGGCCGCTGTCTCCATAACACAATGGAGACCAGCCCCCCGCAAAGACTGGTTTGAGATATGATAGCTCACTGTCCTCCCAGTGCTGGCTCAGACCAAGGGGCCCATCTAGCCCTATAACCCCCACCCCCTGCATCAGACCAGGGAGCCCATGCAGCCCAGTAACCCCCACCCCCCAGATCAGACCAAGGGGCCCATCTAGCCCAGTATCCTGCCTGCCACCCTGGATCGGACTAGTGGGTCCATCTAGCCACATATCTGCCCTACCCCAGATGGGGAAATGAGGTCTGTGGACTGCAAGGCTGGGTTGGCTGCATTGGCTACTGAGTCCCCTGCAGCGGCCCCGGGCCCCCCAGAAGGGCTGGCAGCTCTCCAGGGTAGGGCCATCCCTGCAGCTCGCATGCCATCACCTAGGCATTGCTGGGGGGAGGTGTCAGGGGAGTGAGTGAGTGTGACCCCAGCAGACACACTGTGAAGCGAGTGCTCCCAGCTGGCGCAGGGGTCCCCAGGCTGGGACATCCCTCCCTGCATCTCCCAGCCCTGGGAAGAGACGGTTCCAGAGGGGCTGCGTGTACCGGGGCAGGGCCATTCTCTGGGGCAGCCCAGAGCACCCTGGGCCCTTGGACCCTGCGTGGAGGAGCAGGACAGCTGTGCTGGGTCTCGCAGGCCGCCAGAGCAAGGCACCCCTATCAGCACCGCTAGGGATGCATGGCCCTGATACTTTGGGAATTTCATAAGTGACTGGTCCAAAGAGCAGATAGAAGCCAAGAGTCCTGACTCCCGGCCCCCTGCCCTGAGCCTGCGGCTCGATCCTTGGGAGAGATCCCAGGAGTCCTGTCCAGGGCCAGCAGTCCCCTGGGGTCAGACCCTTCCCCCCAACGCAGCCCCCATCAGTGACTCTTTGTCTCCCAGTAGCCGAGGGCCTGACGAGAACATGCGCTACTGGGAGCAGTTCCGTACTCACCATGCCAAGACCTTCTCAGGCACCCAGGCCAAGCAGAGGCAACACTGGAACCGGCAGCTCTTCGGCTACTGCCTCTTCCTTATGCTGGCCAGCATGGCTGCCCACTATGTGGCCTACAGGTATGGGGGGCAAGGAGTTGGTGGGGCACTGCATGACAGCCTGCCTGGGAGAGGGCTAGGGGCCTTCAGAGTGCCATCCCCCGCCCGAGGGCAGGGTCATCCTCTACAGTCTATCCCCTCCCCACCCCGAGGGCAGGGTCGTCCCATACGCTACACAGTGTCCCCCCCAAGAGCAGAGTCATTGCCTCCAGTCAATTCCCCCCCAGGACTCTGGTCTTAGCACTTCACTCCTCCACCCTTGGAAGAGACCATTGCTCAGGCTGTGCCCTCACTCTTAGGGGTTGTTCCCCAAGAGCCAATAGAAATGCCCCTTTCCCCAGATACCTCTCCCAGTGCCTGGAGTTAGTCCCTGGGCCCACACGCGGGGCATGGATCCACAGTGGGATGGGAGGAATGGGCTTCAGGGAAGGGGCAGCTGGTATAAAGTGTCCTTCCCAGGACTGGGACAGCCCCACCCCTCCATCCCAGGAGTCCTGCCTCCACTGACTGCTGGCCCCACTCTGTGCCTCAGTTTCTCCATCTGTAGAATGGGGGCACTGCCACCCATAACCCTGGCATGGCAGATCAGCACCAGCATGCACCCTCAGAGTCCTAGCACTGACAGAGTTATAGAAAACTCGGCCAGGGGTGTTGTCCTGACCCTTGCTCTGGTTGTGGGGTGAAGTCTTGGTCTCATTGCGTTTCCTAGAAGCCATCTGGTGCTGTCTTGACTGGCCTCTAGCCCGCTCTGTGCCATCCCAGCATGCCTCTGTGGGGAGACCCGGGGTCAAAGGGTCTGGAGTTGTGCTGGGTGTGGTTGGGGGCCTCTGTGCCATCCCTGCACCATAATGTCCCCACCCCCACCAGCCCAAGCCCCCTCTAATCTCAGTATCTCCCCATCCATGCCCACTAGTGCAAGCCTCCCGTGATCTCGGCCTCCCATGTGGCCGGCCTTCCCACTCACATCCCCACGGGCCCCCATGTCTCTCTCATGATCTCAGACTCCCACATGGCCAGTGTCACTCTTTACATCTACACACACACCAGTCCATGTCCCTCCCTTCCCCCCACAATCTCAGCAGGACTCCTGGCACCCCAGCCCAGCTTCCCATTGTCCAGCACAGCTGGGTGCACATCTGTAAGGCATTATACGTCTGAGTGGCTCTTGCAGCGCAGCGAGCCAAGGGATGTGGGAGCCAACAACGTGGTTTCTCATAACCCGAACACCAGCCTGGAGGAGCCAATGTCCCAGGGCATCTGCTGACACTTGGAGCAGCTCTCCCCGTGCCCTCGAGGCATGGAGCGTACGCCAGCTGCCCTAGGGAGGCATCGAGGTCACCCTTCCCAAGAATGTGGATCCTGCTAGAAATATCAGCATCTGCCCAGCTGCCTGGGGCTTCCATCAGGGCCTTTTGTTTCTTATTAATGTTTTAGCACATTGGCGAGTCCATAATTGAACAGTGAACAGCTGCCAGGCTGGGGGGCAGGGCCTAGATTGCCACACTGAGGGAGCTAGATAACTGTGTGGAGTGGGGCCAGGCTGGGAGTCTAGGTCACTGGGCGGTGGGGGGCAGTCTGGGAATCTAGATCACTGTGTGGAGTGGGGGCAGTCTGGGAATCTAGATCACTGTGTGGAGTGGGGGCAGTCCGGGAATCTAGGTCACTGGGGAGTGGGGGGCAGTCCAGGAATCTAGGTCACTGGGCGGTGGGGGGCAGTCCAGGAATCTAGGTCACTGGGGAGTGGGGGGCAGTCCAGGAATCTAGGTCACGGGGGGGGGGGGGGGGAAAGGGGAGTCCGGGAATCCAGAACACTGTGCTGGAGGGCAGTCTGGGAATCCAGAACACAGCACTAGAAGGGGCCAGTCTGAGACTCTAGATCATAGTACTGAAGGCGGTACCAATCTTGGGGGTCTAGATCATAATGTGGGACAGTGTGCCAGTCTGGGAGGGTGTAGATCACAGAATTAGAGGGGATGCCCATCTTGAGGAGTCTAGATCACTGTTATTCACAGCCACCACGGTAGGCACCCTTACTCAAGGCAGTCCCTTGCTGTTGAGTGTGAATTTAGTGCTGGCGGGATAGTGCACAGATCACGGGTTTATGAATGCAGTGAGGACAGCAGCTCCAGCGCCATTTTCCCACCCCTCCCCACAGACCTTCCTGGGCGCAGGCAAAGGGGGATTCATTCTCTTTGGGGCCTGATCCCAGGATTCACGGCAGGCAGTGGGGGGGAAATCAGTGCCTAATGTGGGCTCTGCTCAGGCCTGCCACTCACTCGCCAGACTGGAAAGGATGTGAGTCACAGTGGATGGGAGTACATACGCAGATAGCCACACGTACACAGACATACAGTCATGTGCACTCCACCCATGCCGGATGCATCCCCTGGTGAGTTCCTAGTCTCTGGCCTCATGCTACAAGGGGCCATATTGGCATCAGGGTCCCCCTTTCTGGGATGGGAGTGGGGACCCAGCCCCTCATGCATGGCACAGACTCCCTGGCATCCTGACTTCCAGCCCCACCTATGCTCTAAGCCAGGGGTGGGCAAACTTTTTGGCCCGAGGGCCACATTGGGAAATAGAAATTGTATGGCGGGCCATGAATGCTCACAAAATTGGGGTTGGGATACGGGAGGGGGCTCCGGGTTGGGGTGCAGGAGGAGGATCAGGGCTGGGGCAGGGGGTTGGGACGTGGGCAGAGGCTCAGGGGTGCAGGCTCCTAGCAGCACTTACTTCAAGCGGCTCCCAGAAGCAGTGGCATCTCCCGTCTCTGGCTCCTATGCGGAGGCGCAGCCAGGCGGCTCTGCTCACTGCCCTGTCCGCAGGCACCATCCCTGCAGCTCCCATTGGAGCGCGTAGGAGCTGGAATGGGGCCATGCTGCGGCTTCTGGGAGCCGCATGGTGCGGCCCCGACCCAGCGCCCCGGCCCAAGCAGGGCCGAGCCGCGTGGTGCGGTCCCGACCCAGCGCCCCGACCCAAGCAGGGCCGAGCCGCGTGGTGCGGTCCCGACCCAGCGCCCCGACCCAAGCAGGGCCGAGCCGCGTGGTGCGGTCCCGACCCAGCGCCCCGACCCAAGCAGGGCCGAGCCGCGTGGTGCGGTCCCGACCCAGCGCCCCGACCCAAGCAGGGCCGAGCCGCGTGGTGCGGTCCCGACCCAGCGCCCCGACCCAAGCAGGGCCGAGCCGCGTGGTGCGGTCCCGACCCAGCGCCCCGACCCAAGCAGGGCCGAGCCGCGTGGTGCGGTCCCGACCCAGCGCCCCGACCCAAGCAGGGCCGAGCCGCGTGGTGCGGTCCCGACCCAGCGCCCCGGCCCAAGCAGGGCCGAGCCGCGTGGTGCGGTCCCTGACCCAGCGCCCCGGCCCAAGCAGGGCCGAGCCGCGTGGTGCGGTCCCGACCCAGCGCCCCGACCCAAGCAGGGCCGAGCCGCGTGGTGCGGTCCCGACCCAGCGCCCCGACCCAAGCAGGGCCGAGCCGCGTGGTGCGGTCCCGACCCAGCGCCCCGACCCAAGCAGGGCCGAGCCGCGTGGTGCGGTCCCTGACCCAGCGCCCCGGCCCAAGCAGGGCCAAGCCATGTGGTGCGGTCCCTGACCCAGTGCCCCGGCCCAAGCAGGGCCAGGCCGCGTGGTGCAGCTCACAGGTCGGCTTAAAATGGCTCACGGGCCGGATCTGGCCCACAGGCCATAGTTTGCCCACCCCTGCTCTAAGCTCTAGCCACCATTCCTTTTCCAGAGCTAGGAACAGAACTCCTGCATCCTGACTCCAAGCCCGTCCTGCTCTAACCACTAGGCATCATAGAGAGGTCATCAAGTCAAGCCCCCTAGCCTGAGGCAGGACCAAGTAAACCTTGACCATCCCTGATAGATGTTTGTCCCACCAGTTCCTAAAAACTTCCAAAGATGGGGATTCCGCAACCTCTCTTGGAAGCCTGTTCTAGCTTAACTATCCTTAGAGTTAGAAAGTTCTTCCTCCGCCTATCCTAAATCTCCCTTGCTGCAGATCAAGCCCATTTCAACTTCTCCTACCTTCAGGGGCCATGGAGAACAGTTGATCCCCGTCCTCTTTGTAGCAGCCCTTAACATATTGGAAGACTGTTAGCAGGTCCCCTCAGTCTTTTCTCATGAAAAAACAAGCCCAGTGTTTTTAACTTTTCCTCTTAGGTCAGGGTTTCTAAACCTTTCAGCATTTTCGTTGCTCTGCTCTGGACTCTCTCCAGTTTGTCCACATCTTTCCTAAAGTTCACTGCCCAGAACCGGACACAGTTCTCCAGCTGAGGCCTCCTCAGTGCCAAGCAGAGCAAGACAGTTACACCCCCCCACACACACCCCATATCTTACATACAACACTGCTGTTAATACACCCCAGAATGATATTTGCCTTTTTTTGCAACAGCATCGCATTGTTGACTTATATTCTATTTGTGCTCCACTATCACCATTGCTGCAGTATGACCACCAGCCAGTTCTTCCTTATGTTGTAGATGGGCATTTCATTTTTCCTTCCTACGTGCAGTGCTTTGCACTTGTCTTTATTGAATTTCATTCTGTTGATTTCAGACCAATTCTCAATTTGTAATTTTAATCCCCTCCCAGCTGGGGGTCATCCACAAATGTAATAAGCATGCTCTCCACTCCACTATCCAAGTCCTCACTCACCTCCAGAGCCAGGAATGGAACCCAGGAGTCCTGACTCCCAGCCCTCCCTGCTGTAACCCACTAGACCCCTCTCCCCTCCCAGAGCCAGGTGTCCTGACTCCCAGCTCTTCATTTTTTTCCTGCAGCCCATGATGCCTGAGGAATTGGGCATGGGCAGGGGTCCTTGAATCCCTGTGGTGCCCCTCTATGGGTCAAGGCCTTTCAGACCTACGCGAGTGTGTTTCATTGAATTAGGGCCAATTAGGGTGTTCATCCTTCCCTTGGCAACAGGGATCAGAGCTGGGGAGGGTGCACAGGCAGAATCAGAGCTACTGGGGAGGGCAGCAGCAGCAGTGCCCAGGCTGGGAACTGGCACAGCTATGCACTGTTCGATAGCAGTAGGCAGCAGCCAAGCAAGGCCCCCCAAGCAAGGAGACAGACATGGCTCTGTCAGGGAGGGAGACTTAGGTGCATGCCCTGTGACATGAACCCCAGCAGGGGCACCGTTGGGTCTGCTCCTGCACTCAATTACACACTTGTAACCTCAGCCTCTCCAGCTTCCCAGCTGAATCCTCCTGGGGTGGAGGTAATTAATTGACTCCCTGCAGGGAGCATTCAGGAAAGGTGGTGGGGTTTAATGGTCAGAACAAGGGGGTTGGGCAATAGGACTCCTGGGTTCTGTCCCAGCAGTCTCTCTGGCCTCAAGCACATCACTGCCCATCTGTGCCTGGTGGTTCTGCTAACCCATCGGTAGCTCTGACTGCATCTGTGTTTTACCAAGTGTGTGTGTGTCCCTACTGGAATCAGTCTCTGGAGCCCAGCTGGGGGAGACCCGACTGGAGCCTACCTGTGCCATCCAGTTAATGCTCTGCCTGTGTGTGGGAGGCAGAGGTTTGCTTGGCCTGTGTGTGCTCTGTCCTTCCAGGCCACCATTGTTCCGTGTTGCTCTGTCAAGCACCCGCCTGTCTGTTTTGACATAGGCTCCTACAACACAGACTGTTATTAAGATACCATGAAAGGGAGCCGAGCTGCAGGATTGGACCCTGAGAGACCAGGAGATGGAGAATCCCCCTCTTTAGACCCTCCTCCCCACTTCCCACTCCCCAAGCGACTAAGGCAGGATTGATCCCTGCAGCAGCGTTGTCAGGTTTTTTTTAGCCCTGTCCCAGCTCTCTGGAGCCTGGACTCCCCCGGGTGAAGGGGCTGTGCCGAATGCACACCCAGCACCAACGGACAAAGCACCGTGTGTTTGTGGGGGAGCCAGAGCACAAGGGAAGGGGCTGCAGCCTGCCTCATCAGCAGCTGGAGCATGACCCCCATCCTCATTTCCCGGTGACTCCAGGCTCCCAGCAAACAAGATCTGGTGTCATTTGTTAGGGAAATAGCACATGAGGCAAGAGAGACTCATCACCCTGCTCCGGGAACTCACACAGCAATCAGTGCAGTGACACGCAGGCTTGGTACAACTCCCCCAGCCTCTGTAGAAGGCGCGGAGACATGCCATGCATGCCAAGTGACCAGGAGCAGGGGAGGCACAGCAAGGGAACTGGCAGGAGTTGTGTCTGGGGCTGTGAGAAGCCTTCAGATGGCCCATTCCAATGAGCCTAGCAAAATCCTGCTCTGTCAAATGGGAAAGGCACAGTCCTGTGGTTAAGGAGCAGGGCTCTGGCTCAGGACACCTGGGTTCTGTTCTTGGCTCTGCCACTGTCTCCTGGGTGACCTTGGGCAAGCCACTTCCCCTCTCTGGGCCTCAGTTTCCCCATCCATAAAATGGGGATAATGATCCTTCCTTTGTCTATTTAGATAGTGAGCTCCTCAGGGCAGGGACTGTCCCTGTGTCTGAACAGCACCTGGCACTGTGGGGGTCCTGATCTCAATTCAGGTCTGTACAGCACCTAGCACAGTGGAACCCTGATCTTGGTCAAGGCCTCTAAGTACTACTGTAATGCAGATCATATTAACAGAGGGTATGAAAAGCACGCTAGCACTCAGAGGCCCCAGCTAAGATCAGACCCTGATTGTGCCAGGCACTAAAGAGAGATCAGGGCCCTGCTATGCTGGGTACTGCACAGATACACCATGAAAGACAGTCCCTGCTCCAGACAACTCACAGTCTAAACAGCCCAAGGGTGGGAGGGAAAACTGAGGCACCGTGATGTCCCAGAGCCAGGAATAGAACTCAGGAGTTCTGAGTCAGACCCCCCTTTGGGCTTTAAACTCTCTGAAATGTCCCTGTGACTGGGTGAGGATCCCTTAAACACAATTCTACATGGCGCTGCCCTTGCATTGTCAGTAACACACCTGTGTCACAGCGGGTGCACGCTGCCCTGAGCTCCATCCATTAGCAGCTCCACACAAAGACCAAGAGGCACCTAGGTCACGGTGTGTAAGTTCACAGAGAGAAACCCCAGCTCTTTAGCTCAGCGGACTTAGGCCTGGTAGAACCAGTGGATGGAAGTTAGGTTCTTCCTTGAGTAGATGCAGCCATGTATTCCACACACACCGGAGCTGGAGAATTTTGCCTAGCAGTACCCGTAGGGGCGGTGCTCACACCTCGTGGTTGTAGCCCTGAGCCTGGCTATATGAGGTGGCTCTGCCCTGACACCCCCTCAGTTCCTTCTCAGTGCCTGTGGCTGGTGTCAGAGCTCTGTGTGGTTATCACGTCATTTGTCTGAGTGTTTTCTCTATGTATATAGTTGTTAGATAGTTAGCAATACCTGAGATCGTATTAGTTACCTTAGAGTTAGTTAGATACTTATTGTCCTGTGGGATACCCTCACTATGGTTCAAGCCCTGTCCATCGTGGGGAGGTGGGGGGGGGGGGGGGGGGGAGAAAAATGATCCCCACACAAGGGGCTTGTTGTGATGAGGCAAGGGACATGCTCAGGAGAGATGCTCTGTTTGTAAGCTGATTACCAAAAGAACCCCTATGGCTAGAGACTTACCTCTGAAGCAGCATCTTCTCGAGCAGGCCCTGAGGCTTGTTTCGGCACTGAGGCCCGCATCTGATGGTGGTGACCTTCGTACTCTGTGAACGAGCCTGGTCCTTCTGCACCGCAGACTATGGAGTTGAAATCGGTGCCAGGCCCAGCCCCAAGGAGCATTAATGAACCCCTCACTGCCGACTTTGTTTTGTCGGCAGATCCTGTCTTCTACTTCAGTTCCTCCGCTGACCTCGGTACCAATGCCTTCCCCAGGGTGGGTGCCACATATTTGGTACAGGCTATGTGGATTCCTCATTGGCACAGGAACTGCTTTCCAGTTGAGCTACAGACAAGTCTGTGTGCCCCATCAGGACTGGCTCCACTGCTGTCACCGGCCACCAGGGACTCTTCGGGATCCATGTTGGAGTCCTCCTCCCAGTCTTCGTTGCCTGATTATCGATACTGGTCTGAGAATGGTCTGTGGCGCCATAGACACTCTCTGCATAGTCGGGACAGGGGCTCCTGGCCCTGTGCTAACTGGCAACCAGTGCATTATCTGAACACATTGTGGCTTCCTGGTCCCAGAGATCACATTCTCCATCCCACTCCAGAGCAAGATCACCGGTCCCCTTGGTGGCTAATGTTGGTGACCCACCACAAGCTCAAACAATGGTTGAGCCTCCTCACTAGGGGCCTCCAGACTTGTCTCATCTGGGTTCAGCAACAGGATTTGTTCCTGGTGCACTTGACAGTTTTTATCCTCTCCTGATGACTTGATGGTACCAGGTTCCTCTTCTCCTTTGGTGCCCGAGGATTTCAAGGTATACCAGGGCCTTTTGTGATTGCTTCTTTAGGCATCCAGGCAGAATTTTTACAGGAGAATACGCAGAAGTTGCTCGACATTCTCTGACCATCTGCTCTGATGAGTGTAGCCCTCCCTCCCTATTAATGACACTCTCCTGGAGCCTGCAAAGGCCCTCTGTAACACTCTGGCCTCAGTGCTGTCCATAGCGGAGTGTTCAGAGAACCACTATTTTGTCCCTCAGCAAAGTTTTGAGGGTTTCTATTCTCACGCTGTCTCTAATTCTTGTATTGTGATTGCGGCGAATGACAAGGCTCTCTGCTCTCAAGGAAATGGAGTCAAAGAAGATGGACCTGATGGGGAGAAAGATTTATACCTCCTCTTCCCTGAAAATGCGTATCACAAACCAATAGGTGTTGCTATCCAAATATGACTTTGTTAATCCAGTGGCCATGTCTGAATTTGCAGACAAGTTGCCAGAAGCCCCCAGACAAGAGTTTAGAGCTTTTATGGCTGAAGGCTGTTCGGTGGCCAAGACGTCTCTTCATTCAGTGTTGGACACGGCAGATTCATCGGTCAGAATTGTGGCCTCAGCTGTGATCATGAGGAGGGTATCATGACTGCAAAGCTCAGGCATTGCTTCTGATGTGCAGAGTATTGAGGACCTGCCCTTTGATAGTCGAGTACTATTCTCAGAAAAGACTGACAAGACTTTGCAGTCTTTTAAAGATTCACAAGCCACACTGCGTTCTTTAGGGTTGTAAACTCCAGCAGTCCAGAGGCACCATTATGGCAGTCAGCAGCAGCATCTGTCACAGTGCTTCATTGGGAAGTCCTTCTTTCCCCCAGGGAAACAGGGCTACCCTAGAAAGGGTCATAGATCCTGGAGGCAAAGGCCTTCTGGTTCTGGTCTCAGCCCATTGACTTGTGTCCCTCCCATGGGTGGGGGTGAGGCTCGGCAGGGAGATCTGGGTATGGGGCAGTCCAGATGCACAGGAGTTGAGCAAACAGGGGAGCAGCTCCCCATACAGTGACCCTTCTCCCTGCAGCTGAGGAGTGATGAGGGGGAGTGCGGAGCTTCCTATAGCCAGGGAAGTTTCTGTGGCTAGGTCTGACCTGGACCTGGCTGCTCATTGCAGGAGAAGAGGATGCTCTGCCCTCCCCCAGCCCAGCTGGGACTAGAAGCTGAGCCTGGCACAGAGTAGGAACCACCAGCCAGATCGTCCCCAGCCAGGACCTCCCCACAGTGATTTACCTTTCCATCGGCTGCTCTGGAGCCCAAATCGATGTGCCCACGCTGCTGGGGAGGAGAACTCTTGCGGCTTCTTTGCTTCCCCACAGAAAATGATGGGAAATCTGCAAGGGACATGAATTCTGCATGAGTGCAGTGGTGCAGAATTCCCCCAGGAATAATGCAGGTGGTCGATTTTTCCAGATTGTGTCTTCACCCTCTCCAAATGTGGCTGAAGTCAGTCTTTCATCTGAACCATCATCCCTTGGATAACTGGATTCTTTATGGTGGTGAACAGTTCAGGACAACATATGCCAGGGTGTTCCTTTCGCTCGATCCCCACCAACCAGGATGGTTATCACTGACGTCTCCGAGTAGACTGGGGAGCACATCTGGGTCGTTTAAAGTTCAGGGCCTGTGGTTGAAACAGGAAGCTTCACTGCATATCAATACTGTGGAGCTTCAGGCCATCACACTTTCCAAGATTACATTAAGGGTGCAGTGGTTCACACACTCACCGACAATATCACCATGATGTACTATGAGAACAGACGTGGGGGAGAACACGCAAAAGGCCTGTGTCAGGATCAGGCTCTGGAAGTTTTGCACTGGGAGGAGCATTATTCCGGTGACCAATCATTTACCCAGGGTCCAGAATCAACTCGCAAATCACCTCAGCAGGAATTTTTCCCTGTGACACAAATGGTCCCTGAAGCCCCGTGTCCTGTGGTCTGTCTTTGCAGCTTGGGGCATCCCAGCAATCAACCCGTTTCCCATGAGAGACAAGAAGAAATACCAACTGTTTTGATCTCGAGGGGGTCTCAGCTCAGGCTTCCTGGCCGACACTTTTTGCCTGAGTTGGTATTCGGCAGTCCTGTATGCTTTCCCTCTGATTCCAATCATCCCACAGGTCATCATCAAACTGAAATTGGACTGTGCCAAGCTCATCCTCATTGCTCTGGCCTGGCAGAGACAAACTCGGTTCTCCGACCTTCTTGTGTTATCAGTTTGGCATCCCATATCCCTTCCTTTCCATCCCGACTGCTTGACTCAGCATCATGGTCAGATTTTCCATCCCACACTCAGATCTCTCCATCTCATTGCATGGCTGCTCTGTGGTTAAATGAGAAAGAAGAACAAGGTTTGGAGGCTGTTTGACAAGTTCTACTCAATAGAAGGAAGCTCTCTCCGAATGGCTGATTTGGCCAAATGGATGATGTTGTTTTTAATATGATCGTTGGCCTGCAGAGTTCAACCAAAGGTGGCTGGTATCCAGGACATCTTGGAGTATTTGTTACATCTTCAGTCCTCAGGTCTCCTACTTAGCTCATTGAGGGTGTATCTGGCTGTGATTTCAGCATTTCATCCACCCATCCATGGGAGGTTAGTATTTTCTAATACCATGGTAACAAGATTCTTGAAAGGATCCTTTGTCTCTACTCACCATTGAGAGAACCAGTTCCTTTGTGGTACCTTACTATGGTCTTAGTGGCTCCGATGGGACATCCATTCAAGCCTCTGGCATCATCTTCTTTTTCTCTTTTGTGTCAAAAAACTGCATTCCTGGTGGCAATAGCATCTGCGAGGAGAGAGAGAGTCGCAGGCTTTGATGGCAGAGTCTCCTTACACACAATCCTCCAAAGACAAAGTGACCTCGTGGCCTCACCCTAAGTTTTTATCTAAAGTGGTTTCTCAATTTCATTTCAAGCAGGTGGTGTATTTACCTTGTTCTTTCTTATGCCGCATTCAACCCTGGTGGAGCAGCATCTTCAAACGGATGTCAGGCGATGTCTAGCATTTTACCTGGACAGGGCTAAACCTTTTCATGCTTCGCTTTGCCTGTTTGTGTTGTATGCAGACGGAAGGAAGGGACAAGCAATCGCTTCGCAGACGATCTCTAGGGGATTAACTTCCTATATCAGGACAGCATACGGCTGATTGTGCCTCCACAAGGCTGTGAGCTCATTCTGCAAGAGCGCAGGCTATGGCGATGATGTTTTTAAGTGATGTTTTAATATTGGTCATCTGCAGGGCTGCCACTTGGTCATCTGGACATTTGCCTACGAAACATTATGCCACTACTGCAGCATCCAGAGTAGATGTAAGCTTTGGGAAGGCAGTTCTGCAATCCTTGTTTAAAATAGATTCCAAGCCCCACCTCATGCAAATCTTGCTTGAGAGTCACTTCCTTGGAATACATGGTTGCATCTACTCAAAGAAGTAAACATGATTACTTACCTGTGTTGTGAGCATCCTTCGAGATGTGACGCAGACATGTATTCAACAACCCACCTCCATCCCCTCTGCCTCGAACTCTATGCTCTTGATGTTCAGCATGAAGGAACTGAAGGGGATCGGGCCTTAGATAGCCAGAGGTGGGCTACAGCCATGAGGTGTGAGCGCACCCCTACAGGTACTGCTAGGCAAAATTCTCCAGCTCCAGTGCACTGGGCGTGCACACACCTGTATGGAATACACGTCCACGTCACATCTTCAACAACAACAGTAACAACACAGGTAAGTAACTGCTTTGTCTTAGTGGACAACCAGTTGAACATGAGCTCCTGGTGTGATGCTGTAGCCAAAAGGGCCAGTGCAATCCTTGGCTGTATAAACAGGGGAGTAGTGAGCAGGAGCAGAGAGGTGATTTTTTTCCATAGACGGCATTGGTGAGACCCATCCCGGAATGGCACGTCCAGTTGTGGAGTGCATGTTTTAAAAAGAATGTTGGAAAACTGGAGAGGGTGCAGAAAAGAGCCAGAGAAATGATCAGAGGGCTGAAGAAAATGCCTGACAGCGAGCGATCTGGGGAGCTCAATCCCTTTAGCTTCTCCAAAAGGAGATCAAGAGGTGATTTGATCACTGTGTGCAAGTAGCTTCACAGAGAGAAAACACCAAGAACTAAAGGGCTCTTGAGCCTAGTGGAGCGAGAACCAGTGGCTGGGAGGTAAAGCCAGACATTTGAATGAGAAACAAGTTTTCACAGTGAGGGTGATTAACCATTGGAACAAACTCCCAAGAGAAGGGGGAGGGTGGATTCTCCATCTCTCAGTGTCTTCAGATCCAGCCTGGTGCCTTGCTGGAAGATGCTGTAATCAGACACAAGTGACTGGGCTCAATCCTGGGGTAACTGGGTGACACTCTCTGGCCTGTCCTATACAGGAGATCAGACTGGATCAAGGGTAGGCAACCTATGGCACGCACACCAAAGGTGGCAGACGACCTGATTTTCAGTGGCACTCACACTGACCTGGTCCTGCCACCGGTCCAGGGGGGCTCTGCATTTTAATTTAATTTTAAATGAAGCTTCTTAAACATTTTAAAAAACTTATTTACTTTACCTACAACAATAGTTTAGTTATATATTATAGACTTATACAAAGAGACCTTCTAAAAATGTATCACTGTGTAGAGGGGCAGACTCACCCCTACGGCACCTCCTGCTGGTGACTCTGGGAATTAGCTCGATCCAGCCATCAGAGCACCCTCTGCAGGCTAGTGATCCACCTGTCCTCTGGCCCCGGTGTCCCTTCCAGACCCCAGTGCCCTTGTATCTGGGGTGCTGCCCCCTGGCAGTACCCCTCAGTACTAAGGTCTCCCCTCCCCAGGGAACCCCCACCCATTATCCCTACCTCACCTCAGAATAAGGCCACTGCCAGTCAGCAACTAGCCCCCACTCCCTGGGGCAAACTGCAGTATAGGCCACTCATCATTAGCAAGGTTGGGTTTGGCCTACCCTCTGCAACCCCCAGTACCCCTTGGCCTTCTCCTAGGCCACAGCCTGGGGCTTTCCAGGCTGGTACTCCCCAGCTCCTCAGCCTTTCCCCAGCCCTGCTCTACTACAGGTACCCTGTCTCTAGCTCCCTACAGCCAAGCCCTTCTCCCTCTGAAAGCAGAGAGAGACTGCTGGGCTCCTGGCTCCCAGCCTTCGTATACAGGCCAGCTGAGGCCTGATTGGGCGTGGCCCAGCTGCAGCCACTTCCCCCGATCAGCCAGGGTTTTACCTTGCCCAGCCCTCTGCAGGGCTTTTCCAACCCGTCAGGGCCAGAGCGGGTGTTCACCCTGCTACGCACTGGCATGCGAAACCTTAAATTAGAGTGAATAAATGAAGACTCAGCACACCACTTCTGAAAGGTTGCCGACCCCTGGACTAGATGATCTGATTGTCCCTTCTGGCCTTAAACTCTGTGGCTCTCTCAAACAGTATTGAGCAAACACAAAGCTGTGGGGCTGAGGTGATCATTCATGTGGATTGGGGTTTCTCTTTGTGTTTCCAACTGGTCCCAGTTCAGTGCTGCTGCCCCTGGAATTGGCTCCCCTCTCTGGTTTACTCTTATGAGGTTGTTATTGGTACTGAAGTAGCAAAGGGCCAGAGTTCCATTGTGCATATACGCGTGGACGGTCCCTGCCTCAAATTGCTCACAATCTGAGAGCTGCTCTCCAGACAGGTCTTGGATCAGTTAATAAACAGAAATAGTTATATTGGGAATGTCCCCTCCAGTGCAGGACGTGGCTCGGGGATGCTCACCCCAGCGCAGGACGTGGCTCGGGGATGCTCACTCCAGCACAGGACATAGATCGGGGGGTGCCCCCTCCAGTGTAGGATGTGAATCGGGGGACACCCCCTGCAGCAGAGGACATGGATCGTGGGACGCCACCTCCAGCATAGGACGTGGATCATCGGATGCATCATCCGGTGCAGGACGTGGATCGGGGGACGCCTCCTCCAGCACAGGACGTAGATCAGGGCACACCTCCTCCAGTGCAGGATGTGGATCGGGGGATGCCCTCCCCCAGGCCGGGATCAGATCAGGGGAGGCCTCCCCGACCTTCCCAGGGCAGGATGTTGCTAGAAGCTCTTTGGTCAGAGGAAGTGCCTGCACTGGGGTAACAGTGATTTCCCTGCAATGGTGCCAATCCCAGTCTGGTTAAAGTAGTCTCCAGTCTGCACGCAGAGTAGCCTGTTAGTACATGACAGCTAGACAGGGGAGTGTGAGCATCCAGGGGGATGCAGCTAGTCAGCCCCTCTTTACCCTGCTGAATTTGTCATCAGCAGTGGTAAGGCCAGAAGCGACCATGAGATCATCCAGTCTGGTGCCAGCGTGCCGCAGGCCAGAGAATCACACCCAGTCACCCCAGCACTACCCTAGTGACTTGTGTCTGTCTAAAGCATCTTCCAGTCCCCCCAG
Organism: Malaclemys terrapin pileata; assembly: GCF_027887155.1. NCBI lineage: Eukaryota > Metazoa > Chordata > Testudines > Emydidae > Malaclemys > Malaclemys terrapin. Next base: position 30,597,145 of record NC_071511.1, on the reverse strand, counting down.
CCTCCTGCCCGGCTCTAACCCACTCACTCCTACTCCCTCCTGGTGCTGAGGTGGGCTGGGAGCCAGGACTCCTGGGTTCTGTGCCCACCATTCCCCAGCTGGGGAGATAAATCCCCCCAGTCACCTCTGGCAAAGTGGCTCTTGCAGGCAGTGCAGACCAGGGGGAGCAGAGGCCTGGCTGGAGGTGGGTGCCCTGCCCATCCCTCACCCTGCCCATCCCTCACACTGGGGCACCCTGGTGCTAGTGCTGCAGACCCTGTTACATAAGGAGATGGCAGCTTCCAGGGGAAGATCGGGGCTGTCGCTGGCCCCAGAATCACTGAGTCAGTCCATCCCTGGCTTTTCATCCACTCACACCGCTTGCCCAGTGCAGTCCGCACCTCCAGCTGGCGCCCCAGCAAGAGGGACAGTGCCCTGGGACCCCCTGTCAGCCGGCACTGGGCAGCCAGCCCCAGCCGCCACTTCGGGCCCGGTCTTGGTGCACACAGCATTCAGCCTGCTAGAGCACAGCCTGGAGCGGAGAGAAGGCGGGAGCCCTGCTGTGATATACACGCACACCACACAGGCACCACGTGTACACACTGCACAGACACACCACATACACTCATACACACCACACAGAGACACACACCGCACGTGCACACTGCACAGACACAGATCCACACACACATACTTGCACACACGTACACACCACACAGAGACATACACACCACACGCGCACACACACTGCACAGACACATGCATACACATACACACCGCACAGACACACACACACACTGCACCGAACAGTCACACTCCATACACCCCACCCCTTAGAGATACACACACATCATACAGAGACACACACAGCACATCCACCATGAACACACAACACAGAGACGACACACACACTTAATCCATATAGACTCAGACACACACAGATCTATCCATCCGTCCCCAGACATGCGGCTGCATTCGTCTTTTGAACTCTCCATCCCCACCCACCCACATCCATCGACACGGGAGGGTGCAGGGCGATGTGTGTAACCCTGCCCCGTGTTCTCGGCAGGAAGCTGGAGGAGATGCACAACAGCTTCATGGACAAGAAGGACATGCTCATAACCAGCATCTACAATGAATCCAAGGAGCGGGCCAGGTTTGCACAGCTCCCCCAGCCCTGCCTCAGTTTCCCTCTCCGTACCTGGGGACAAGGATTTCCTCTCCCAGAGGGTTTGGCAGTTGGAGTGCTGCTGCCAGAACCTGGGGGGACCCCTCCCTATGTTCACCCCATGCTGGGCCCCCCTGCTCTCTGGGAATACCCCTGTTCACCCCATGCTGCCCCCCCCCACCGTCTGGGGAGTCTTCCTCCACCTTGACCCCATGCTGCCCCTCACCCTCTGAGAAATCCCTTCCCCCTCCTTCACCTCATGTGGGTGTCCTCTGCCTTCTGGGAATCCCTCCCCTCTGTTCACCAATGTTGCCCCCCACCCAGTTTACTCCTTGCCAGCTTCCACCAACCTCTGGGGAGCGGGGGGAATCTCTCCCTCCATTCACTGCCTGCTGGCCCTCAGTGCCCTCTGGGCATTCCCCTCTCCGCCACCCCACATGCCCCCAGCCATCGCAAGGGGCGCGATGAGCCGCTAGCCAGGGGCCATCAGCTTGAATGGCTGGGAGTGGAAATGGAGGCGTGTGTGTGCGCACTCACAAGGGTGTGGATGAATGTGTGTTAGTGTCCAACACCAGGTGCATTAGTGTGTTAGCGTCCATGTGTGCTAGAACATGCGCAGACGACACAGGGTGTGTGTGCACCAGCATGGGTTGGAGTGTGCACATGCCCTGGGGCATCTGAACTAAAGTGTTAGAGAATAGGCATGTGCACTAGAGCACGTGTTACTGGGCATGTGAACACAAATGTGTGCACTAGTTTGTGTTAGACTATGTGTGCAGCTGTATACTAGCATGTACCCCCATGCTCTAGCATGTGTTTGCATGTTAGTGTGTGCTTCATGCACTAGCACATGTTACCATGCCCCCATGCAGTAGTGGGTGTTAGCATGTTACAGTGTGTTCCCCCATGAACTAGCATGTTAGCGTCCTAGGGCATGCACACTTTAGTGTGTGTGCCTGAGCTTGCGTTAATGTGTGCATGGATGCACCAGTGCGTGTTAGAGCATGTGCATTCACACGTGTTAGTGCATGATGCTGAGCATCACTGTCCCAAGTGTGACCCGGCCCCTGCGCCTCTCCTCCCACAGGGCCAATGGCTTCCAGAAGCAGCAGGAGCTCCTGCGCCAGAAACACGCCGAGTTCACACAGCGCTACTGCATCCGGCCCAGCGGGGACAGCGCCCAGAAGTGACAGGCGCTCTGGACACTATATGGGGGGGACTGGGTGCCACAGATGCTGTATGGGGAACACCTCACACACACACTTGTCCCCTCCCTTCAATAAATCACTGCCCATGGCCCCGGTGCCATTAGCCTTCCTGGAGGGTTCCCACCACTGCTACGGGGAGGGGGAAATGGGATTCATCTGAGCCCTCCAGCTCCCAGCCTGCACTACCCAGTGTCACCACATGGGCTCTTGGAGCAGGGATGAGCCTCGGGGTCCTCTCCTGTCCCCACCGCCCCTCCCTGTGGAAGCAGGAGCTGCAGCAGCTCCTCTGAACCAACTGGAATCCCAGTGCTGCAAGCTTCTCTGCAGCAGTGTCCAGGAGGGACTCCGGTACTGGGGATGGTTGGAAGTGCTTCCTCACTGCAATGCCATGCCAGGCACTCCATCCCTGTGAGCTGGGGCCAGGGGCAGACACTGGGAGAGGAAGACTGCCAGGCACATATCCAGCCCCCACTAGCAGGAGCAGAGACCATAGGGGCCAATGTTGCCAGGATGGGGATCAGAGAGTTGAGGGGGGCAGCCCCCCCACACACACACACACAGAGGCAGTTGCTTAGCCAAGCCTCTACACAGCCAGTGCTCTGGGCTGAATCCCCCCATCTGAATGGAGCACTGGGAGTGCCAAGTGAGAGCTGTGCTGGGTGGATTTGGGAGGGGTGGAGGCAGGTGAGCCACCCCAATGATCATTAGCCATGGTTCCACACTGCTCCACCCTCCCCAGAAAACAGCTAAACCCACTGGGCATCCAAAAGCCCCAGTGTCAGGGCAGCAGATATCAGAACCCCAAGGGCTCCTGTGCTCCCCTGAATTCCCTTCTACATCCGTCTGTGTGTTCTTATATCCATCCATCCGCACTGTACCCTCCCTCCCCACACACCCCCTCCCTCCATCTCTCCATCCCCAACCACACACAGCTCCCCACAGACACCTCTCTATGTATCTATCCATCCGCACCACACCCCTCCCTCCATCTCTCCATCCCCAACCATACACAGCTCCCCATAGACACCGCCCTATGTATCTATCCATCCATGAATCCCCACACATCCTCATCTCATCCATTCTCCTCTGCTATTTCTGATGCCCCTTTGTGACTATCTGAGCATGACGCTCACACAACGCACGTTCCCGTGTGGGGTGCCTGCAAAGGGGCGAGTTGGGGGAGGATTCGGGAGACACACACACACACGTCCATGCCGGTCAGGCGCCAGATGGGGAGTGCAGCTCTGGGGCCTGTGCATGAAGGATTAATCCTGGCATTTCACACACAGTTCCCATCGCAGCACACTCCGCTAATCCTCTGCCCGCGTCACGGCCTCACCCGCCATAGCCCCCTCTGTGCCTGCTGGGAGGTAGGCTGCTGCATGGAGCTCCCTGCTGGGAGGGAGAGCCTCTTGGCTCTGTGAACTTCCCCACAGCAGTGCCCAGCCAGGGATTCCAGTGCTGCGAGCTTTCCCACAGCAGTGCCCAGCCAGGAACTCCAGCACTGTGAGCTTCCCCTCAGCAGTGCCCAGCCAAGGACTCCAGTGCTGTGAGCTTCCCCACAGCAGTGCCCAGCCAGGATCTAGGAATTAGCCCTTCTGGATACAAGTGCCCAATAAGGAAGTGCACTGCTCCCAAGCACATCTCATGCCAGGCAACACTATGAGCTGTGTATCCTCCTGATCAGCACCCCACAGCCCACCCCTGGCACCCTGCTCTGCCTCCTTTCCCAGGATGGAGCTGGCATCAAATATGCTTCCCCTACAGTTGTGTAACTGGGGAGTTCAGCTCTGCTGGTGCTGGGGGCCAGAGCCTGAGGAGGAAGGGGCATTGTTGGCATTTTCCATGCTCCATCTCCCATCCCAGCAATTCCATCCTGTAGGGGTGGGGGGTGGAAACCCGTCTAAGCCATCCCTGCCCCCTCACTCTGCCCTCTCAGTCCGCCCTGCCTGGGGATGCCAGGTCACATTCCTGAACCCCCCTCCCCAAATGCACCTTGTGCTACAGCAGGTCCCAGCAGTATGTGCTGGCTTCCCCTAGTGGCTGGGGGCACCTGGCTGCCCAGCTCAACTCCTGCTCCACTGGCCAGAGAGAGAATGGGCCCAATCTAGACGGGATGGCTCCACCTGCAAGCTCCCCAGGCCCAGCAGCTCAGCTGCTCCTGCACCTCTGCCAGCCCAGCACCCTGAGCTGCCCCCTGCACAGTGCTGGACATGGGCATGTGAGCCACAGATCAGCAACTGCTCAATCCTTCCCCAGCTACGCCTCCGTCCTTCCAACCATCCCCAGTCATCCTTCCTCATCCACCCCCACCCCTCCATCCTTCCAACCATCCCCAGTCCTCCGTCCTCATCCACCCCCACCCCTCCATCCTTCCAACCATCCCCAGTCCTCCTTCCTCTTCCACCCCTCCATCCACCCCCACCCCTCCATCCTTCCAACCATCCCCAGTCCTCCGTCCTCATCCACCCCCACCCCTCCATCCTTCCAACTATCCCCAGTCCTCCGTCCTCATCCACCCCCACCCCTCCATCCTTCCAACCATCCCCAGTCCTCCGTCCTCATCCACCCCCACCCCTCCATCCTTCCAACCATCCCCAGTCCTCCTTCCTCTTCCACCCCTCCATCCACCCCCACCCCTCCATCCTTCTAACCATCCCCAGTCCTCCGTCCTCATCCACCCCTCCATCCACCCCCACCCCTCCATCCTTCCAACTATCCCCAGTCCTCCGTCCTCATCCACCCCCACCCCTCCATCCTTCCAACCATCCCCAGTCCTCCGTCCTCATCCACCCCCACCCCTCCATCCTTCCAACCATCCCCAGTCCTCCGTCCTCATCCACCCCTCCATCCACTCCCACCCCTCCATCCTTCCAACCATCCCCAGTCCTCCGTCCTCATCCACCCCCACCCCTCCATCCTTCCAACCATCCCCAGTCCTCCGTCCTCATCCACCCCTCCATCCACTCCCACCCCTCCGTCCTTCCAACCATCCCCAGTCCTCCGTCCTCACCCACCCCATCCTTCCCCACCCCTCCATCCTTCCAACCATCCCCAGTCATCCTTCCTCATCCACCCCTCCATCCACCCCCACCCCTCCATCCTTCCAACTATCCCCAGTCCTCCGTCCTCATCCACCCCCACCCCTCCATCCTTCCAACTATCCCCAGTCCTCCGTCCTCATCAGTCCCTCCATCCACTCCCACCCCTCCATCCTTCTAACCATCCCCAGTCCTCCGTCCTCATCCACCCCTCCATCCACTCCCACCCCTCCGTCCTTCCAACCATCCCCAGTCCTCCGTCCTCACCCACCCCATCCTTCCCCACCCCTCCATCCTTCCAACCATCCCCAGTCATCCTTCCCCAGCTATGCCTCCATCCACCCCCACCCCTCCATCCTTCCAACCATCCCCAGTCCTCCGTCCTCATCCACCCCTCCATCCACTCCCACCCCTCCATCCTTCCAACCATCCCCAGTCCTCCGTCCTCATCCACCCCTCCATCCACTCCCACCCCTCCATCCTTCCAACCATCCCCAGTCCTCCGTCCTCATCCACCCCTCCATCCACCCCCACCCCTCCATCCTTCCAACCATCCCCAGTCCTCCGTCCTCATCCACCCCTCCATCCATCCCCACCCACCCCTCCATCCTTCTAACCATCCCCAGTCCTCTGTCCTCATCCACCCCTCCATCCACCCCCACCCCTCCATCCTTCCAACTATCCCCAGTCCTCCGTCCTCATCCACCCCTCCATCCACTCCCACCCCTCCATCCTTCCAACCATCCCCAGTCCTCCGTCCTCATCCACCCCCACCCCTCCATCCTTCCAACCATCCCCAGTCCTCCTTCCTCATCCACCCCTCCATCCACCCCCACCCCTCCATCCTTCTAACCATCCCCAGTCCTCCGTCCTCATCCACCCCTCCATCCACCCCCACCCACCCCTCCATCCTTCCAACCATCCCCAGTCCTCCGTCCTCATCCACCCCTCCATCCACCCCCACACCTCCATCCTTCCAACCATCCCCAGTCCTCTGTCCTCATCCACCCCTCCATCCACTCCCACCCCTCCATCCTTCCAACCATCCCCAGTCCTCCGTCCTCATCCACCCCCACCCCTCCATCCTTCCAACCATCCCCAGTCCTCCGTCCTCATCCACCCCTCCATCCACTCCCACCCCTCCGTCCTTCCAACCATCCCCAGTCCTCCGTCCTCACCCACCCCATCCTTCCCCACCCCTCCATCCTTCCAACCATCCCCAGTCATCCTTCCTCATCCACCCCTCCATCCACCCCCACCCCTCCATCCTTCCAACTATCCCCAGTCCTCCGTCCTCATCCACCCCCACCCCTCCATCCTTCCAACTATCCCCAGTCCTCCGTCCTCATCAGTCCCTCCATCCACTCCCACCCCTCCATCCTTCCAACCATCCCCAGTCCTCCGTCCTCACCCACCCCATCCTTCCCCACCCCTCCATCCTTCCAACCATCCCCAGTCATCCTTCCCCAGCTACGCCTCCATCCACCCCCACCCCTCCATCCTTCCAACCATCCCCAGTCCTCCGTCCTCATCCACCCCTCCATCCACCCCCACCCCTCCATCCTTCCAACCATCCCCAGTCCTCCGTCCTCATCCACCCCTCCATCCACCCCCACCCCTCCATCCTTCCAACCATCCCCAGTCCTCCGTCCTCATCCACCCCTCCATCCACCCCCACCCCTCCATCCTTCCAACTATCCCCAGTCCTCCGTCCTCATCCACCCCTCCATCCACTCCCACCCCTCCATCCTTCCAACCATCCCCAGTCCTCCGTCCTCATCCACCCCCACCCCTCCATCCTTCCAACCATCCCCAGTCCTCCTTCCTCATCCACCCCTCCATCCACCCCCACCCCTCCATCCTTCTAACCATCCCCAGTCCTCCGTCCTCATCCACCCCTCCATCCACCCCCACCCCTCCATCCTTCCAACCATCCCCAGTCCTCTGTCCTCATCCACCCCTCCATCCACTCCCACCCCTCCATCCTTCTAACCATCCCCAGTCCTCCTTCCTCATCCACCCCTCCATCCTCCCCCACCCCTCCATCCTTCTAACCATCCCCAGTCCTCCGTCCTCATCCACCCCTCCATCCACCCCCACCCCTCCATCCTTCCAACCATCCCCAGTCCTCCGTCCTCATCCACCCCTCCATCCACCCCCACCCCTCCATCCTTCCAACCATCCCCAGTCCTCCGTCCTCATCCACCCCTCCATCCTCCCCCACCCCTCCATCCTTCTAACCATCCCCAGTCCTCCGTCCTCATCCACCCCTCCATCCACCCCCACCCCTCCATCCTTCTAACCATCCCCAGTCCTCCGTCCTCATCCACCCCTCCATCCACTCCCACCCCTCCATCCTTCCAACCATCCCCAGTCTTCCGTCCTCATCCACCCCCACCCCTCCATCCTTCCAACCATCCCCAGTCCTCCTTCCTCATCCACCCCTCCATCCACCCCCACCCCTCCGTCCTTCCAACCATCCCCAGTCCTCCGTCCTCATCCACCCCTCCATCCACCCCCACCCCTCCGTCCTTCCAACCATCCCCAGTCCTCCGTCCTCATCCACCCCTCCATCCACTCGCACCCCTCCGTCCTTCCAACCATCCCCAGTCCTCCTTCCTCATCCACCCCTCCATCCACCCCCACCCCTCCATCCTTCTAACCATCCCCAGTCCTCCGTCCTCATCCACCTCTCCATCCACCCCCACCCCTCCATCCTTCCAACCATCCCCAGTCCTCCGTCCTCATCCACCCCTCCATCCACCCCCATCCCTCCATCCTTCCAACCATCCCCAGTTCTCCGTCCTCATCCACCCCTCCATCCATCCCCACCCACCCCTCCATCCTTCTAACCATCCCCAGTCCTCTGTCCTCATCCACCCCTCCATCCACCCCCACCCCTCCATCCTTCTAACCATCCCCAGTCCTCCATCCTCATCCACCCCATCCTTCCCCACCCCTCCATCCTTCCAACCATCCCCAGCCATCCTTCCCCAGCTACGCCTCTATCCTTCCAACCATCCCCAGTCCTCCGTCCTCATCCACCTCTCCATCTACCCCCACCCCTCCATCCTTCTAACCATCCCCAGTCCTCCGTCCTCATCCACCCCTCCATCCACCCCTACCCTTCCATCCTTCTAACCATCCCCAGTCCTCCGTCCTCATCCACCCCTCCATCCATCCATCCCCTCATCCATCCCCAGCCACCCCTCCATCCTTCTAACCATCCCCAGTCCTCCGTCCTCATCCACCCCTCCATCCACCCCCACCCTTCCATCCTTCTAACCATCCCCAGTCCTCCGTCCTCATCCACCCCTCCATCCATCCATCCCCTCATCCATCCCCAGCCACCCCTCCATCCTTCCAACCATCCCCAGCCATCCTTCCCCAGCTACGCCTCTGTCCTTCCAACCATCCCCAGTCCTCTGTCCTCATCCACCCCTCCATCCATCCCCACCCACCCCTCCGTCCTTCCAACTATCCCCAGTCCTCCGTCCTCATCCACCCCCACCCCTCTGTCCTTCCAACCATCCCCAGTCCTCCATCCTCATCCACCCCATCCTTCCCCACCCCTCCATCCTTCCAACCATCCCCAGTCATCCTTCCCCAGCTACGCCTCCGTCCTTCCAACCATCCCCAGTCCTCTGTCCTCATCCACCCCTCCATCCACCCCCACCCCTCCATCCTTCCAACCATCCCCAGTCATCCTTCCCCAGCTACCCCTCCGTCCTTCCAACCATCCCCAGTCCTCCGTCCTCATCCACCCCTCCATCCACCCCCACCCCTCCATCCTTCTAACCATCCCCAGTCCTCCGTCCTCATCCACCCCTCCATCCATCCCCAGCCACCCCTCCATCTTTCCAACCATCCCCAGTCATCCTTCCCCAGCTACCCCTCCATCCTTCCAACCATCCCCAGTCCTTCATCCTCACCCACCCCTCCATCCACCCCCACCCCTCTGTCCTTCCAACCATCCCCAGTCCTCCATCCTCACCCACCCCATCCTTCCCCACCCACCCCTCCATCCATCCATCCCCTCATCCATCCCCACCCACCCCTCCATCGTTCCATCCATCCCCATTCGTCCGTTCGCACCCACCCACCCTTCCTTTCATCCTCCATCCCCACGCCTCTCCCCCACTCCATACCCACACGCCCCTCCATCCATCCCTCCCCACACACCCATCTACCCTGCCACCCGTTCCCCACTATCACCACAAGGGCTGCTCACAACATCCTCCACCCCGGATGGGAGCCCAAGTACCATCCATTCCCCCAGCCAGCTCCCTCCTGCCCCCCCTCCTGCTTCCTGCTCATCACCCCTCTCCTGCTCCGCCCTGCTGCCCCCCGTCCCCCCTCCCGGTCCCGCCGCGCTCCCTCCTCCCGCTGCCTGCCGCCTCCCCTGGGGCCGGGCTGGGCCGGGCCATCAGTCACTCCCTGGAGCCAGCCCCGCTCCCTCTCCCCGGCCGCCCGCTGCCGCCTGGCTCACTCGGAGCCGCTCGCTCCTGCAGGCGCGCTGGCCCCGCGGGCTCCGATGCACCTGTAGCCGCCCCGCGGCAGCGGGGCCCCCTGGGGCCAGTCAGTGCGCGGCCTGATCCGCCACGCGGGGCCCGATCCTTGGATTTACCTCCCCACGGACTGCGGAGCCGGGCTCCTGCGCTGCCTTCGGGGGACTCCGAGGGGTCCGTGCCCTGCATCCCGCCAGCCCAGCGCTCGGAGCTACCATGCGAGTGCCCCGGACTGCGGGCGCTGCCGGAGGGAGGGGGCAGCTGCCGGACAGGCGCCCTGGACACCAGCGCTAGGGGACCCCCACACTCCGGCTCGGCACCATGAGAGCCCCCCGGGAGACCTTGCACCTCCTGCTGGCTACAGCCCTGCAGCTGATCGGCTGCGCAGCTAAGGTAGGGGGCCGTGGGGAGCGGGGCACCTGGGGTAGGGGGAGGGGGACACTGGGGCTGGGGGGAGCGGGGTACCTGGGGGAGGGCGAGGGGGACACTGGGGCTGGGGGGAGCGGGGTACCTGGAGTGGTGGGAGGGGGGCACTGGGGGCTGGATGCAGCGGGGCACCTGGGGCCTCGGGGCAGGAGAGCACTAGTGGGGAGCCGGGCACTGGGGGCTCAGGGAGCCGGGCACTGGGGGAGCTGGCACCGAGGGAGCCGGGCACTGGGGGCTCAGGGAGCCGGGCACCGGGGGAGCCAGGCACTGGGGGAGGGACCTGGCCCTTTCCCCGTACCAGTGGAGGACGCACTGTGGGAATGCCGTATCCTGGCAGGGGCAGGCACTGGGGCCCCGCTCGATTAGCGCCTTGTCCCGGGGGGATAGCGCACGGTCTGGCCTTGCCGGGGGCCCCGGGGCGTGGGGCGGGAGGGTGGCTAGAGCCAGCGCGCAGGCTGGGGATTTGTAGCGCTGGGGCAGAGCTGCAGTGTCCGGGGTAGCGCCCAGGACAGGGGGCAACCGGGACAGACAAGAGCCCCCCGCCCGCCTGGGATTCCCCCTCTCCAGGGTCTCCCCAGCAGACCAGCCCCTCCGGTTCCTGCCGGGATCCACCCCCACTGCCCCGCTCCTGCTGCCCTGACCTCCGGGTCTGCCAAGATTCCACTCACCCCTGCCCCACCGTGCCCCTCCCCGCCCCTAAGCGGGGGGAGGGGCTGGGAACCAGGACTCCTGGGTTCTATTCCCAGTTCTGGGAGGACAGCGGGATCTAATGGGTTGGGGGTGCGGGGCTAGAAGCCAGGACGCCAGGGTTCTATTCCTGCTCGGCCAGTGACTCCTTGTGAGTGAGCTGTGGGGGTTGGTCCCCTCTCTGCCCTGCCCAGGACGGGACAGTTCCTCAGGCCCATCCAGCCAAAGATTGTTCCATTGCCCCTAATCCCACATACACCAGGGGGAGCTGTCCCTCCCGACCCCTCCCCCAACTGCTGATTTGTCATTGTAGGGTCTCTTGGGGGTGTACCCAGCCTGACTGCATGCAGGTTAGTGGAGCAACTCTGGGTTGGGCGGGGGGGCGACAGGAATAAGAGGGGAGGGAATCCCTGAGGCTGGGGTGTAATGGAGTGGGGAGAAGGGGGAGTGGGGTGGGGGCTCCCGCCGAGCTCGACGAAGGGGGGATGGGGCTCAAGCGAGCCTGGGGAGGCAGCCTTCCCTCACACACACATTGTCTGGGACTCAGAACCTGACTGCCTACGTCTTGTCCTTTCCAGGCACCACAGCCCCAGACGAAGGGGACCCACCCGCTGGGGGAAGGTAAGAGACTGGGGTGAGGTGCGGGTTGGGGGGCTGCTGCCACGAGGCAGGGGGACGTGTTTGAGGATAGCAGTGCTGATGGGGCACATTTGGGAGTTGTTGGGGGTACACGCACCTCACCCCAGAGGTGGCTGCATCTCAGTACTGGCTGTAGGATCCCTATGTAATCAGCCCTCACCCCCTACCCAGAGGTGGCTGTGGCTATGTGTGCAGGATGTCAATGGGCACACTGTGGGGGGTGGGAGGGGGTGCCTTGGCCATGTCAGTTGGCATTATCAGGGTGCACTGACCCCGGCACTGGCCCCCTCTAACCCCCGCAGTGCTACAGTGGATGGAGGTTTATAACCGCAGCTTCTGCCAGCCGAAGGAGATGCTGGTGCCCGTGAGCGAGGAGCACCCGGCTGAGGTGGAGCACCTGCTGGCACCCTCCTGCGTGCCCCTGCGTCGCTGCGCTGGGTGCTGTGCCGACGAGGGGCTGCAGTGTGTGCCTACCCGCATGCATGTGGTGGTGATGGAGGTAATGGGAGGGAGGGCAGGGGAGAGAGGAATGCCAGAGGGTGGGTGAAGAGCCAGTCACTGGGGGGAGGGGAATGCCAGGGGTGGGCAGACAGCTAAGGGAGGGGAATGCTGGGAGTGGAGGGGGGGGGAGTAGCCAGGCACTGGGGGTGGGGAATGCCAGAGGGAAGGGGGTTGCCAGGCACCAGGGGTGGGGAATGCCAGAGGACAGGGGGTAACCAGGCACTTGGGGTGGTGAATGCCAGAGGACAGGGGGTAGCCAGGCACTGGGGTGGGGAGTGCCAGGGAGTGGGAAGAGTGGGTATCGGGGGAGGGGAATGCCAGAGCACAGGGGGGAACCGAGGGAAGGTGTATGCTGGGGAGTTGGGCCTTGGCATCACATTACATAAGGTGTGCTGATCCCCCATCCCTAGGCTCTTGGTGCCCCCCCTCACTCACCCTTTCTCTGCCCCCCAGGTGATGAAAACCCGCTACCTGTACAGCCACCTGGACCAGCTGGCCTTCGTGGAGCACAGTGCCTGCGAATGCAGGTGAGGGGGGTGTTCATTGTTGAGAGTATGGGGGGCATTGATGGGGTTCCCAAAGCATATCTGCACCCACAGGGCTCCCCCAAGTTGTGACCCCACCGTCTCCAAGCTTAGCCAAAGCTTGAACACCCCACTGCAGCCAGTGACCCCCCACCTCAGGCAGGCAGCCCCACAGAGGCACATAGGGGGCCCGTGAGCTCCCCAGTTCCTAGGGTGACTGCTGTGGTCTCCCCCCCTTGGCACTGTGCCACCCCCCCATTTCAGGGGGCACCCCACTCTCCTCCTAGGGCATCGCACTGCCTCCCATAGGTTGATCCCCTTTTGGGGGGGCAGTTCTCAGCAGCCCCCATTTCCCTGTTAACCTGGCGTCCCCTCTTTTCTTTTGCAGACCAAAGACAAATAGCAAAGTAAATCCAGAAAGGTAAGGACCCCCAGCTCCCCGCACCCCTGCTGGGAGAGGCCGGGGCTGGAGCAGACCGGAGCTTCCCCCACAGCTAGTGCTCCCGCCCCACTCCCTACAGCGCCCCCTGCTGGCTGAGAGGGGAGCTCAGTTCTGATTCTCTCCACAGGCCTGTGCGGCCCAAGGGGAAAAACAGCATTGGACGCAAACACAAAAAGAAGAGACCCCCTGAACAGGACTCCCCCCACCTGTATGTCCAGGGACCCTCATGCACCCTCCAGTCCCTGCATGCCCTCCACTTCCTTACTAACTCTGCTTGCATTGGGGGGCATTGAATTGGGGTGAGCAGGGAGGATCAGGTCACCTTATGGGGGTTCACTTCTAACCGGGGGATCCCCATGCCCCCCACTCCAGTACTTCATGGGGGATCAAAGGAGGGGTGGACTACCCAGCCCAGCAGCGTCAAGGCCCCCTCCTGCACCATGAGGATTGGGGCGAGGGGGTTCCCCCCTCCCCTATGTGGAGACCCTCTTGAATTGGGGCTGGAGGGGGTGCTGTTCTATAGGGGTTCCCTATACACTCTAAAGGGTGGGTGAAGGCCCACTGTTATATGGCAGGCAGAGCAGGGGACCCCCAGAGGTTCTGGGGGGCCAGGAAGAGGATACTTCCCTCAGTGTGGAGGTGGGAGTGGGGGGTCCCAGAACCATGCCTCTGGGGGCTGAGATCATCTGGATTCTTTCCCTGCTCCCAGGCCCTCCTGCCCACCCTGCTCAGACAAACGGAGGCACCAGGATCCTCAGACATGCCAGTGCCGCTGCCGGCGCAGGTCCCAGCACTGCCAGGACCGGGGCTTGGAGCTCAATGAGCACTCATGCAGGTGAGACCCCTCTGACTCCCCCCATCTCCCTCCAGGCCAGAGACACCTCAAACTCCTTCATGGACCAGACAGACCCCCCAACCTCCTCCTGGACCAGAGACACCCCAAATTCCTTCATGGACCAGGCAGATCCCACAACCTTCCCCTGGGCTAGAGATCTACCCAAACTCCTCCACAGACCAGACAGACCCACTGACCTCTACCTTGACCAGAGACACCCCAAACTCCCTCATAGACCAGGAAGATCCCCCGACGTCCCCCTGGCCCAGAGACCTACCTGAACTCCTTCACGGACCAGACAGACACACACACCCCAACCTCCCCTGGACCAGAGACCTACCCAAACTCCTTCATGGACCAGGCTGATTCCCACCAACATCTTGCCATGGGCCAGAGACAGCCATGACCCCCCTCAGACAGACAGACACCCATCTCCCCTATGGGCTGGAGATACCCCCTGAACTACCCTCACAGGCCAGAGAGTGCTGCAGGATAGAGCCCCCCACACCTCCCCCATCAGGCTTTGGGACAAGGAAGGTGATTCTGTCTGGGGGAGTTGGGGGTCCTGGGGTTGGTGTCCCTGAACCTGCATGGCCCCTCCAACTGCCCATAGCCACTCTGTTCTCCCCCGAGGTGTGAGAAGCTGCGCAGATGATCTGATGGGGGAGGGGGGTGACCTGGGACCAGCCTCTCCCCCCCCCCAAGCCCAGCTCTTCATTGGATCCAGAACAAGACTTTGGCCCTGAGTGCCCCCTGCTGGAGAGGAGCCCAAGGAAGATGAGCAAGGCTGCCCTGGAATGGACCTGATGAGAGGACTCCTGGGACCATGTTGGGGGGGTCAGACCCCATTATCCACTGCCTGGACAGGACCTGTCAGGAGGGGCTGCATCTTGCACGGCCTCTCGTGGACTGGGGCAGCCAGATCCCGGGGCCCCTCCAGGACTCGGGCAGCCAGATTCCAGGACCCCTCCGAGACTAGGGCAGATGGATTTCAGGGCCCCTCCAGGATTGGGGACCAGATCCTGAGGCCCCTCCAGGACTCCGGCTCCCAGATTCCTTTGATGCCCACCAAGGCCGCCCCAGCTCTGCTGGCCAGACTCTCATCCCCTTGTCGTTATTTAAAGTTCCACACACACCCCTCACTGCCCCGCTCATCCCCAAACCCTTTTAATTTAATACTTGCCCTCACCTTCCTCTCCATCCCCCCGGACCAAACCCCGTTTCCCTGCCGGAGCCAAGGGGAGGCTGAGCACCAGCTCGAGGACCCTCCCGGGGCACGTCCTGCTGCTGTAACTGCCCGCACATTGGTATCCGGCTCTAAAGCTATTAAACGGATGAGACATGACGGCCCGCAGAGCTGTGAGCGCACGACCCTGCAAACACCTATAGGGGTCGAGGGAGCGTGCCCCACTCTCAGGACTCGCCGGATTGGAAGGGGCTGCTGTTCCGTGGGGCACCCTATATACTGCACTGGCTGGGGAGGTCCTCGCTGGAGGAGGTCCTCTGTTGTGGAGGGAAGGAGGGGTGGAGAGGGAATCCTTGGGGGTTATTGGCCTTTCACCTTTGAGCCGGCCTTCATTCATGCTCCACAAACATGTGGCAGCCTTTACACCCATGAGCTCTTCACCCCAGGGCTGAGGGCTCCTTCATGCTTGGTGTGTGTGGAAAAATTACTGCTCCATCCTAGAGGCGGCTGCATCTCAGTGCCAGGCAAGGGATCCCTCTATAAAGAGCCCCACCCCCGGCATCCCAGTCCAGAGGTGGCTGCATCTCAGCACCAGGTGAGGAATCCCTCTATAAAGAGCATCCACGCCCCACCCCAGAGGTGGCTCCATCTTGGTACTGGGCAGGGGATTCCTGTCTGTACAAGTGCCATAGTTTGGAATCCTTTGGAAACACAAGGTGCTGGTAAAGCATGAGATGCAGTTGATGTTCTCTGTGGGGATACTGGAAAAACAGGTGGGCTGGGCCAGCAAGGGGCTGTGGGTCAGGATTGATGGGCATGGGCAGAGCTGTGAGGGTGGGGAGCCCAGGGCTGGGCTAGCAGGGAGCTGTGGGTCAGGATTGAGGGGCATGGGCAGAGCTGTGAGGGTGGGGAGCCCAGGGCTGGGCTAGCAAGGGGCTGTAGGTCAGCATTGAGACCCATCAGAGAACAGGATGGAGGGAATATGTGGGGGATTCCCTTCCTGGCTCTGGGGCCTGTCCCCCCTCCCTTGGGAGCGTGCAGAGCTGTCAGTCTAGTTCCCAACACCAGTGAATGGGCCAGTGCTGGCATTGCCCACAGAGACGTGCTGCACTTCATGACCAGGCTGCAGCCCTGGGGAAAAGGGAGGGGGTGGATCCTGGCAGAGCCAACACCTGCCTGTGTGAGCCACATGTAACACAGGGATTGGGGGCAGCTCATGGATGAGCCCAGCTCCGCTGCCGCCCCCCCCCCCCCCCCGCCACTCCCTCACAGCTTGTGCCCAAGAGCAGGCATCCTAGATACTGGGGGGTGGGAGGGGCAGGGATTAGGGCACATCATACACCTACAAGGGGGAAGAGTGCAAGGGTGAGAGCTCCGGGGCTCCATCCCCGCTCTCAGAGGGGAGTGAGGTCTAGTGGGTTAGAGCTGGCAGGGTCTGGGATTCAAGACTCCTGGGCTCTATCCCCAGCTCTGGGAGTGGAGTGGGGTTTAGTGGTTAGAGCAGGAGGGGCAGGAGCCAGGACACCAGGCTCACAGCTCTGTCTGTGCCACCTTGGCCTGTTCTCCCCCTATATGTGCCACTCGCCCACCTTGCCTCATCTGCCCTGGGCTTCTCCAGGTGCTGAAATGGCTGCTATTTCAGCAAAATGTGGGGCTAAACCTGATTCCTACATATTCGCACAGAGGAGGCAGGGTGCCCTTGCCACCCAGCAGGGGGAACTGAGGCACACAGATGAGGGAAGGATGGCCCAAAGTCTCACATGGATGGAGCTAGGGCTAGAATCCAGGATTTCTGACTCCCAGACCCCCCTGCTCTAACCACTCAACCCCACTCTGTGGCTCTGATGTGTTGATTCCAGCTGGATAAACTCCCAGAATCCAATGGCTGGTCAGGAGGGGGGGGAATCTGAGGGCAAGCCTCTGCCCTCCCGCCCATGCCATGGCCTTAGGGAGCCTGGGGGTGGTGGGGGCACGGCCTCTGGCCGATAAGGAACTGCACAGCCTGACAGAGGGCCCATAGCTGAGCACTCGGCTGCCAATCCCTTATCAGTCCATGGGCTCTGGTGCACGTAAGCTGCTTGGGACCGGGGGAAGGAGGGGGAGCAGGGCCATAGGCAGGAGGTGCCATAAGGATCTGGGGTCCAAAGGCAAGGGGTCAGGAATCCTCAGCAGGTGGGGTCTGACTCCAGAATCAGTGCAGCCTGCACACCAGGGGCCCAAGCCAGGCAGGGGACAGGGTCCTGGATGCCAGGGTCTCACACCAGGCTGGAGGGGTGCTGTTGCCCTGACACTGGGCCCTCAAGCCAGACTGGGGTTCCAAGCCAGGCTGGGGGCAGGGCAGCCTGGATGCCAGGGTCCCAAGGCAGGATGGGAAGGTGTGAGGCAGATGCAGGGAGCTGGAGAGTCAGGGCTGCTTGTTTGTCCTGCACCCGCTTGTTTGTCCTGCACCCGCTGCCTCCAGACTTTGCCCCCACCCAGAAGCTCCAGGAAATGGCAGGGGGAGGGGTGGAGGGGCGACTTTGACCCCAGAGGCACTAAGTGCAACCTGAGACATAAACACCCCCCAGCCCTCCCATGAGCAAGAGGGCAGCGAGAGAGATGGCACCGTGCCCCATTGGGGGAGGACTGGGAGCCAGGACTCCTGAGTTTTATCCTGGCTCTGGGAGGGGAGCGGAGTCTAGTGTTTGGGGACCCAGGACTCCTGGGTTCTATCCAGGGCTTGGGAAGGGGTTGAAGACTGCCAGGGCACTGGGCTTTCCCCCCACGGCTCCTGCCCAGCTGATATCCATACTGGCCGCACTTTGGTCCCAGTCAGAGCCCTCAGGAAAGTCAATATTTGGAGAGTCCTGAGGGGGGTTTGGCTGGCTCCCCAGGCAGCCCCCCCTCATCCCCCTGAGACACAACCCCCAACCCCTGGCCAAGGCCAGCGGGGAAATGAGCCAGGGTCTATGCATTGGCACTGCTGCAGAGTGTACTCCATGCTGGCCAAGCGGGGGTGCCATGCAGCTGGCGGGGCACAGAAATACGGGGCTACCCTCCACCCCAGCTGTACCAGTGTTTCTCAATCCTGACCCACAGCCCCCTGCTAACCCAGCCCTGAGCTCCCCATCCTACACATCACTCGCCTCACAAGGCAAGACCCATGGTTGAGGGGGACAGGGCTTGAGAGCCTTGGGATCAAAAACAAAGGGGGCTGGGGCAACAGCCCTGGGCAAATGGAAGAGGGCTCAAGCCAAAGCAGCCCAGACACCAGTGTCTGAAGCCAGGACAAAGGTGTCATGACTCGGATGCCAGGGTCCAAATCCAGAATAGTGTCATGGCTTGGATGCCCAAAAGCCAGGACAGGGGTATCATGACCTGGATGCCGGGGTCTGAATTCAGGTTGGGTGTGGTACAGCCCAGACATCAGGGTCTCCAGCAATACCCAGGGCCAGGAAGGTTGTGTTTGGCTTACGTAAGCTATAATTACCACCACCCTAGTTTGCAACTGGCGCATAGCTATGGCAGAGACCTCAGATCTCATCTAATCAACCCATCTTCTGGCCAAATGCCCTCTGGGATTCCAGGAGGGAGCAGCACAGCCCTGCAGGCCCCAACGATGCCAGGGACCGAGCTGGATGGTGATGTTAACCCCTTTGTGTCAGGCACCTCTGAGGGCAATAATGGGACCCCCCATAAACCTGTTGCCTTCATCTTACCACCCCAGCCAGCCACCCCCCACTGCCTGGGCACTGAGTGAATGGTGCCAACAGCCTGCCCCAGACAGGGGAAGCATCAAATCCAGCCCTGTCACCCCTGCATCCCAGCAAGACAGGTGGGCACTTGGCACTGTAAAAGGAAAGAGAAAGGGGGAGCACCCTCCCCTCCCACCAAGCCCGCTCCCTCCAGCGCTGTCATGGGGCACTGGCACCCCCTAGTGGGCATAATGGGCATGGCCATGTGGGGAAGGTGCCATTTCTCCTCTGGCCCTGGGACAGACTGAGGGGGTGAGCCCCAAATAAATGTGTGGGGTGGGGGGGTCAGGAAGAGGGTCTTGGGGGATCGCAGGAGCTGAGGCAGATCCTGGGAGATACTGATGGATGACAAGGGTCACTAGAGATGGGGGCACAGAGCGGGGAAATGGCTGGGCCAAGGCAGGGGCATGGGGTTGGTGGGGGGGCTCTGGGACTGGGGGGGCAGGAGTCGCCATGAGCCATCGGGGTCCTGGGGTCAGTGATGGGCACGGGGGGGTCACATGGGGTCAGGGGTCACAGAGGGTAAAAGAGCCATATAAGGTTATCTGAGGTCACAGAACATCTCCCTGAGGGCTGAACCCCACCCCCCGATGGACGCCATTTTGCGCCGCCAGCAGCCAGATGTAACTGCCCTTGCATCTGGTCACGTGACACAGAGCTGCTCTGATCACGTGATGGGAAAGATGGCGGCCCCCAGGGCGGCTTCCCGGCCTGCCCAATCAGGAAGTGGGAGCTGCCGGCGGCTGCGCAGAGGGGTTTGGAGCGGGGGTCTGGCGAGGAGGTGAGAGCTGGGGATGGGGGGCCCCGAGGGAGCCCAAGGGAGGGGGGCCCCAGCACGGGACGTGGAGCCCCAGGAGAGCGGGGGTCCAGTGAGAGGGGCGAGGGGCCCGGAGAGGGAAGGCCCAGGTCATGGGGAGGCTGAGTCCGGGGCTGTGGGGACCCAGGAGCCTGGGGGTGCAGTGAGGGCGGAGCCCCAGGGTCATGTGGGATTGAGGAGGGCCAAGCTAGGGACTGTGGAGACCCAGGAGTCTGGGGGTGCAGTGAGGGGGGAGTCCCAGGGTCACAGCGGATTGAGGGGGGCTGAGCTAGGGGCTGTGGGGACCCAGGAGTCTGGGGGTACAGTGAGGGGGGAGTCCCAGGGTCACAGCAGATTGAGGGGGGCTGAGCTAGGGGCTGTGGGGACCCAGGAGCCTGGGGGTGCAGTGAGGGTGGAGCCCCAGGGTCATGTGGGATTGAGGAGGGCCAAGCTAGGGACTGTGGAGACCCAGAAGTCTGGGGGTGCAGTGAGGGGGGAATCCCAGGGTCACAGTGGATTGAGGGGGGCTGAGCTAGGGGCTGTGGGGACCCAGGAGTCTGGGGGTGCAGTGAGGGGGGAATCCCAGGGTCACAGCAGATTGAGGGGGGCTGAGCTAGGGGCTGTGGGGACCCAGGAGTCTAGGGGTGCAGTGAGGGGGGAGTCCCAGGGTCACAGTGGATTGAGCGGGGCTGAATTAGGGGCTGTGGAGACCCAGGAGTCTTTGAGGCAAATGGGGCCTAAGCGGGATCCACCCCTGAGGAAAGGGCTGCAGAGGGTCCCGGTGGGGGGTGGCCAGGGAGAGGCAGTCTGGATCCATAGGGAATGGAGGCAGGGGGCCCGGGCAGGGGGGCAGGGCCCTGTTGAGGTCTGGGTGCCCCGCAGGCATATTAAGGGCTCCCCAGCGACTGGGTTGCCTCTCTGGGATGCCCAGGGGAGGTGGGCATCGAGGGGAACCCGTGGTGGAGGAGGAGAGAGCCCCACAGATCCTGACCAAGTGTGGATCCCCAGGGAGAAGCCGGCTCCTGCTGGGGGGCCTGGGGACATCTGGGTGCACAAGGTGAGGGACCCCGCAGGAGCTGGGGAGATGTGGGTCTGGGCCTGGGAGGCCACAAAGAGCGAGAAGGACCAAGGGGAGGCCAGGGTGTGGACCCTCCAGAAAGCGGGGGACAGGAGAGTTGGGCAGGGAGAGGGGAGGCATGAGGCACCCTAAGTGGGCAAAGGTAATGTGCATCACATGGGGCCTGATATTGGGGGGAACTGCAAACACAAACTGGCAGGGGAGCAGATATCACTGTGGGGTGGGAATGGGGGGCACAGGTAGGGAGACCCCACTGAAGCACATTGGGTGGGTGGGAATGGGGGGCAAAGGTAGGGAGACCCCACTGATGCACATTGGGTGGGTGGGAATGGGGATACAGCTGGGGAAATCACATAGGGGAGAGCTAGAATAGGGGGTGCAGGTGGGGAGACTTGGTGGACGTTGGGAGACCCCACCGTCCACGAGATTCTCTGGCTGGCACACCAGAGGGCAGTGGTGTCTGGTGCTACTAGGGCAGGGAGCGGAGGAGAGGCTCCTTCAGCTGGAGGACAGGTAAGTGGGGCGTCCAGAGGCTCCCAGGCCTGGACAGGGGGGATCCGGACGGATGGACTATGTGCCTCTGCATGCCTAGGGTAGGATCTGGAGGGGTGGGTAGCAGTATGAAGGACCAGTGGAGGGCTTAAAATATTTACAGCATGTCACTGTGTGTTTGAGTTGGGGGGGCATGGGGTGTGCAGAGGATTGGTTCAGGCCCAGGGAATGGGATGACAGCACCTTCCTCTCTAGGGGACGCTGGTCTGAATTGGCCCCAGGGCAAGGGTACTGGCTGGCTCGGGGAGGGAATAGGATATGGGAATTTTCCCCTCTGGGGGGCTGGCTCTAATCCAGCTCGGCGGGGGGGAGGGGGGACTGGCTGGGACTGAGGGTGAGTCTCTTGATTTACCCCCACTAACCAGGTTCTCATTGCATGTCCTTCCAGGATGCAGTCGAGCCAGGCCACAGCGCTGCTCACACTCTGCCTGTGGGCACTTTGTCATCCAGCGCTGGGCACTGAGGGCAAGAGAAAGCTGCAGATTGGCGTCAAGAAGCGGGTGGAGAACTGTCCCATCAAATCCCGCAAGGGAGATGTGCTGCACATGCATTACACCGTGAGTGCTGCCCTGTGGAAGGGGGCAGTGCCAACCAGCTAGGGCCTGGGGATCTGTATGCTGGCAGGCACAGGAGGCATCAACTAGCCAGAGCCTGAGGTTCTGGGGCCAAGGAGAGACCTAGCCAGCCAATGTCCCTGGTGCCCCATTAATGCAGGGAAAGGGAGGGCACAAGTATTTGCCTGTAGCTCCTGGGGCAATGTTTGTGTGTTGGGAGATGGGAGTCTCTGGCTGGGGCAGGCCACTCCATCTCACCCCCTCCTCTCCCACAGGGCAAGCTAGAAGATGGGACCGAGTTTGACAGCAGCATCCCACGTGACCAGCCCTTCATCTTCTCGCTGGGGACGGGCCAAGTCATCAAAGGCTGGGACCAAGGCCTGCTTGGGTAAAGTCCTGCTCTACAAGTTGGGGGGAGGGGGTGTTCAGAGAGGAGTCCCCCACATTGAGCCTGGGGCTCGACTCAAGCTGTGGCTGGAATCACAGAGTGAGGGACCCAGACATCCAGCTCGTGGTGGGGCACGTGGCACAGTCCCCTTTAGCCTCTCTCCATATGTCACTTGGCCTCCCCCTTCTCTGGTGTTAATCACGTTTATTACAGTAGCTCCTGAGAACCCTCTGCTGTCCCAGGCACTGCACAGTCAGGACTGGCTGCCCCCCCTCCCCCCCCAAGCTGCCACTCGACCAGTAGAGGGGCAAACGGCTCCTGTTCCGAGCCCTGGCATGGATTTGCAGAGCGATCCATGCCCCAGCCTTTGTACAGTCTTGGAGCATCCCCTGCATTGTGCTACAGCCTAGAACCACCCTCTTTGGCAAAGGGTGAAACCCACCGCTGTGAGACAGGGCCCTTGGGCTCCAGCACCCTCTCTCTGTGGCTCCCCAGCTAGTGCCTGGTAGACGCTTTTCATCCCTTCAGGGAGTGATGCAACTAACGGATTTGCAGCGACCCGGCGCAGCCTTTTCAAAACGGGCGGGTGTTTATTAGTCACTTGGCCTCCATCATTAAAGGGGCCATCTTAGAATGGAAAACAGCTTAAATCTGAGTCCATGCTGGCAGCATCACCTGCCACTCTGGTCCAAAGCTTGGAGTCTCTCTGTCTCCCTACACTGAGTATTGGCAGCTGAATTCTGATAACCGTGATCTCAGGCCCTTGGTGCCCAGGTGCAGCCCTGCTGTGTCTGGGTCCTTCTCCCTTGGCTGGCAGTCGTGGCCGGCCAGCCGGACTCCCAGTGTTTCTCCAGGGTTTGATGCCTTGATGCATTCGCCCCCAGCTAGAGAGACCGCAGCTGTCCCTTCTCCCCTGCGCTAGGGGGGAAAGTAACCCCTTCCCAGCCAGGGGGTGGCAATCCCAAATGGGTGGGGAAACTGAGTCACACCTATGGTTCATACAGATATGACCACAATTCCCACACTCTGCACATGCCTCCTGAGCCTTAATTCAGACTTCGCTCCACCTGCCCTGTCTGCAGTGATCTTCCTGATGCTGCCAGCCAGCCGTCGATCACTGGGGTTGTCCATTCTGCGTGACTTCACAGCAAAGAGATTAACACCTTCTTCTCTTTGAACTGGATGCTGCCTATTCCCACTCTGGATCAGCGGCAGAGCTGTAGACAAAGCAGGAGTCCTGGCTTCGAGCCTCTGTTCTAACCCACTGGACCCCACTCTCCTCCCAGAACTGGGAATAGAACCCAGAAGTCCTGGCTCCCAGCCCCCTCTGTGCTAACCACTAGACAGCCGTGCTGCTCCACTTACGTTAGTCAACTGTTGGTGGCCATAGCCAAGCTAGTACCACACGCTGTTCCATCCCTAGCAGTGGTTGCAGGTAGATACGTGGATTTTTTTTCCCATGGGGGGCGGATACACCACATAGCCCAATGAGCAGCAGCTCTTCTGACACTACTGTCTTACCCACTGTGACTGTCTCCTATACTTCTCAACCAATCTTGGTTTTTAAGCCTCTTACTGTTTTGGTTTGGGCTGCCCTGTTTGCTCTTGGAGCCGATAGTGGTTCAGAGGGTGGATGAGCTTATAACCAAGAGCTGACTGAGAGGGTGCAGCAAGCAGAAAATGGATTCTCACGCATGTAAGCCACTCTGGGTCAAGCAACAGGGTTGGGAGGGATTCCAAACCTGCCAGGAGGTGGTGAGGTGCCCCAAAAGTGATCCCCCACTGGGGGAAGAGTGGTACAGTGGTTAGAGCTGCTTAGATGGCTAGTTCTCAGAATGGGGCTGACTCCTAGGCGCTACTGTAAGACAAACAGGGCCCTAGCCTAGGGCTCTGGAAGCCCTGGTTCCATTCGCTGCGTGGGCAGGTCTCTCGGTTTCTCCATCTGCAGCTGGGGATAATAGCTCTGCCCAGCCTTAGACCTGTGATAAAGATTGGGGTGCCCAGACCCAATGGGGATGGAGGCCAGAGCAGTACCGAAGATGGGTCTAGAACTGACTCTTTCCTGCGCAGTCATCCATCCCAAGGCCAGAAGAGCCCACGGTGTCCATCTGGCCTGACCACCTGTCCCAGGCCATTGGACTCTTTCTGGCCGAACTAGAGCAGAGCTGTTCGAAGAACATCCCTTCTTGATTTAATAATTGCCATGACGGAGAATCCACTGCAGCCCTTGGGAAAGATGAGTCCGAGCAAGAGAAATTGGAGACTGGCAATCCCACTGATGCTCACACTCAGATTCCTGGGCTTAGAGGCCCAAATGCACGATACATCTCCCCTGGATCAGCAGCAGGCTTTGAACCCCTTCACCTTCAGAGCCCCACGAGCCCCTTATTGTTTCAGGTACAACGGAGGTGGTTGAACTCTGCCAGATTTCAGCATGTGCAATACATTCATTCTGTTAAATACCTGCTATTTGTGTTACTGGGTTTAGCCAGCTGTCTGTGCCAGTGGGGGATTTCTAGCTGTCACGTGCAGTTGAAGGTAAATAGTCCATTGACAATTTTGGCCTCAGACATTGGGAATCTGGGCAATATTGACTCTCCCATGAACTTGCCCATGATTCATTTTACCTGCACAGACTATTAGTGGCAGAGGCGCCCTGAGTTTTTGCCATTGTGATGTGGAGTTATCTGCCATTTTACTGATGGCAGAGAAGGATGTGGGGGTGACTTCCCCAAGCTCCGGAGAGTGAGTCAGCGGCAGGACCAAGAGTGGAATTCAGGAGTCCTGCCTCCCGGCCTCCTGCTCTAGCCCACGGGGCCCCACTCCCCTCCCAGAGCTGGGGGTAGAATCCAGGAGTCCTGTCTGCCAGCCGTAGTGTTTTGCCCCAGGAGAGGGCTCTGAATGGCGGCTTAACAGGGAAGCTGCAGGGGTGATGTTTGCTGCTGTTGGGTTACAATAAGCATATGATCCTATCTTTGCTTCCTTAAAGGGGCTTTGTGGTGGGGAGTAGGGGGGTCTGACTGAGAGGTCTGGTGCTGTTGACTCAGCAAGTCTCACTGCTGTCTCCTTTCAGGATGTGCGAGGGTGAGAAGAGGAAACTGGTGATTCCCTCCGAGCTGGGTAGGTAGCCAGGGATTGGACTGACCCGCTCTGCAGGGGGAATGGGGTACAAGGCCTTTCTCCTCTAGGGGACGCCAGCTCTGATCCAGTCCTAGCAGGCAGTGACCAATGATCAAACTGCTGGGGGTCTCTCCAGTTTCCATGTCTTGCTAAAGTCACCTGCCCAGAACCATCACCAGAGGGGACTGTGGGTGGGAATTGAGGGGCATCAACAGAGCTATGAGATGGGAGCCTGGGGCTGCGGGTCAGGACTATGGGGCATCAAGGTGTTCACTCCTAGGC
The DNA here is from genome assembly GCF_027887155.1 of Malaclemys terrapin pileata. NCBI lineage: Eukaryota > Metazoa > Chordata > Testudines > Emydidae > Malaclemys > Malaclemys terrapin. The sequence goes on along the minus strand of NC_071511.1, from coordinate 30,571,497 downwards.
CAGTCCCCTGTGGGAAAGCAGGTGGGGGGGGAGGGGGACACTGCTTTGGGTGCCCAAAAGACACTGACATTTAGGGGAGGGTGCTCTTTGTGCCAGTCTGGCCTCTTTCCCATTGCTCAAGTCCCTGCCCGAAACCTCCTCTCCCCATTGGGCTGGGGGGGGTGGGAGGGTCAGTTCCTTGCTTTAAATTTTCTCTGTTTCCTCCAAAGGCTACGGGGACCGAGGGGCTCCACCCAAGATCCCAGGTAAGGCCACTGTGCACCCCATGTGCTTGGTCCCTGCCTGTCCCTCGGGGCAGTGGTGCCAACCGTGTGAACTCCCAGCCCATCAGGTCTCCACAGCCTACCTCCAGTCACTCACTGGGGCAGCCCCTCCCCTATCACCTTCCAGGCAGCAGGGCCCCTATCCAGCCATGGGCAGTGAGGGCCTCCCTGCTCCCCTCCCCCACAGTGACATAGGGTCCCTGCTGTGCAGAATGGCTGGGGGGTTCCTGCCTGGGTGGGGGAGGAGTGGGGCAGGATTGCATGATGCTCCCCTGACTTTGCCCTATCCCCCTCCAGGTGGCGCAACACTGATCTTCGAGGTGGAGCTGCTGAAGATTGAGCGGCGACCGGAGCTGTAGGCAGGCAGCATTGGCTGTGGGTGGGTGGATAGAGGTCTGGGGGGGCCTCGGCTTGGTGGGGGAAGGGTTGTGTGTGACCGTCCGCACACGGGGGGGGGGGGGGGGGCCGGCAGAGAGGTGTTTAAAACAATCCTGGAAGATCAAAAATAAAAGCACAGACTGGAGCTGCCCAGTGTGTGGGGGGAGGGGGGCTCTGGAGAATGGTGCAGAGGCAGGGCAAGCCCAGAGCAAAGTAAACTGAGAGCTGGGGCTCCTGGGTGCAATCTCGGAGGGGAGAGGGGGCTTGTCAGAGCAGGGAGTCCAGGCTTCTGAGTTCTCTCCCTGCTTCCAGGCAGGTGCTGTGAACCATCCTGCCATGGAGTGGCACTGCCTGCCTTCGCCACAGGGTGGCACCTGGCAACAGCTGGCAGCCCCTCTGCCTGTGACCCGCTTTCCCAGGCAGAGAGGGGAGGGGCAACTCGCTCTGGGGCGGGGCTGTGCCGGGGACAGCATGGACAGCGCAGGAGGGAGGCCTTGGGCACTGGCCTGGCTGGGAAGAGAGAGCTGAGGAGCTGAGCTGGGGGCAGGCCCCGACCCGCTGCAGGCCAGCTTCAAGGGCAGAGCGGGCAGCACGTGGGAACCAGCAGCAGTGACTCAGCCTGCTCCCAGATCCACCCTGTGAGACTGCAACCGCACCCTGTGCTCACGAGGGCCCTGGGACTGACAGCAGGGGCTGCGGGGCTGGAGTGAGGGGCACTGGCACAGCTGGGGTCGGAGGGGGACATAGGGCTGGATAGCAGGGGCTGCAGGTTGGGAGCGAGGGGCACTGGCACAGCTGGGGTCGGAGGGGGACATAGGGCTGGATAGCAGGGGCTGCAGGTTGGGAGCGAGGGGCACTGGCACAGCTGGGGTCGGAGGGGGACATAGGGCTGGATAGCAGGGGCTGCAGGTTGGGAGCGAGGGGCACTGGCACAGCTGGGGTCGGAGGGGGACATAGGGCTGGATAGCAGGGGCTGCAGGTTGGGAGCGAGGGGCACTGGCAGAGCTGGGATAGCGGGGGGGCTGCAGGTCAGGATTGAGGAGAACTGGCAGACATGGGGTGCCCAGGGAGAGGAGGGAGGGGCAGTGCCAGGCCCATCTGGTCAGCCCCATCCTCCATTACCCAGCAGGGTGTATCAGGGAGCCAGCTGGGTTGCTGCTGGAGGGCAGGGGGCTGGGTGGGGTGGAATGGAGGCTGCCAGCGCACTCGTCCCCACCACAGCAGGGTGCTGGCCCCAGCCCTGTCCTGCCGGCTCCCAGCCACCCGGTGACCTCAGGCCGGAAGCACGAAGTGTGGCTGCCGCCCGATTGGTTCCAGGAGCCAGGGACATTCTTTCCGTGCTGAGCTCAGCCCTGCCAGGAGTGGGGGAGGGGAGGCACTCAGCCTGGCCTGGATGGGGCCTAACCAGCCTCCTGGGGCATGGATGTCACAGGGCCAGGGAGCCCCCCCTCCACTCCCCCAGCACAGACAGCCTGTTGCCAGTGCTGGGACCCACCTTGCCACCTGGTTGCCACAGCAGCTGCCTCCCACGGGGGGGGGAAGAGGGCCTGGGGAATGTGGAGCTGGCAGCAGCTTTGTGCGGGGAAGGAGAAGGGCTGCTCTGTGGGGTGCGAGGTGGTACCAGCAGCTGGTGCTGGGCACCCCAGTCCTGGGCCAAGCCCCACGTGGGCCTCAGTTGGCCCTTCCTCTGCCTGTCTTTCCCAGGTGATGTGCAGATGCTGAGGGCTTCCCTTAGTGCTACTGATCCGCCCCCACCTATTAGCCACAATTAACATCTCAGCTGGGCCTGCTAGCAGCAACAGGGTGTTATCCTGCAGGGGATTCCACCACCCCTGCTGGGAAAATGGGGCCCAGTCTGGACCCGCCCTCCATTCCCTTTTCGGCTGGGGGTATCTGCCCACAGCCTCCCTGCTCCCCTCAAAAAATGCTTGAGAAATGGGGAAAGGGGCTGCAATCACTTCAAGCTGGAAGCCCTGCGGATTCCCATCCCACAGAGTGCCCTCTTCAGCCCCCCCATGCTTGGGAGTGTCCCACACACACCAGTGCCCACTTCTACCAGTGAGTGCTACCCTCTGACCCCCAACCTGCCTGCAAGTTTCCCCCATTGGTCCTGCACCCCCCCCCCAAACCACCCAATCTACCCCCCCACACACACCCCCCACAGGACAGCAGCTCCCCAACTCTCAAACACTTTTATTAAATTCATATAAAAACACAAAATTCATGTAATAATTAAAAAAACCTCAAAAAAATCCTTACAAAAAATCAAATCATAACCCCCCTCCCCAGAGCCCCCCACTACCAAAAAAAGAGGGGGCTCATGTGGGGGTATTGCTAAGGAGCTGTCCAGCTGGCTAGTGATTATCAATGCACTGGGGAGGTTGAGGAGGGGGCCCCCCTCCCTCTACATCCCCAAGCTTTAGAGAGGGGATTCCCCCCACCCCAGCCTGGTGCCATTGGTTGCTTCTCTCCCCCCTCCTCACCCCCCAGCTGGGGGAGGTGGGTCTAAGGACAGGGAGGGTCATTTCTTCTGGGGGGTGCTGAGCTTCTGCATGCCTCGGATCTTGTCGAGCAGGTCCCCCACAAAAGCCTGGTGGGGAGGAAGAGGAGAAGGGTTATGGTGGGCAGGAGCGGAAGCCCCTTTCCTTTCTGATTGAGCCCTGGAGTCCTGCCACCCACCCTGCCCTAACCCACTAGACCCCACCCCCTCCCAGACTGGTTCCTTCCCCCAGTGGCCCAGGATCCTCTAAGGATACAGCCCCCACCCAGCAGTAGGTTTCAGAGGGCCCCAGAAACCAGCTCCGGAGAGGAAGCCCCCACCCCAAAGTGACAGGTGTGTGTGGGGGGGACGGGACTGGAGAGGGAATAGCAGCTGCTGACCCCCCCACCCAGCCTGGAGATTGATCACAACTGCTGGGGCGGGCCCAGAGCCATCCACCTCCCTCCCACTGTCCAGGGGGTGGGTCCCAGTGTTTCTAGCTCCTGTGTGAGATGCAGGGGGACCTGCCACTCACCTCCGTGGGCTTGTAACAGTCAACCAGGAGCTCCTGGGGAAGGGACAGAGAGGGGGGTCAGGGCTGAGGGGAGGCCGCCCACGGGCCAGATCCACCTCCAGGTCCAGTTGCCACCCCCAACATAACTCCTGCAGTGCAGCTATCCTCCCCCGCATCCCTGCCCCATGGTTCACACCACCCAGACTTCCCAACAGTTTTGTGCATGCTGGATCTCCTACCCCAGCCCCATACCTTATATCCCCCTCCCTTCTAGCTCCCAGCCCTGCCTCCTTCCCTGCCCCATAGCTTCCAAGACCCCAGCACCACCCTGTCCCTTGGGTTCCGCACCCCCTCAGGCTGCATGATCCCCAGCTCTGTATCCCACTCCCTCCCCTCCTAGGCCAGCTCCCCTGGCATGCACCCCAACCCCATGGGTGGCTACTACAGGGCCCTCCTTGCAGCCAGGTCAGTACTGCCCCGGATTCTACCCCCACCAGGCTGGCTATCGTCCCCTACAGTGTGGTGCTTTGCTGCCCCAACCCTTCCCCTCTAGCCTGGCACTCCACCAACCCCCTGCCACCATCCCAGGCACCTCACTAGTCCCAACCCCTCCCTGCACTCCCCCCAACCCCCTGCACTACCAGCTGAGCCCCACGCCAGCCCCAAGGGACTGACAGTGTATCTACTGGCAGGGGGACCCTGCTGCATTCCCTACCTTCACCCTGGCTCCCCGGGCATCATCACTGCCCATGTCCAGCAGCTCATCTACATCGATCTCCAGCTCTGGAATCTCCTCTTCCTGGGAAAGGGGTGGAAATGATTGCGGGGGGGTTAGTGCACTGGGGTAGTCCCCCCAACTAGTTACCCCCGCCCCCCCCTCCCCCCCACACACACACTGAAGAACAGGCCAGTCCCCACACTCCCAGCTCGGACTGAGACCGAGCAGTGCATGCTGGGAGCAGTCACACCTACCCCCATCACCCAGCTCCCCACCCACCCACACTAAACCAGACTGGGAACTGGGGGTGGGGTGGGGAGATTAGCCGTTGGAAGAGTTTTAGCAGCACAACAGAAACGGCCTAATCAGGTCACCCTCCACTCCAGCAGCCAGGCTCAGACCTCCTCTCCCCCGCGAAAGAACCCTGCCTAATCAGCTCCCTGGCTAATTAAATCAGAAGTTGGGCTCTCACCCCACGATGGGGGGCATGGCAGACCCAGTCTGAACAATAGGATTCAGCCCCTCAAGCAGCTCCAGCTACTTACAGCCCCATTAGCCAGCTCAGAGACAAGCTCCATATGGCGCATCTGGCCCTATATAAACACCCCTGGCACCTCACCCCAGAGGTGGCTGCATCTCAGCCCCGGGAGGGATCCCTGCGTGCGCCCCTCCCCCCAGCGCTGTGTGCAAGCGGGAGTCACCGAAATCCACACGGAGATTTGGAAACAGGAAGCAAGTCAGTTGGAATCCAGGGAAGAGTCACGCCGCCCCACCCCCTTTGCTTGGAGGGATCATCCACATACACTAGCCTGCGCCCCCGGCCCCCACCAACATCAAAAACTGATTAACCCCAGCAAACTCCTCCCAAATGCCCTGGACCCCTCACCAAGGGCGGGGGGGGGAGAGAATCTGCCCCTCCCCTTAGGCAATTTAGGAATTAACTGTTTAGATTCCATCCAGACCCACTGACTCTGGAAATGGGGGCGGGGTTGCCTGTCTCCCCCCGAGACTTTAAAGCGATTACAGCCTGCAAAGGAAATCCTTGGAACTAAGCAGCGTGAGAAACTTGGGGGAAGTTTGAGGACCCCCTCCCGCCCGATGGGAGTATGGGGAAGGGAGGGGGGGATTAGCAGCTGTCCAACTCGGCCCCCAAATCCACCGGCTACAGAGCAAATCTGGGGGAGGCCTGGCGCGCAGCGTGAGGGTCGGGATGGGATGGCGGCTGGTACTTAAGCGGGGGGTTCCAGCTGGGGGTCACAGTCACGTGACCGAGCGAGGTCTGTGTTTTGGGGACGGTAGATGGGAGACTCGTGTCCCTGGGCGACTGGGGGAGGGGACTCCCCTAGTTTGGAGATGGGGGTGCTTATTGGGGTGCCAGGGAAGTTGGGGGCTCGGGGGTCCCTGACAGGCAGAGATGGGGCAGTTCCAGGACCCAGGGCGGGGTACCTGGCAGTCGTACAGCTGCGTGAGCTGCTCCAGGATCCACTCCTCCAGGTTAAGCCGCTTGCGAAGCTCCTTGCGATCGTATTTCACCGTGACCTTCCCCTGGCGCCGGACCGGCCCCTCCTCCTCCTCCTGGCCCGGCTCCCCCGGGGGACTCTGGAAATACACCCGGGGGCTTGTGGCCCCCGCTGGGCCGCTCTCTGGGCTGCAAGGCGCTGCCATCCGCCGTGCCGGGGACCCGAACCGGGTCAGAACTGACTCAGCAGCTGCCTGAACCGGACCCACGTGGGCTCAGAACCTCCGGCTGCTGATGCCGGGAGCGGCTCTCAGCTGGATCCTGCCGATGCAGCCTCAGCCCAGACCCCGGCACACGTGGGTCCAGAACCGAAGCCGCCTTCAGCTGCCGATACCGCGATGGAAGGAACCAGGTCCTCTCCCTGCCCTCGCGGGAACCAGAACCGGATCCTGCTATTACGGGCTCTGGGTTCTGCCTTCAAGGAACCAGGACCACGTGCAGTCTGGGCCAGATCCTTCCACTGCACGGAACCGGGCCCAGGCCGGAACCAGAACCGCCTTCAGCCTAGTACTAGGTGCTGGGTCGAGATTCACTTCTTGTCTGCACCGAATCGGAACCAAACCCACATCCGTCCTGCCTATTCTGGGACCACGTGCAAACCGAACCGGGCCCGAGCCTCCCCCCGGACCCTAATTCGCTTCTTGCCCGAACCTAGTACGACCAGAACCGGATCATGGTACTGTCTTGTCCCGAACTAGGTCCGGATCCCCTCTTCTTCCTGGTGTTTCCGGACCGGGGCCGGGATCAGAACCAGAATATGGAAAAGCTCCGTCTCCTGCTGGAACCGGATCCGCCTGGTGCTGCGGCTACCGGTTCGTCCCAGCCCCGGTTGTTAGTACCGGCTCCGGCCAGCGCTGTCCTGGGTGCTGGTACCGGTTCCTCCGGTACTCACTCGCCCCAGCCGCAGTACCGGTTCCTCCCGGCTCTGGTTCGGTTCCGATCCGCTCCCCCCGACGGCCCCTTTGTCCCGCTGCTGCCGCTATCGCTCGCTCCTCGCCTCCCTCCCCCGCCCCCTTCCCGCCCCCTTAAAGAGGCCGCGTGTCTGTCTGTCCGTCCCCTCCCCCAGTCCTTCTGTCCGTCAACACCCTCCTCACGAGAAGTGAAGGGAGGTCAGGCTGCGCCCCCGCCACCCACCGCAAGCGTCTGTCTGTCAGTCCGTCGCTCCCTCACCTCCTGTGTCCGCCTGTCTGTCCGTCATCCCCCCCACTGTAGGGGGTGGAGTGAGGTCAGTCTGCTCGCCCCCAACAGAGCGACTTTATGTCCCATCCAGGATCTTCTATCCCTCCCGGCTCCCCCCCCCCCCGTCTGTCCCCAACCCCTCCCCCACGGGACAGGGGCGCTCGGGCTATCCCTCCATCTAACCCAAGGTCGATCAGCCTGTCTCTCTGTCCCCCCCTCCCCCCGTCTGTCTGTCCATCCCGGAGGTGTCCCTCCCCTAAACTCCCTCCCCCCCATACCCAGGGGCTGTCTGTCCCTTCCCCAGGGGTTCTGGCTGGCTGTCACAGCGCGGGGGGCGGGAGGGGGGGTATTCTGCCCTTCCCCTGCACATGCTGTGTGTCCAGGCCACAGAGTTTATTCTCGATGTGTGTCCCCTTCCTACCCACCCCCACCCCTGCTTTGTCCATCCATCCATTCCCCCATCTAATTCCCCCACCACATCTTGCCTGTGTCTGGCCTCTCCAGGGCATGCCCATTTGTCCTTCTGTCTCACAATGGAGGGAGGGGAGAGTGTCTGTCTGTCCATAACAAAGGAGCGGAAGGAGGCTGGCAATTTGTCCAACCCGCCCTCCCCCTCTCCCAGTCTTGACTGCCCCCACAGACAGCCGATCTGCCCCCCTCATGTCTGTCCCTGTCTATCTGTCTCCATCCTTCCTGTTCCGCTGTGGAAAGGCAGCGATGGTGGGGGAGGAGCAGCTCCCTGCAGCCTGGGAGAGAGCAAGGAAGGAACCCCCCTTCCCACCTGGCTCAGGGTCAGGCGGCAGTTTGTACGGGGGGAGGGGGAGGCAGCAGGCTCTGACCTGGGTTATTTGGAGAGGGACTAGGGTAGAGACAGTGAGAGCTGAGGGGCTGGGAAATCTAGTGGTCACTCCTCATGCTGGTGGGGCGCGCCCGGGGGGCTGTGTACCCAACCCAGGCATCCCTCACTTGGTGCTGAGATACGATGCAGCCACCTCTGGGGAGGGGCATGGAGCTGTTTATACGGGATCCCTTGCCTGGTGCTTAGATGCAGCGGTCTCTGGGGTGGGATGCAGGAGCAAGGATCCCTTGCCCCTGAGCTGCAGCTAGTGCCACCTCTGGGGTGGGGCACAGGGGCAGTACAGAGCAGTATTATGCTCCCTGCAGAGAGGTGACTAGAGAGAGGTATGGGGGAGGGGGGATTTACAGGGGTGGCAGGGAAAGGCCTGGAGGCCTGGGCTCACATTCCCCTTCTCACATGGAAAGCTCTAGGAGGGAAGGAGGGAGGGCTGGGGCATGTTTTCCGTCTTGCTAGCAACCACGCTGGGGTGTAGCCCCGCACCTGTCCAGGGGGCGGAGGAGGGGGTCAGCAGAAGGAGGGGTGATGGTAGAAAAGTTTCAGTGGAGGAGTTGGGGGATAACTGGATACAAAGGGACAGCAGGAGCAGCGCTTCAGTAGGTTCCATTCCCCCCCCCCCCCATCCATGCACACACACACTCTGACCCCATTGGGTGCCACCAGACTCTTTGTTGTTTTTGACCCCATTGGGAATTTGTGGGGGCCTGAGGGCCGCTGTCCCTTTAAGAACTGGCTCCCTGCGGGCGGCCTGGCCCAGGGCGTCGGGGAAACACGTGGCCGGGATTGAGTAACAGAGCCGCGATTCAGGCGCTTCCTGGCCTGGCCGGGGCCCCGGAGCAAGCGCGGCAGCTGCGCCCGGCAGTGACACCCTCCGCGGCCTGATCCGAGCCTCCCCCTGTGTCTGCGCCCCAAGCCCCAGAGTGACCCCGCCAAAGGGAGCCCCTCCCGCACTCCCCCAGCATGGTGCAGATCATACCCCTCCCTCGGGCACCACCCTGGCACTGCCTTGGGCTCAGCATGCTGGGGCAAGGTCACCGGTTACATGCCCCCCCCCCCGAGAACCCAATCCTTCCACAGGGGGTGGGGGTGGCTCCTCAGTGTGGGGAGGTGGAAGCCAGGACTCCTGGGTTCTGTTCTTGGCTCTGGGAGCGGAGTGGGGTCTCTCCCTTGCAGCCCTACAATTCTATTGTGCTTCAGGAGAAGGGGGTGGGGAGACTAGTGGGTAGAGCGGAGCAGGGGCCTGGAAATCAATGTCTCCCCAGAGATATCCCAGCCACCATGGTAATGGCTAGGGCTGGTAGGTGCTACCCCACAATCTGCATCACACAGCATCCACACCATGGCAGGGTGCTGTGCATGCAGCTGCATCAAAATCCCGTCCCATCCACTATCCCCATGGGACAGACGGCGGGGGGAGGGCGGCGGGGACTGCAGCACCTGGCTGTCACCTGTGAGCATGCACTAGGGTCAGTGCAGTCTGCAGGGGTCCAATGCATTATCCCCAGGCAACATGCAGGGAGGCTATGAGCATGCAGGGTGTGTGCAGCAGTAATGAGCCTATGTGCATGCATTGGAGTCATGCAGCCTACATAATTCCCATGCTGTGACCCCATGCGGCTGCACATTGATGCAGCTATAAGCATGCACTAGGGTCAATGCAGCCTTGCACTATTCATATGCAGCTTAGAGCCAAAGAATGCTGCAACAATGCACCATTCCATTGTACTGCCGCCGTGCAACAGGCAGGGAGGCTGTGCAGCACACTGATGCAGCCTCTGTGCACGCATGCACTAGTGACTGTGCCACCTAAACTATTCCCCTGGGCTGTCCCCATTCAGCAGGCTGGTGTTTGGGGCTGCATGCAGCACTTTGCCACAGCCTGTGCACTAGGGCCGGTGCACACTGTTCCTCTGGCACGTAGGGCCCTTGGGTGCAGGAAGCGTCGCGTGGCCACTGCGAGGGGATCAGATCCATTCATGGAGCTAGGTGTGGGTTTCAGGAACGTAAAGACTCTGGCCCACAAAAGCTTTTCTCTGTGCGGGTGCGGCGGGCTGCAGCCCGACACTGCCACCTGCTGGCTACTCGGGGAATGGTCGCAGCAAGGACAAAAGGGGAATGGGATTCACCCATAGATGGAAGGGGTGGAGCTGCTAGTCTGGGTTGAGAGGCACTGGCAGAGGTGGGGTGGGGTGGGGAGCCCAGGCCTGGGATAGCAGGGAGCTGTGGGTTGGGGCTGAGGGGCACCAGCAAAGCACAGGACTGGGTACCAGGCAGAGAGGAGCATCCAGATAGATGCCCCGTAGGTTGAGACCCAAACACTCTCTTTAGCTTACATCAGTACTATGCTCCGGAAGACTTCCCTCCCCCCCATGGCTCCCACCCTGCCCCAGACCCAGGCGCTGCCCTTGGTTCCAGAGCCACCCCCACACCCTGTTTGCTCTCATTGCAAATTCCCCCAGCTCCCCCCCCCACACACACACACTCAGACAGGTTCCTCAGGGCACAGCCCCTCTCTGCATTGTCTATTCCCCAGAAAGACTGGCATGGGGCCGGGGTGGGGGGAGAGCAGAGGCAGATGGGGCCTGTCAAGGGGAACAGCCCCAAAGGGGCTCCCTACAGACGGAAAAGTGTTGCCCATTTGTGGAAACTACAGGCGGGGGGGGGGGGGTGAGGCATTGTTGGAGTGGGGAGTCACGGGGGGGCAATAGGCCCCCCCTCCTGCTGCTCCCCACACTAGGTGGCTAGATTTCCCCCACAACATCCCAAGGACTCCTGAGTCCCAAGACAGCGGCAGGTTCATGGAGGTGGGGGGCCCAACTGCCTGGGTCTGGTCCCATAGCTGGTGAATCCTGTTCTCTCCCCATGCCCCTTTGTTCGCCATGCTGGAAAATGCCTTGGATCCCTTTGCCTGATCTGGTGCTAGGGGGCGCTGTGCTGCAAGCAGCGGGGTGGGCGGGCTCAGTAGAGGGTGCTCTCTCCTTGCAGTCAGTGCTAGCCCCAGTGTGGTGCTAGGGGGTGCGGTGCTCCAAGGTGGGGCGCTCTCCCACTGAAGTCAGTGCTGATCCCAGTCCCTCTGTGCTGCAGGGAGCAGGGGGGACAGTGGGAGGTGCTCTCCTCACATAATCAGTATTGGCTCATATGGGAGCTTAGGGGTCTGGAGCTGGCTTGGATGAAAGACCTGGTTGATGGCAGTAGTCAACATCTTCCAGCTCAACTCCCCAGCCCAGCACTACCTGTGTCCCAGTGGAGTTTAGAGACCCTGGAGGAGAAATACGGGGAATAGGAAAGGTGAGGGGGATGGGAGCACACAGCATCCCTGGCATGAGGGGAATGGGGGATTCTGATATGGGAATAGGGGGCAGCCAGAGCCCTAGGGGAGAGGGATGGGGTGGTGGGAAATGCAGTGAGTCCCTGAAACAGAGAGGGGTGGGTGTGCGGTACCCAGGGAGGGAGCTTGGGGGATTGAGGGATTTAAGGAGCCTTATTGCGCTGCACAGTGTATGACCCTTTAGTATTAGCTGAGATCCAACGCCCAGCTCCTGAATCTTTAACCCTGGCATCAGGGGCACATCCCCACAGAGTCCCCCATTAAATCCCTGCCTTCCCTACACTTTCGCACACATCCCTAAACACCCCCTTTGGGCTGAATCCCTAGAGGGGCTATTCCAGTAGGGGGAAATTAGGGAGGTGTTAGCTTATATGGAGTGTAGCTCCCCTGCCCATTCCAGTGGCTCCCTCTCAATCCATGCCCCTGAGAATGAAAAGTATTGTTTACATAGGACCTACAGGAAGTAAGGTTCAGTACAGCTGGCGTGGGAGGGGGAGGTAGGCAGGGTGCTAGGCTGCTATTGCAAAGGAATGGAACGGGGGGGGGATTGCAAGTCGGGGCTGGATATGGAGGTGGGGGCAGTAGAAACCCGCTTGTTCCCTTGCTGCTCTTTACATGATCCCAGCCCTCAGGAAGTTGAAAGTGAAGGCTGTATCCTTTGTGGAAGCTGGCCAAGCTGGCTTATGCAACGATCCTGTTAAATATCTGACGCTCTGCGGGGTGGGGCGGGGCTGGACAGGAGTCCCCTGGGTAACCCCTGGGGGGCTCGGTAGGGGGCACTCTTCCCTCCCAGGCAGTGGTGACCCCAATACCTGCTGCAGGGAGTGGGGTGAAAGCTCAGTAAGGGGCACGTTCCCCTCGCAGTCAGTGCTGGCCCCAAAGCCCCTGTTTGGCGCTAGAGGGCGCTGTGCTGCAGGGAGCAGAGCTGGGGTCTCACTGGAGCACCTGGTGGTTTGTTATTGTAGGGTCTCTCTCCAGGTCCCAACTCCGAAAGGAGGTGGGGGAGGGGGAAGCCTTTCTCGAGGCTGGTACTTCTGTAATGCACTTCCAGTCAATGTTCCTGGGCTAACAACGCTGTAAAACCTTCCCTCTGTTCCGGGGCGGCTGTCCCTTTAAGAAGCTGCCCCTCCCTGGGGAGGAAGAAGATATGCCCCCCCCCCCGCCCCCGCCAGCCTCTTAAAGGGCCAGTATCTCAATCCTCGTAGTCTCTTAAAGGGCCAGCGCCTCATTCCCCCATTCTCTACCCCCTCCCTTTTATTTAAAGTGGCAGCACCCCCTCCGGAGGGGTGGGGGGCGGCGGCGGCTGTTTCTTTAAGGCTCTCTTCGGCCGGCCCCACCCCCGCGCCTGTGCCCGCCCCGCCCGCAGCCCTTGCAGGCGAGGCCGAAGCAGCTAGGCTGGGTGTCCCGGGGCGCTGGGTGCAGCCATGGCCGGGGCGCGCCCGGGGGTCCACGCGCTGCAGCTGGAGCCGCTGCGGGTCCCCGAGACCCTGATACGGGGCAGCAAGTTCATCAAATGGGACGAGGTGAGTCTGGGGAGAAAGACACCCCCGCCAGTCCTAGGAGAGTCCTGTCCCGTCCCGGGAGACCCCTGCACCCGCCCCCCAGACCGGGATACCCTTACACCCGGGGCTCCCCCCCTCAGGAGAGACCGCCCCCCAGATCGGGAGACTACCTGCACCTGACCTCCCCCCCCCCGGGAGAGATTCGTCTTCCTTCCTTCCCCCTCTTGTTCCTAACCTGGGAGAAACCCCCTGCCCGGGGGAGAGGATTCCCACAGCCCGTATTCCTCCCAGCATCCCTCTGGAGAGTTCCCCTAGGCACTTCCCTCTTTCCCTATGTACCCTCAGACCCCCCTGCACTCCCTTCCTCTGAAGAGGCGACCCCCATGTACCTCCTATCTCCTTCCTGGGCAGTCCCCCCCAGGAGGGAGACCCTCAACATCACTCCCACCAGGAGAAAGTCCCCCCCCCCCAGTATCCTGAGGACCCCCCATAGCAACCTGGCAGGGGTGAGGGACATAGAGTGGGAAGAAATTATTCTGTGGGGAGCCCTTGACACCTCGGGGGAGACACTCCCATCCTCCCCGGCCCCTAGCAGTTGGTCTTTCTTGCCTCTCTCCTGCATCTCCCTTGGGGACAGTGTGTTGCCATGTACCCCAGGTCCACAGAGGGATTCCTCTGTGCTCCCTGTATAGCCCCCTAATGCCCTGCTCAGGCATCCCACGCTCTGTCCTGTGCCCCCCAAGTCTCACCCAGCTACCCCAAATTCCCATACCTGCCCTCTGAAGCCCCCTGCATAGTACTCCAAACTATCAGTTGGCTTGCAAGGGAAGGACTGTGTTGAGTGCCCCCCCCCTCCCCCAACTTCCTATCCCTGCTGCCCTCTGGGCCCCTCAAACCCCTAGGGAGAGCCCCACCATTCACCCCCAGCACATACCCCTACACTTTGTACACCAATTCCTTTCTGTATCCCTCCAGAGGGGGTCCACCGAGCCCCTGCATCCTAGGAAAGGGGAAGAATTTTGGGGGAGATCTCAGGCATAGGAGTAATTTAACTTCTAAATTTGGGGGGGCAGCTTCAGTCAGGCCAATGGGACTGCATGTGGGGGGGGGGGATTTTGTGCCTGTCCTGAGGCTTGCGGTTTGGGGGGGACAACACCCCCCTGTTCCCCCAACTACAACCATGACCCCAGGGTGGTGGTAGGATCTCCCTGGCTCCTCTTCCCCACACCAGCTGAATTTGCAATCTCAGGCCCAGCAATTCCCCCGTGGCTTGGCGCTCAGCCCCTGAAACCAAATAGGGAAGTGTGAGATGGAAAAGAGAGGACCCCATCAAGGAAGAAAGATTGGGGGGACCCCCCGCTAGACCCCCATCTAATGAGGCATAGAAACATAGCTCTGACTGCCCCTCCATCCTGACCCTCCTCCCCCTGCTATCCCAGCCCTGGGCTCCCCCCAGCTTTGCAGGAGCCCCTCAATCCTGACATGTAGTCTACCCCCACCCCTATGGGTTGGTTTGATTGACTCTAGCGCTGCTTTGGAACCCTTAGTGACTCCTTCCTTTCCACCTGCCCCCCCCTTTGGGGGTCAGATTTCCCTCCCCAGTCCTGGGAGGGAGGAAATGCAGCATAGTTGGGGGGAGGGGGCAGCAAAGGATCCCAGACACCTGGGTTCATATCTCCATGTGCATCTGTCCTCATTATAGGGAGGTGGAAGCACAGCAGGGGTTATGCACTTGAAGGTTTCCCTCCCCTGCCTTGAGCACCCCACCCCATAGCAGGATGCCCCTATTCACCCCTGACACCCTAGGGTTCCCAGCTCACACTGTAATTGGATGCTGCCAGGGCAGATTTGGATGGCTTGGAGGAGGCTGAGAGCTGGCCTTATCCGAACCTCCCCCCCCCCCCCCCACACACACACACATGGGCCTAGTACTGAGATGCAGCCGCCTCTGGGCTGGGACATGGCAGCAGGTTAAAAGCCCTCAGAGCCAGGACTGAGAGAGCCCTTTTCCCTGGAGGACCAGATTTAGGGATGGAGGGGACGAGGTCTCTCCTGATCCCAGCCCCCTTGTGCTCTGACTCCCCCTCCCCCAGCACTGGCATCCCCCCTTCTTTTTCGCTCTGGGGTGTGAAATCCTAACTGTGTTTGCACAGCTCAGAGAAACAAGCTCCCAGGTCCTTGGCCAAGCACCGCTCCACACCCCCCAGCAACTTCCCGACTAGCTGTGAGTGTGGCCAGGCCAAGGCCGCAAGGTGCCTCCCAGGGCCCCTCCCTCCCAGCAGCCCAGCTCTGCAGGTACCCCTCAGCCCCGACTCTCATCCCCCTGCTATCCCAGCCCTGGGCGCCCCCACCAAGCTTTGCTGGTTCCCCTCAACCCTGATCCGCAGCCCCTGCTATCTCAGATGTGCAGCTGTGTCAGATCATGCCTTGTAAGTTCAGGGCTGGGCAGGTGCCAGGCACTGCCTGGGACGGGTGGTACTAGGAAGGCTGGGGGGTTGGGCACTCCTTTGCACCACTCTCGGGCAAAGTCCTGGGGCATCAGCAGCTTTGTGATGCTGTTTTATTGCAGCTGAATCTGGGGTCCAAGGTCTTTCCCAAGTGAACAGGTGATGTCTGAGCCCCCATCCCCTCAGCCAATGGGTCCCTGCTGGGAGCGGCTGGGCTGGAGTAGCTGGGAGCTCCCCTCACAGCCAGTGCTCCTGCTTTGCTCCCTACAGCGCCCCCTGCTGGGAGAGTCTGGCCTGGAGTAGCCGGGAGCTCCCATTGTGTCCCAGTCTCTCTCTAGTCTCTTGTTTTTGGCTCTTGACTCATTCTCATGCATCCCCCTCCCCTGACTCTTTGCATTTAAGCCAGCAGCACAGAGGGGCCATTGACCAAGAAGCACATCAGGTCTCCATTCATTTCCTCCCTCCCCTCCCCCCCCGCCCCACCCCCCCCATACACACACACTTGAACAATGCACTGCCTAGGGGGAATCCTGTCTCCTGGAGGCCAAGGGGCCTCTCCAAGCAAGAGGGGTTAATAACCCCCACCATGTCCTCCCAGTGTCTGTGATCCCTGGGGTAGGGGAATAAGATACTCTCATGGGGATAAGTATCAGAGGGGTAGCCGTGTTAGTCTGAATCTGTAAAAAGCAACAGAGGGTCCTGTGGCAGCTTTAAGACTAAGAGAAGTATTGGCAGCATAAGCTTTCGTGGGTAAGTACCTCATACCCATGAAAGCTTATGCTCCCAATACTTCTCTTAGTCTTAAAGGTGCCACAGGACCCTCTGTCTCATGGGGATGGGTGTGGGGAGAGACCTAGTTAGGTCTGTGGGAGTGCCCTGTCTTGCTGGGGGGAGGTGCAATCTGGGATAGGTAGTGCTCTCTGCTTAGGATGCATTCACAACTCCACATGGGGGGCAGTAGGATTTGGAGGGGCCCTGACTGTGGATTGCCACCAGCACTGCAGGTCCTGGACCCCCAGACCAGGGCTCACCTACCCCCTGCTCATGGCTAATCCCCCCCCCACACACACACACAGATGCTAGAGCTTCCAGGCCAGCGCTCCCCTGTCCCCTCACCATGACTGATATTTCCCATGTGCCCACTCCTGCCAAAAATACCTGCACCTAGTAAGATCTGGGACACCACAGAGCTGGGGGACACTGAGCATCCGGAGGGATAGGCACGTGCAGGAAAGTCACTAGACTAAGTTTTTCCTCAAACCAGCCAGACCACATGGGGGGCTGTGGGGTAGGGATTGAGGGGCCCCAGCAGAGCTGGGGTGGGGAAATGGGGGAACCAAGGCCTGGGATAGCAGGGGGCTGTGGGTTGGGGGGCACTGGCAGAGCTGGGGGATGGGTAGATCCCAGGCCTGGGGTAGCCGGGGGCCATGGGTTGGGGTTGAGGGGCACTGGCAGAGCTGTCTGGGGGAGGGTAGAGCCCAGGGCTGGGCTGGCTGAATGGGTGCGGGTCTGGATCAGGAACAGACCCAGTTGCACTTACACTCCTTCCTCTCTGTGCCCCCAGGAGCCTACAACCCAGACTCTGGTGACGCTGCGGGTCGACCCCTTGGGATTCTTCCTCTACTGGAATGCGCCCCACATGGTAGGGCCCTGGCAGCACTTGTAGCGCGTGGCCTGAGCTGAAGCTGGTTTCTGCCTCTCCCCCGCCCCTCACGCCCCCATCAGGCCCTGCTGAGATGATAGAGCCCGGAAACACTTGGCACTTTCCCTGCCCTTATCGAGGTCAGCCAGGGAGCAAGACGGAAAAGGCCCCATGGCCGGAAATGTCTATCAGCCGCCCCCCACTTCCTCCCAGCCTGCCCTTCCTATGGCGCCCCCTGCTGACAGAGGCCAGCACTGGATGGGAGCTCCCCCCACAGCTGGCCATCCCACCCCGCTCCCCACAGTACCCCCTGCTGGGGCAGGCTGGGGTTGCAATACCCAGGAGCTCAGCCAGCCTGCTGCTGCTCTCCTGGAGCTGGCCTGGGAGGCTGGGTCACTCGCTCTTGGGGCTGAGCCATCAGGCCTGTTTGGCAGGAATTTGCTGGGGTGGTGCCAAGGGGCGGTCACCTGCCTGCCCCCTCCCTCGCCAGGCTCAGTCGGGGGGTGAGCCCTCCTTCCCCCAGTCTTGTCTCCCCAGCGTGCCCCACCCCCGCACTCTGATTTATGGTGTTGATACATTCTTAGGAGGGGGTGGTTCTTGCAGAGGGGAAGGGAAACAGAGGATTGGGGGTAGTGGGGGGGGGGAAGCAGCAAGTGGAGGGTGGGAGGGTAGAACTGGGGGGTGCAGAGTGGTGGGAGAGTTGAATTTGATTCAATCTGCATTCCAGGTCTCTTACCCTCCCCCCCCTTCACTCTTGCTGCTCCCCACCCCCTCTGAATTAAGTTGGTTTCCCAAGGGTGGCTAGTTTTGAGACACCCCCTGGTGGCTGGCTGGGTGGGGAGAGGGCTGCCGTAGGTCCCCTCTCAAGGGACCGTGTGGAAATTCTTGTGCTTCTCTCAGCTACAAAGGGTGGGCAGGTTCCAAGCTCTGCTGTGGTTTTCCCCCCCTTTTCCCTCCTTCCTCCCCCCCCACCCCCCCGCGCCATGGGTGGGGATGTGGTGGGGAGTGTTTCTGGTTTGGCCCCTCTCCCTCTCTGCCCTTTCCCATGACCCCCCAGCACAGCCACCCAGGCCTCACACAGGAAATGCCCCCCCACTGCCGCCCGCACACCCCAGGGGTGGGGCTGCCTCCCTCCTCCAGGCCCCAGATGGTCCCTCTCCTGAGCTTCCCTTACTCCTGGACCCCTATAGCCCCCTACCCTGTGTCATCCCCCCATTTCCCATCCTGGTGTCCCTGCCCCCCATGCGCCGTGTGCTGAGGGTGGGTACAGGATCCTGGGGCGGGGGGGGGGGGGCAGCAGGGATTCCCCCAGCAGCAGTTCCACAGGATTTGCCTGCCTTGGCAGCTGCTTTACATGTGGCTGGGATTGGTGCCCAGAGGCCGGACTGTTAGGCAGGAACTCCTCCTCCCACCCCCCCGGCTGTGGGGGTCTGCACTGCCCCAACTCTAAGGGGCATCTCGCCCCACCCCTCTTTTTGTCCCTGGCAGGAAGTTGACATCTTGGACATCAGCTCCATTCGAGACACACGCACTGGGCGCTATGCCAGAGTCCCAAAGGTGAGCGAGGGGCTCTGCCAGAACCAGCTGAAAGTGGGGGTGAAGAGACCGTACAGTCACAAACTGGTGCCTGTAGCCCACCCTCCTCACATGCGGGGAGAGACCCTACCACGACAAAGAGAGGGGATGGAGAGGGACTCTTCGATAATAAACTGGCGCATGCTGCCCTCCCCCACTGCAAGGGAGACCCTACAATAAGGAACCTAGTCCTCCATCCCAGCTTCCCCATGGCCAGTGTGGGTTGGCTGGGTAGCTGAGTGATCCCTGCCAAGCTCCACCCCCTCCCTCTTTAGGTTCCGGGCCCCACCCTGGGCCCCAGTTAGGGAGCATCTGCAAATTCCCTGTCATGGGAAGACAGCTCCCAGAACGGAGCTGGGAGAGTGAGGGGCACGGTTAGATCTAACACTCCCCTCGCTTCCTTGGGGGAGCCATGCCTGATGGGGGAGAGGAATAGGGTGCCTGGGAGACCCTCCCATAATGCACTGGGGGCCTAATCCTGGCTTGAGCTGAGAGACCCTACAAAACACAGCGGGGACACAGCAGGGGAGCCGGGCACTGGCTCATGATCCCAGAGATGGCCTGGAGTGGGGGTGGTTTTAACCCTGACTGGCTGAGCTGCCCAGTGTGGTTCCTCATGGGCGGGTGGGTGATGTCACAGCACTCTCTGCTGGCAGGCAGAGCATTGCTGGCTCACGCTATCCCCCAACCCCTGGCAGGATCCCAAGTTGCGGGAGATGCTGGGATTGGGGGGCTCAGAGCCGCGGCCCGAGGAGAACCTGCTGACTGTGGTGCATGGCCCAGACCTCGTCAACATCAGCTTCCTGAACTTCATGGCAGTGCAGGAGGACGTGGCCAAGGTGGGTGTGTGGTGGGTGAGCGGCAGCTGGCAGGGGACCAGGGTTGGCAATAGGGAGGGAGAATGAATGGGCAGTGTTGCCAACTATGGCGTGGGGGATGTTGGAGGGGGGCTGATGGGGTGGGTGGAAAAGGGGATACTGGGAATGGGGAGACAGTTGAGTGCCTGGGGGAATGGAGGGAGATGTGGGCGGGGAGGGAGACTGGCAGTGGGGGAAGGTGAGTGGGGAGCAAGCAGGAGTAAGCAATGGGGCATTGGGGGGGGCAGTACAGTACTGGGGGAGGAATGGAGGGGAGTCCATGGGGGAGGGGGTTGGCAGAAAGGTGCCAATAGGGCTGTGGGGAGAGAGCGGGGTAATCAGCAATGTGTGGGAGATGCTGGAAATGGAGGAGGGTTGGGTAGTGGATGGCCGGGGGTTGCCAAGTGAGTGGGGGTTGGAGACTGGAGGTTGCGTCTCAGATGGGGTTGGGGCAGGGTGGTGCCTAGTAACTATGTCCCATAGGAGCGCACCCTACTGGCTCACTAATGGGTGGGGGAAAGGGCATCCTTGGCACAGGGGAGGAAGGGGGCAGCAGCCCTGCGGGGTCTCATCTCTTTTCCCCCCACACTGTTCCCCCCAGGTCTGGACCGAGGAGCTTTTCAAACTGGCTATGAACATTCTGGCCCAAAATGCATCTCGCAACACCTTCCTGCAGAAAACGTAGGTCTTAGTGTCGGGCAAGGGGTCCCTATATAAATAGCTCATGCACCCTACTCCAGATGCAGCTGCATCCCAGCACCAGGCAAGGGATTCCTGTATACGCAGCCCCCGCACCCTACCCCAGAAGCATCTGTCTCCCAACGCTGGGCAAGGGATCCTGTATAAACAGCTCGTGGCACCCTACCCCAGAGCTGACTATGGTGAGGGGTGTCTGGCCAGGCTTTGCTGCTCTGTAACCTCTGTCTTGTTTCCTTCCCTCAGCTACACCCGGCTCAAACTCCAGGTGAACCAGGAGAGCCGGATCCCAGTGAAGAAGTACGTTTCCCGCCCTGCCTCCTGCTCCCTTTACTGTAGTAGGGAGTAGCCAGGGACCCACCAGGCCCATGGGTGGTGTTTCCAAACCCCTGACTGAAGATGAGCTCTGCTGGTACCTCTCAGTCCCGACCCACAGGCCCCCCCCCCCCCACTGCTCTGCTAGTGCCCCTCAATCCTGACCCGCAGCCCCCTCTAACCTGAGCTCTGCCGGTGCCCTTCAGTCCTGACCCACAACCTGCCCCTCCAACCCTTGCTCTGCTGGTGTCCTTCAGTCCGAACTGCAGGCTTCCCACTCTCCTGTCTCCCCAGCATCCTGAAGATGTTCTCAGCCGATAAGAAGCGTGTGGAGACAGCTCTGGAGTCCTGTGGCCTTAACTTCAATCGGGTATGTCCCTCCCCTCCAGCCACTCACCCCAGCTGCCTCGTGCCCCCAAGCGACTGACATGCACCCTTGTTATTCTCCCCAGAGTGAGTCGATCAAGCCAGACGAGTTCACCCTGGAGATCTTCGAGCGCTTCCTGAACAAGCTCTGCTTGCGCCCTGACATCGACAAAATCCTGCTGGAGATGTGGGTGCTGGCCCCCCCGGGGTGCCGCTGGGAGGGTGGGCTAGTGTCTGGGGCATGGCTTTGGGACTGCAGCAGAGGGTCCACTGTCAGGAGCAGGGGGCAATCTGGGAATCGGGGGTGGGGCGCCTGCTGAGGGTATCTGGAGAGGGTCCATTGTCTGGTGGGGTGGCACTGGCGATGCCGCAGGGGGAGGGGTTATGTGTGTTTGTGGGGTGGGGAAGGAAGGCTCCCAGCCACCAGGGAAGTTGGAGGAGGGGGGTTCAGCATCTAACTGGAATGGCAGTGACCTGCCAAAGGTGGGGGTGCTGTGGGGGTGAGGTTGCCTGTGGAGGGTGTTGCCTGGTGGGTAACATCTCTTTTCTCCTTCTCCTCCTCCTCCCCCCCCCCCCCCCCAGTGGGGCGAAGGGGAAGCCCTACCTGAGCCTGGACCAGTTGATGGATTTCATCAACCAGCGGCAGCGGGACCCGCGGCTGAATGAGGTGCTGTACCCTCCCCTCAGCTGCGCCCAGGTGCGCCAGCTGATCGACAAGTACGAGCCCAACCGCCAGTTCCTGGAGCGTGGTGAGCCCCTGGGGGGCGGGGACAGCTAGCAGGGAGTGGGGGTGGAACCGGAGTGCAGATGGCAGGGCTCGGGGGAGCCCTGGGACAGGGCTGAGGGAGACTGGGGAGGGGAATGGCAGTAGGGGTGCAGGAGGACTGGGTACCCTGCTGGGGGCTGGTCGTCCTCACTAACCTCCTGCCCCCCAGACCAGATGTCCATGGAGGGGTTCGGGCGCTACCTGGGCGGGGAGGAGAACAGCATCGTCCCCCCTGAAAAGCTGGACCTGAGTGATGACATGAACCAGCCACTGAGCAGTTACTTCATCAATTCCTCCCACAACACCTACCTCACAGGTACGGGCCCCCTGGACCACCCCCCCATAAACCCTCCCTCACAGGTACCGCCCCCCCCATCAACCCCTCCCACAACACCCACCTCACAGGTATGGGGCCCCTAGACCACCCCCCCATAAACCCTCCCTCACAGGTACAGGCGCCCTCGACCGCCCCCCATCAACTCCTCTATCACAGGTACGGGCCTCCCCAAACTGCCCCCCCATCAATTCCTCCCACAAAACCTACCTCACAGGTACGGGGGGGCCTGAACTGCCCCATCAACCCCTTCCCCAATGCCTACCTCGCAGGTATTGGGGGGCCATCCCCTAGCACCCTCTGAGCTCCACAACTACCATGCAGGTCTGGGGGACTCCCTGGCATCCCTAGGGATGGCCCTACCATGTCCCCCCTCATAGACCCCAGGTACTGCCCCTTGTTCCTCCTCCTCCCTGTGGTGGTAGTTGTGGTGTGTGTGTGTGTGTGAGACAGATGTGAGGTGGGTGTGTGCTAGGAAGGGTCTGGAGTTTGTGTTGGGAGTGTGTGTGTATGGGCTGGGTCAGGGCTGTGTGTTTGGGGGGGGTTGTATGTATGGGCAGGATGGGGGTTGGCGGGGTCTGTGGAATGGGTGGGTTTGTGGGGTCAGGGTTGTTTGCCGGGGATCTGTATGTATGGGCGGGGGTCTGTGTGTTTGGAGTCTGGGAGGGTCAGGGTGTCCATGGGGTGCTGATGCTGAGACCTTTCCCTCCCTGCCCCAGCGGGCCAGCTGACGGGGAACTCCTCGGTGGAGATGTATCGACAGGTGCTGCTGAGTGGCTGCCGCTGCATTGAACTTGACTGCTGGAAGGGGCGGCCCCAGGACGAAGAGCCCTTCATCACGCATGGCTTCACCATGACAACCGAGATCCCTTTCAAGGTACTGACTGACGCACCCCTGGAACCCTCCATTGCTCCCAGGGATGTGGGGCTGGAGGGGCCACAAGAGGCCACCAAGTCCAGCCCCTTGCGCTGAAGCAGGACCAATAAACCTTGACCTTTGCTGACTGGTGTTTGCCCAACCAGGTCTTAAACACCTCCAGTGACAGGGAGTCCAACCTCCCTTGGAAGCCTGTCCCAGAGCTGAGCTACCCTTAGAGTCCTAACATTCTGCCTCACATCTGGCCTAAATCTCCCTTGTTGCAGATCAAGCCCATTAGGGTCCTGCCTTCAGGGGCCACGGAGAACAATTGATCCCCATTCTCTTTGTAGCAGCCCTTAACATATTGGAAGACTGTTAGCAGGTCCCCTCAGTCTTCTTTTCTCATAACTAAACAAGCCCAGTGTTTTTAACCTTTCCTCCTAGGTCAGGGTTTCTAAACCTTTTAGCATTTTTGCTGCTCATCTCTGGACTCTCCAATTTGTCCACATCTTTCCTGAAGTGTGATGCCCAGAACTGGACAACTGCACACAGTACTGCAGCTGAGGCTTCCCCAGTGCTGAGTAGAGTGGGGCGGTTACCTCCCATGTCGTACATACAACATATCTGTTAATAACCCCCCCCCCAAAATTTATATTAGCCTTTGTCACAACAGCATCATGTTGTTGACTCATTTGAACTGTGATTCACTATCAGCCCCAGATCCTTCTCAGCCGTATGATCACCTAGCCAGATCTTCCCCATTTTGTAATGGTGCGTTTGATTTTTCCTTCCCAATTGCAGTACTTTGCACTTGTCTTTACTGAATTTCATCTTGTTGATTTCAGATCTCTTCTCTAATTGGGCAAGGTTGTTCTGATTTCTAAGCCTGCCCTACAAAGTGCTTGCAACCCCTCCCAGCTTGGGTCATCTGCACATGCTGTGAGCACACTCTCCACTTTACTGAAAACGTGGAATGGTACCGGACCCAGGATTGACCCTTGTGCCAGCTGTGGGACCCCACTGGATACCCCCCCACACACACATTTGACAGCAAACCATTGATAACTGCCCTTTGAGTAGGGCCTTTCATCCAGTTTGGCACCCCTCGGATAGTAATATAATCTAGACCACATCTCCCTAATTTGCTTATGACAGCTTCACCAGGATTGTGACTATTCCATTAAGATACTGGGGACCTCCCTCCCCCCCCCCCAGTCCTGGACTCCTGACCCACAGTCCTCTGATGTTTCCATCCTGGACTTCCCCAGGCCCACAGCTCTGCTGGTGCACTCCGTCCCAACCAGCAGCCCCTTGTTATGCCAGCCCTGACTCTGGTCTCCCCCGGCTCTAGGAGGTGATTGAGGCCATCGCTGAAAGTGCTTTCAAGACCTCCCCATTCCCCGTCATCCTGTCCTTTGAGAACCACGTTGACTCGTGAGTAATCCCCGTGGGCCCCCGCCAGCGCTTCCGTCCTGCTCCCTGGGGCACATCCTGCTGGGAGAGCCTGGGGCTCCATAGCTCTAATGGCCCCTTCACTCTGCCCTCAGGGCCAAGCAGCAGGCTAAGATGGCCGAATACTGCCGCAGCATCTTTGGGGATGCTCTACTGATCGATCCCCTGGAGAAGTACCCGGTGAGGTGGCCGAAGTGGGGGGCAAGGAAGTGGGGGGATCAGGCATGGAGGCAAGAAAGAGGAGTATCTAGGCATGGGGGTGGGGTGCAAGGGGGAGAGGAGGGTTATCCAGGAATGGGGGGCAGGGGGCAAGTGTATCAAGAAGCTGGAGGTCAGGGTTGGGGGTATTTGGGAGAGTGTGGGGAAGTGGGGAGAGGATTGGGGGTGTGTGTGGATGAATGGGTCATGAATTTCTGCGGATGGGGGGGCAGACAGGGTGTCTGGAGGAGGGAGTTGGGTCAGTGGGGATTGGGGGGAGAGAAAGGGGGCTGTCCATGGGGTCTCCATCCCCTAATGGCTGGCAGGCCCTGTTCTAACCCTTGTCCCCCCTCAGCTGCAACCGGGCGTGGTGCTGCCCAGCCCCCAGGAGCTCATGGGCCGCATCCTGGTGAAGAACAAGAAGCGGCGGCAGCGGCGGGCGAGCAAGGGCCCTGAGGGGAGCAGCATCCGCAAGCGCCTGCTGGAGTCCACAGTGAGCGACGCGGGGCCAGGCCTTGGGGATCTGCCCTCGCCCCCACCGGGTACGTACCCCTCCCCAGCCTGTGTATCCCCCCCCACCACCTCCCCCCCCCCACGGTGTGTACTCTGGATCCACCCCCACTGGGTACGTACCCCCTCCACAGCCGGTGTGCCCCCCCACTGGGTACGTACCCCGGATCCGCCCTGGCTCCCATGGGGTACGTACCTCCCCAGCTAGTGCCACCCCCTGCCAGGTACTTACCCCCTGGATCTGCCCTCACCGCCCCCCCGTCCAGTGCAACCCTCATGCCAAGCACCCTGGGCTCTGTACTTCCTTTCCCCACCAACCTCAGGGACAGCTTGGGCATAGACAAGCCTGGCCCCCGCCCCAGCTGAGGGGGGAATCGGGCAGTGCTTCCCTTCCAGGCTCTGCCACGATCTCCCCTCTCCCCACAACCATGCAGTGCGCTCCTCCCCATGGAGCTTTCCCCTCAGGGGTGGGGCAGGAATATGATACCCCCCCATGGGTGCTGTGGGGTCTGCACAGGGAAATGCCCCTTCTAGATGTGGGGTCCACCCTCCATTTTCTGTGTCACTGGGGAGCTGGGGGCACCTTCTCCCCCCTCCCATCAGCTCTGTGGTGCTCACCCCCCTCCCCCACCCCCAGGCTCCCCCTATGTCGAGCAGCACAAGGGGGCCACCCCTCCGGTCATTGCCAACGGGGAGGAGAAGGCGCCACCGGAGAGACTGGCCAAGCTGGCAGAGCCCCGTAAATCCATTGGTGAGTGGGGAGGGAGGCACGTCCCATCCCTAACATTTCCCCCCCCTCCCCCCCCCGGCCAAGCATCAGAGCCTGGGGGGGGGGGGGTCAGGAGGAGGGGTCTGAGTGATGAGGGGGCCTGTGTGTGGAAGGGGTCTGTGGTGGGGTTTGGGGCTAGGGCACTGGGGTGACAGTCCTGTGCAGGGGAATGTGGGGAGGCTGGGGGCAGAGAGGTTGGGTCTCCCTGGTGGGGAGCAGGGGGTTGGGGGGGGGTGTTTAAGGGTGGGGTGTCTGATGGTCCAGGATCTCTAACCCTTCTCTCCCCCTCCCCTCCACCCCTCCAGACCGGGAGGCTGACAGCGAAGAGGAGGAGGAGGAAGAGCAGCCAGACCCCAAGAAGCCCACAACAGATGAGGTAAAGGGGGGCCATGGGGGCTCCATTTCTGGGGGCTGCCCCGAGGGGGGGTCTCCCCTCCTGCCCCCTGGTTTGTAACATGGGGGGGTTACTAGGTGGGGGTGACTAGGATGTGAGCAGCACTGAGATGGCAGATGTGGGGGTCGATAGCCAGCTGTGCCTGCCCAGCCCCCGAACCTTTGCAGAGAGGACTTTGCTTCTTGGGGAAGTGGCCTTGGGACCCCAAGTTGGCTGCCCTGACCTCCCACCCCCACCCCCCCACAGGGCACGGCCAGCAGCGAGGTGAACGCCACCGAGGAGATGTCCACACTGGTGAATTACATCGAACCCGTCAAATTCAAATCCTTCCAGGCTGCCAGCAGTGAGTGTTGGGGTGGGGAGGCTGTCTGGGGGGCAGAGAGGTGCGGGGCGCTGAGATCCAAGAGTCTGGAAGGGTAGGAGCTCTTTGTGCGGTGGGCTTGGCTGGGGTCAGAATGCTTGGGGAGTTATGGGGGGATAGAGTTTGAGGGGCTAGAGTGGAGGAGTGGGCAGGGATGTCTGTGAGGATGGATGGGGTGTGATGGTCTGGGGGGAGGGGAATTTGGGGGGGAGCTACCCGGGGGGGGGCTCAGTGGAGGGTTGGGTGTTGCTGACCATGGAAATGTGGCGGGGGGGGCTGATGCTGCAGGAAGGGGTCTCTCCACAGGGGGGCGCTAATGCACTCCCCCTTACTGCCCATAGAGCGGGACAAGTCCTTCGAGATGTCGTCCTTCGTGGAGACTAAGGGGCTGGAGCAGCTCACCAAGAGCCCCATGGAGTTTGTCGAGTATCCTGCCGGGGGCAGTAGTGGGGGGCAGGGAGCTGCGGGGTGGGGGTGGTATAGTGGGGAGGGCAGAGGTAGGTTTGGTGGAGCTAGCAGGAAAAAGTAGGGTAGGTGGGGGGGAGCAGGGAGCAGTGGGGGGATTGGGGAGGGCAGGAAAGGGAGGGCTGGTTTGTAGGAGGGGGTGAGCTGCAGGGTAGGGGCGGGTGCTCCTGTGGGGGGGCTGTTGGCCGCTGTCTCCCACTGCTACCTTGACACCCCGCCATGTGCCCAGATACAACAAGAAGCAGCTAAGCCGCATCTACCCCAAGGGCACACGGGTCGACTCCTCCAATTACATGCCCCAGCTCTTCTGGAATGCCGGTTGCCAGATGGTGGCACTCAACTTCCAGTCCCTCGGTGAGGATCCCCCTCAGTCGTGACCCGCAGCCCCCAGCTAGCCCCCAGGCTCCCCCCAGCTCTGCCAGTGCCTCTCAATCCCTGGTGCTGGGGGACCCCAGTGCGATTGGAGTCCTCGGGAGTAGTTACTGTGTCATGTTCCCTCAGCACCTTCCCTCTTAGTACCATTCATTTTGCACCCCCTACCCAACTGAGGTTGTGCCAGTGATGTGGGGGGGTGGGGTGAATGAGGCTTCCCACAGTCTTTCAGTGCCCTGCCCCTAATCTCCACCTCCTCATGGGGGTCCTGTTACTCTCCAGACCTGCCAATGCAGCTGAACCTGGGCATGTTTGAGTACAACCGGCGCAGCGGGTACCTGCTGAAGCCCGAGTTCATGAGGCGTGAGGACAAGCCCTTCGACCCCTTCACTGAGAACATCGTGGACGGCATTGTGGCCAACACGGTCAAGGTCAAGGTGAAAGCTGGGGGACTGATGCCAACCCATCCTGGTGGGCATGAGGGTGGGGGAGTATGGGGTGTGTTTGGGGCACAGGGATATGTGGGGCCTATGGGACATGTGGGGCTGGGGCTTGTCAGGGGGCACTTGGGGGTGTCAGGTGGGATCAACTGTATGTGGGGGGGTCATTAGTGATTCTGACCCCTTCTCCTCCTCTTCCCCCCCCCCTCCCCCCCAGATAATCTCAGGGCAGTTCCTGTCAGACAAGCGGGTGGGCATCTATGTGGAAGTGGACATGTTTGGCCTCCCTGTCGACACCAAGCGCAAATTCCGGACGCGCCCATCCCAAGGGAACTCCTTCAACCCCGTCTGGGATGAGGAGCCCTTCGTCTTCCCCAAGGTAAGGCCGCTGGAGCGGGGCAGTTGATACCACTGTGTGGGCAGGGTCGGAACAGTGTCCAGCCTCTTCCCAAGTCCAGGTGTGGATGGTCCCTCCTCCTGTGGGTCCCAGGAGCAGCATCTAACCCCCCCCCCCTTTGCTCCCCCAGGTTGTGCTGCCCACGCTGGCATCCCTGCGCATTGCTGTATTTGAGGAGGGGGGTAAATTTGTCGGGCACCGGATCCTGCCTGTCTCCGCCATCCGGTCTGGTAAACGGAGCCGCCTGGGGTCCCTGCCTTCACCCCACCTTTTGCCAAGGGAATGGGGGATATGCTGGTTACTCGACAACCTCCCCCATGAGCTCTCGGCCTGGTCCCATCATACATTGTTCTAGGCCCGTCACTGAGGCAACGGGGAGGGGATTTGTGAGATGTGAATTACCCAGAACCCCCTGCAGTGGGCACCAGATGCATTGCTCCTGCCCCCTAGAGTTATTTCTGCCCCTCCCGCCCCAGTTCGGTCAGCTCTCCCCCCTTAGGGTCCTGTGGGCAGCCTTGTCTCTGTCCCCTGGGGGGCCTGGGGGCACTCCCTACCCAGCCCCCAATAATGCTGGGGGGCACAGTGCCCCCATAAACCCAAGCGTGCTCCCCCCCCATTTGGTCTGGGCTGACCCCCTCCTGTGTCTGTGCCCTCCCGACCAGGGTACCACTACATCTGCCTGCGCAGTGAGAGCAACCAGCCACTGAGCCTGCCCGCCCTGCTGGTCTACACAGAAGCCAATGATTATATCCCAGACGACCACCAGGGTACGTCCTGCTGTGGGGCTGGCTGGAGGGGAGCCGGGGCTGGTGGGATGTCTCTGGAAGAGGGTGTCTATTTGGAGGAATGAGGGAGTGTGGCCTGGGATGTTGGGGGGAGGGGGGAGAGTAAACGGGGGGGCTGTGGTGGGGACTGGGGGGGAATTTCCCTCCCATGTATCTTTCAGCCTCCTATTGCTACCCCTTAGACTACGCAGAGGCCCTGATCAACCCCATTAAACACGTCAGCCTCATGGACCAGCGGGCAAAACAGCTGGTGGCGCTGATTGGAGACAGCGAGGTGAGTGGGGGATGGGCATAGGGTACCAGAACGGGGGCGGGGGTGGGAGAATGTGGGATAATGGATCTGGAGGAGGGAGGGTGCGTGCAGTAGTGGCTCTGAGGGAGAAGGGGAATGGGGTATCAGATGGGGGATGCTTAGGGCAAGTTGGGGGGCAGTGGATCTGGGTCTGAGGATAATGGGGTACTGGTGAGGGGCGGGATCCCACTCCATCTAGAGGTATGGCTTGGTGGGGGCTCTAGGAAGGAGTCAACAGGAGTTTCAGCAGGGGGTGGGTCTTGGGGACAGGTTGAGGGGAGCCCACTGAACCCATCCTTGAGCCCCTCTCTTCCCCAGGAGAATGCAGAGAAGCCACGGGAAACACCTGGGAAGCAGCGAGCTGATGTGGTGGCCGAGCCCTCCACGGACCCCCGACAGCCACCCGCTGTCCTGCTGCCCCCTGCCGGCAGCCCCAGTGTCGCCAGCCCAGGCAAGGGAGATCTGATTCCTGTCCCCATTGGGGGGGCAGGGTTATAAGCTGGGGGAGGCTTCCCTTTAATGTGGGGGAGGGAGTGTCCCCTATAAGGGGCGGGGGTGTGTGTCATAGGCTGCATGAGGATGGGGGGTTCTCCTGTGATGGGGAATGGTGCAATGGAGCCAATCCCAGTGGCATGTGGGGGATGCATAATGGCAGAGACCCCTGTGGTCCAGTCCAGTCTTCAGAGCTATAGCCCTTTTGGGGGTCTGGAAGAGATGGGGGTGGGGGTGTTTTTCCTCATGCCTCCCCTTAACAACTGCCTCCTCCCCACTGCAGGGCAAAGGGATGACCTCATTGCCAGTGTCCTCGCAGGTAAGGGCTGCACCAGAGCATAGGACACTGCCTCCCACTGACCCCACGTTCCTCAGCTTGGAGGTAGTGGGAGGAATCAGCTTTGTTGTTACCAGCCCCCTGTGTCCCTCCCCAGAGGCAGCTGCATCTCAGCACTGGCTTCCTGTGTATGCAGGGATTAGGGGATGCTGAGACCCTCCTCCCCTCCCTCTATTCCAGAGGTGGCCCCCCAGTCCCTGGAGGAGCTGCGGCAGCAAAAGGGCTACATCAAGTTGCTGAAGAAGCAGTACCGGGAGCTGAAGGAGCTACGCAAGAAGCACATGAAGAACATCTCCAGCCTCAACAAGAAGCAGAGCACCCGGGCCAACCAGCTGCACAGCGACAGCCTCCGGCGCCGCTCCCAAGTGGAGCGGAGCCTGCGCCGTGGGCACCAGGAGTGAGTGTCCCCCTCATGGCTCTGCTGGTGCCCCTCAGTCCTGACCTGCAGCCCCTACCACTGCCTCTCCCACAGCCCCCTGTTATCCCAGCCCTGAGCTCCTCCCCCCAACTCTGTCCCTCAGTCCCGACCCACAGTCCCCACCATGCTGACATTCTCTGTCCCTTGCAGTGCCAACGGCTCACTGGAGGCACTGGAGCAAGAGGTGTCTCGGCAGAAGCTGGAGCTGAAGGAGGGGCAGATGCGGGGACTGCTGCAGCTGCGGGAAACCCAGCACCAGCTGGAGAGAGCCCGCAAAAAGGAGCACCTGCAACAGGTATCTAGGAGGGCGGGCAGAGGAGCATCGGAATAAGGGGCAGCTCAAACAGGTACCCTTCCGGAGGAGGGCACAGGGCAGCTCCCAAAGATCCCCTGCAACTGGGGGTTGGGGCGGAACTGCACATGGGTATCTAGGGAAGGGGTTCCAGGAACTAGGAGGGGAGGGTATCGGGGGTGGAATGCAAGGGGCGCACTTTGGTGGGAGGCAATGTGGGATTGCTAGCTGGGAGGGGAGTTTGGGGGAAGGGAAGCTGCCAGGGTCAGAGATCTAACAGCAAATGCCCTGACACTGCTCCCGTCTGTCCCCACCCACCCACAAGGCCCAGCAGCGGCTGCGGGAAATTGCCCAGGACTGCCAGGCTGCCCAGCTGAAGAGAGTCAAGGAGACAAGTGAGAGGTTAGTACCAGGGGTGGGGACAGGCAATGGCAGTTTCCCCAGTACACTGCTCCCCCTAGGGCTGATAGATCTCTGTGCCCCTCCCCAGGGAGAAGAAGGAGCTGCAGAAAATCCTGGACCGCAAGAGGCACAACAGCATCACAGAAGCCAAATCCCGGGAGAAGCAGAAGAAAGACGTGTGAGTGGCAGGAGCGAGTGGGAGCTAGCGGTGTTGGGCCGGTGAGGGGAGGAGAGGAGTGAGCTACTGGGGGGGAAAGGGATTAGTGGGGGGCAGAGGCTAGTGGTGGAACAGGAAAGGAGAGAGCTAGCAGGGGTGGGCCCAGTGCTGGGGGAGGTGACCTGCCCAACCCCAGCCCCAGGAGTGGCAGGACTAGGGCTGTGGGCCCCAGTGCACATAGGGGTGGTGGGGAGGGGAGGCAACATGAATCCTGGGTCACGGATCTGTGTCACTGGGGGATAGGGCATACAGATCCCTGTGCTGCGGGGGCTGGGGTATGTCCCAGCCAGTTCTGAGCGTGATCAGTCTGGGGGACT
Organism: Malaclemys terrapin pileata; assembly: GCF_027887155.1. NCBI lineage: Eukaryota > Metazoa > Chordata > Testudines > Emydidae > Malaclemys > Malaclemys terrapin. The sequence goes on along the minus strand of NC_071511.1, from coordinate 30,539,994 downwards.
GGAGTTGACCCTTTATGGGAAGGGGCTGTCCCGTCTGATGGTCTGTCTCTTCCTCCCCTCCATCCCTGCAGGGAGTTGACGGAGATTAACAGGAGACACATCAACGAATCAGTGAACTCCATCCGCAGGGTGAGTGCCCCCCACGTTGCTTCGCTTTGCCCCCCACATCAGCCATTTGGGGGGGGAGAGAACAGCCAGCTGCCCCACTTGTGACCTGTCCAGGTATATGGGATCCCTGTAAGATCTGAGCATTAGTGGGGGCAGCTCTCCTGCTAGTCCTGCCCCTCATTCATTCCCTGGGCAGCGACCGGCTCACAGCACCCCTTTCCCTTGGTCTACTCCGCTAAGAAACTCTCTTTCCCCCTCTCCGCAGCTGGAGGAAGCCCAGAAGCGGCGCCAGGAGAAGCTTGTGGCCGGGCACCAGGAGATCCTACAGCAAATAGAGGAAGAGGAGCCCAAGGTGAGTGTGGCAGGGGGGTGAGTGGCAGTGCCAGGGGGTGTCTCTCATGGACCCAGTTGCCCTAGCAGGGGGGAGTGAGTGGGGCAGGTGCTGTTCTAGGGTCATCCCAGGGAGCCCTGGATGCCTGCAGTGTGGGGAGGAGCTATGGGCCCATCATGCAGTGTGGAGGAGTGATTGTGCAGCTTCAGGCCCTAGAGTAGCCGTGGGGGATGGGGGTCTGTCCCATTGTGTCCCCCCACCAACACCCCTCTCCCCTCCCCTGCAGCTGGTGGAGGAGCTGGAGCGGGAGTGCGAGCTGGAGGCACAGGCCCTGCCCCAGGAGATCCGCCGCTTCCTCCAAGCTGAGCTGGAGGTGGGGGTGAGAAATGGGCACCCCCCTGCTGCCCCTCAAGAAGAGGAGGAGGATGAGAGCACCGTGCTGTGAAGCGCCGGGGGGGCCTGGCACCGCTCCTGCTGCGGAGAACACCGTGCTGGGAGATGCGCCCCGCCCCCCCCCCCAGCCACCCCACTGGGGAGACCACTGCTGAGATGGGGGGGTTGCCCTGGCACCTCCACACCCCCTACAACCAGCATGTGTTGCAGGGGGAGAGGGAGGTGGCACTGTGCCCCCTTCATGCACTGGGCCAGAGGGGCATGCAGAGTCTCTGCCTATGGGGTGTTCTAAGAGGTGGGGGTGCAGGGGTGGGGGGCTATATGGGGTGGGGCCACTGCAAATACACTAAGACACACTTTTTAAATAAATTTTTACTTTTTTTAATCAGCAACCCCCACCTTGATGCCTCTGGGGAGGCTGCCCCACAGATTATTCAGGGGGCTTGATGCTGCCAGGGGGCTGCCTCATTGTGAAGTGGAGGCTGTTCCCTGTCCTGACAACCCCCACCCAAAGATGAGATTGTGGGGGGTAACCTGTTGTGCCCCCCCTTATGACCTGGGGCTGATCCTTGGGGGAACCTCAAAGCAGGATAAAAAGGGCTATTTTTATATAAAACCTTTTTTAATCCTATTTTTTACTGATTTGTATCTTTGTAGTTTTTTTGGGGGGCAGCTGGGTGTGACACTCCCTCCTTCCCCAGGGACAGATGTAACATAAGAGCCTTTTATTCTTCTACAGATTATTTTGTATGGGGGGAGAGGTAAGGGGGTAAAATGCCCCTGACTGTAACTTTTTTCCTGGCTAATTTTTTTTTTAAATGCAGAATTTCAATAAATCTGCCTCCAGGGAGTGACCAGCCTCTTCTCTGGTGGGGGGTGGGTGGGTGGGTGGGGGGGGGGAGGTCCTGCCCCCGCCCCCAGAGCAGCTCCCCTGTGAACCCAAGGTGCAGTGCACCTGCTGTGGGCTGGGCTAAATCTACCCTCCGCTGGGGGGGACCTGGGAAAGTTCTGTCGGTGGGAGGAGGTGTCATCCCCCTACATGGCTTCTGCTCTGAGACTCCCAGCTGGCGCTTGGGAATGTGAGAGGAGGGTCCCTCCCTGTTCGACTCCCCCACCCCCTCCCATCAGGTTCACAACCCACTGTAGTGCAGAGGTAAACACTGGTGCCTGGGTTGTGTCCCCCCAGCTCAGGGGCACGTCCCCCCTGGGCCAGCACGCAGAGCTCTGCCAAAGGCCTAGGAATGTTGGTGCCTGTTGAAGCCAAAAGAAATGGCCCTTAGACCTGATGAACTGGGGGGAAAGGCCCTGTATCCTGCCCCCCCAGCCAGTCCCCCTATCCTGGGACTAGATTGGCATTAGCACCCCCTGGAGCACAAAGACACAACACTTTTAGTACAAAGTTTTGTTTCTATTTGTTTCTCTTTTTTTTTTTTTTTTTTTTTTTTTCTTCCCCTTAACAAATGAAAGATGCAGGCAATGGGAGTGTGACAGGGAAGGGGGAACTACTAGGGGCAGGAAACATTGTGGGTTTAACCAGCCAGCAACAGGCAGACACGGACAGACAGATGGACAAGTGCAAACACATATATTGACTCACAGATGCTAACGACCAACAGATGCCAGGATGGGACACCATGCATGGGACGAGGGGTATGGCTGCATCAGTTAGCCCCACAGCCCAGTTCTCTGGGGGGGGAAGCTGGAGAGTGGGGCTCTGTTGTTGTTCTTAAATACAAAATAAAATATTCTTTTCTATCTTTTTAAATAAAATAAAATCAAAAGAATAGAAATCTGGATTCTGTAGGCGACGGAATGGACAGGGGCGAATGGACCCCAATTTGTTGCTATTTTCGTTAGCAAGACTTTGTGCTGTTTTGGCGGGCAATGGGGGTGACCCCAATATTGAATTTGGAGCCTATTCCCCCACTGAGACCCCATGGGGGGGGGTCTCTTCCCCCTTGTCCTAGTGAGAGTTCATTAATAATGGTGTTTTGGGGTGGGGGACACAAGGGTCCCTGTGCTTGGGAGCAGGGAGGTTTAAAAACAAAGTGCATGAGAGAGAGACTGATCCTCCCAGTCCCTGCCTGCCACGCCCCCCCCATTTGTGTGCTGATCTTGCAGCCCTGTGGGTGGGGCTGCTGCTATGTGCCAGATGCCACATTCCCTACCAGCCCCTGCTAACAACCTCCCTGTCCCCCCCCCCAACTATCCTGCCACCTGCAGGCAGGGTTACCCCCTCCTGAATCCTTGCTATCCCATGGCACAAGTAGGGAGATTGCAGGTGGGAGGGACTTGGGGCAGGAAGGGCTCTCGGGGGTGGGGGTGAATGGAATGACCTTTGCCCCCGGCTAAATCCAAAGTGCACTGGGGGGGGGCAGTCTACACTTGGAATGTCCTTTGTCCCCTTTTGAACTGAGTTGGGGGCTGGGGGTTTCCCCCGAGCTGGAGGGGTGCCCAGGGTGTGGGAAGGGGACTCTGCAGTGTGGGAGGCTTCCCCAGTTTGAGGGGGGCAGGCGATGGGGGAGGTTGGAATGTCCTTTGCTCCTGCAGCACCTGTTGTGTTCTCCTCCCGCTCCCCCCCCATGGAGCACTGAGCTGGGGGCATAGCCTCCCAGGCACTGTGAGGAGCTTTCCCTAGAGCTGTTCAGTGCTTCCCACCCCCAGCCAGAGGCCTCGCCTCCCAGGGACTGGGGCAGGACAGTTCTCCCCACCCAGAGCTCAGGCTGGGGGGGTTCCCACCAGCCAGAGAATGGGGGTCTGTCTCTCACCCCCACACCCCTCAGAAGCCCTGGATGTGGCAGTAAGCCTCCAGAGCAGCCAGCAGGATGTAGAGGAGCCAGAAACAGAAGAAGAGCAGGGCCGTGAGGATTTTGGGGGTGTGGGGACCCCCCAGCTCGCCCCCCACAGGCGCGCGCCGCCGGTACAGCAGTACAGCGATGCTCAGCAGGGCAAAGATAGTGAAAAGCGTGACGGAGAAGGCCAGCGTGCCCGGAGCCACCATAAAGCGCTGGCCCTGGCTTGCCCAGTACCCGGCCGCAATGGTCCAGGCCACCCCTAGGCCCAGGAAGACGTTGACTGCGTTACTGCCCGTCACATTGCCGATGGAGGCATCCGCGTATTGGTCCTGGATTGCCGCTGCCCGACTGGCAAAGGTGTCTGCAATGGAAGAGGGCAGGTTAGTGGGGAGGGGGACAGACCAACGTGAAGTGTTAATGGGGGGAGAGGAGCTGGTGGGGGAGGACAGGGTAAAGAGTTAATGGGTGAAGGGGTTAATGGAGGCAGGACAGGGATCAATAGGGGTGAGGGGTTGGGAGGGGGGAATGGGATCAGTGAGGGTGCAGGGGGAGGGTTTAAGAGGGGCATGGAGGATTAGTGGGGCAGAGTTCAGTTAGATCAGTGGAGGAGTGAGCAGAGAGGAAGAGGAAAGTTAGTGGGGGGTGATGCAGGGGGTGACATGGGGAGGGGAATTAGTACAGCACCCCACCCAATGCCACATTCCCTACCACCTCCCGCTAACCAAGCATAGAGCCCCCCCGACTGTCCCACTCCACCCCAAAACAGAGACCCCCGCATGCAGCACTCCCCCACTCACCACGTGTGACAAAGTGGGGATTTTCTGTATTATTTTTATGAAGCCTATGCGTGCCTCAGTTTCCCTCTGCACTTTGCATTGTAACAAATAAGTGCAAGTCTCCTGCGAAGACAGTGCAGGAGGCATGAGATATGGGTGTCACCTGGCTGGATGGGTGGAACGAACAGGGCTATTAAACAGGCTGAAACCGATCCAAATCCACAAGCATCCCGCAAGACAAAGATGCCCAAGGACTGAACCATCAACTCCTAACACCCCAGGAAGACAGACCAGTGGGAGAGGGAGGGAGAGAGAGCGAGAGCACCAGAGCTGGAGTCCAGCACAGCTTGGCTGGCCCATCAGGGCACTGATTTGACCAGGGTAGGCTATGGCTTAACCCCTCTTCTGTGCTAACCTGAGCACTTTCAGCTGCTGTAGCAGCCAGGTGACTCATCGATGGGAACTCCATTTAGAAAAGGCTGCCTGTGTCCCTGTGCATATGCCCTGGCAGAACAGTCCAAGCCTCCTGCTGGCTTGGCTGGATCTGCTGCAGGAAGCCCCAGGAAGATACAGGGAACGCTGGTGCCAAAGGCCTAGTCTCGGAGGCCATGGGCCTGCCCCAGTGGAACTATGGGTCCCTGGAGCCCAGCCCACTAAAGAGGTCACTCCCAGGAGACTGGTTATAGGCTTGGGCCGTAGCCCTGACTCTGTGACTCCGTGACACCAGGCACAGAGCCCCTCACCCCATGGAGCCCCACTGTGGAGTCCCCCTGCCCCACTCACCAGGCACAGAGCCCCTCACTCCATGGAGCCCCTGTGTGGAGTCCCCTGCCCCACTCACCAGGCACGGAGGTGCCAAGGGCCACGAAGACCACAGCAGTGACTGAGTCCTTGAGGCCGACGGTGCAACCAAAGTGGGAGGCCAGGTCGCCAGTGAGTGCAGTGAGCACCCCAATGAGCGCGATGGAGACAAGGAAGCAGGCCCAGCCCCCCCAGTACTCAGTGGGGGGCACAAAGGCGAAGAGAACCTTCCAGAACACTGTCAGGAAGTGCATGATGTAGTCGAAGCAGGACGGGAGCCGCTCCTCGCCCGTCTCGTCCTCGTCCTCGTTCCCTGGGGGGGGGGCAAGTGGTAAGAGTGGGGTAACCCCCTGTACCTCCTCCCCCTCCCCCTGCCTCCCTGTACCCCCTCACTGCTCCTCGCCCACCTCCTTGTTGTGCCCTGGGGCAGGAGAGAGTAGGGTCCCACCCCCCAAGTCCTGCCCATCCCTGGGTGGGGTGCACTCCCCCAGCCTCTCCTCCTCCAGCCCCACCCCTCCGTACCAGCGCTGACCGTCACGGCACTGACGAATTGCTCCCTCCAGCTGCTGCTCCCCACAACCAGCGCCAAGTTTGTTTTCTTGATCAGTTTGTCCACAGTACTCTGAGGGGGATAAAGAGGGGTGAGATAGGGGGCAGGGCCGTCTCTAGGGGGTGCGGGGCCTGGGACAAATCAGCCCCCACTGGCTTGAGGGACCTGCTCTGCATTGGCAGCAGCCCCTGCACCCCTAGTTCCTGCACCTATGTCTTGTGGGACCGACTGCACTGGCTAATTGTATCAGCCCGTGGGGCCCCCCAAAGAGTGCGGCCCAGAGCGGTGACCTGCTTTGCCCTACCCAAGGGACGGCTCTGCCCCTAAGGCCCAGTGTGGAGGCTATGGCAACATTGGGGCACAGCAGGGCGAAGCCCAGAGCCGAGATGCCAATGGGGGGAGGCTGGGAGCAGCTGGAAGATATTGGGGGGCTGGTGGTGTACCTAGGGAACTGCCCCCTGACACCTGGGCTCCATGTGCACTCCTCAAAGGCCTCCTGGCTCTGGCAGCCTCATGTGAGGTAGACAGGTGCCGGGCGAGGACCCCTGGGGGAAGAATGCAACTGTCCCTTAGTCTGGTGGATCATGCTCCTGCCCCCCACTCCACTGTGCCAGATAGGGCACTGGAGCAGACAGCACATGGTAGGCAGGTATGGAGTGGGGGAGATGTCCTCGGGGGAGGCTGGTGGACTTGGTCTCCGGCCCAGCTCAGCATGGGGAGGGAGACTGGCGGGGTGCCTGAAGTGGGGGATGGGGGGCAGGAAGGGTTGCACAGGATACTGTGGGGTCTGGGGGAAGGAGCACCTGGGACATTGGGGAGGGGTGGTGTGGGGGGCAGAAGGGGTGCATGGGGAGCCAGAGGGATGGGATAGAGGGGGCACAGGTAGTACATGGGGGAAGGAGGGAAGGGGCACACTTGGGCACTTACCTTGAACTCGTAGGACTCCTCAATCACCACCTCAAGTTTGGGGTGTTCCCCCAGGCTGGGACACCCCATCTTGGCGATGGTGGCCCCCTCCTGCCCCTCAGTGGGGCGGTTCTCATTAGAATCACCTGTGGTGAGAAGAGGCAGAGGGACTGTTACTCGCTGGCTTCCCCCACCCCACCTCCCTGTGCTGCCCAGTGCCCCACCCCCATTGCACCCCCCAATACCATGGGCTGTGCCCCCCCCATACCATGCCGCAGCCCCATCTCCAGCAGTTCAGGGGGCCCCAGCTCCAGGTGGAAATTCTTGTTTTTCTCATATTCCTCGTCATCGATTATTTTAATCTCGATGAATTTCCTGGAGGGAGAGATTGGGAGGCGAGGTGAGATGGGGGTGCTGCACTGGGGGCCTGAGGGTGCTGGTTGTGGGGCACAGGATGAGATGGGGGTGCTAGTTGTGAGGCACAGGGTGATAAGGCTGCTGCATGTGAGGAGTGGGGGGCACTCATCCTGGGCTCTCTGCTCCAACTGGAGCAGGTGAGGGTCTGTGGCCCCTGATTCAGGGGGGTGATCTTGCCCCATAAGGAGGGGGTTGTGCTACCATCTTTGCTTTTACACAATCAGCCCGCTGCCCAGGCTGTCACCCCCATGACTAATCCCTCCCCCCAGCTAGCATCAACTCAAAGCTAATTTGGGGCAGGTAATTACAAGAGGGAACAGCTGGGAAGATCACCCCTCTGCTCCCTACCCACTGAGCCCCTCCACTGCGACACCTCCCTGCCCACCTGTCACCCGCCCCTCAGACACAGATTTCTTTCCCCCCTCATCTCTCCCCACCCTTCCCCCAAATGTCAAGCAGTAGGTTGGGGGTTAATGGATGCTGCAGTGCTGAGTGGGGGGGAGGGAGGGGGATCAGCCAATGGGCTTGGGCCATTTGGGGAGGCGGCTCCAGGCCCCACAATCCCATTGGCCATTAACAGAGCACAGGGGAATCGGCTGCTTCACCCCATTAGTGAACCGGAGAGTCCCCCCAGCTCTGCAGGTGCCCCTCGATCCCACCCCTCTTGCTCCCCCAGCCCTGGGCTCCCCCCACAGCTCTGTGGTGCCCTTCAATCCCAGTCCCATGCTATTCCAGCTGTGGGCAACACCCCATACAGCTCTGTCAGTGCCCCTTAATTCCACCCCACAGTCCACTGCCCTCACAGACCTGGGCGCTCCCTCCTAGCTCTGCTAGTGTCCCCCTCAATCCTGATCCCCAGCTCCCTGCTATCCCAACTGTGGGCTCCTTGCAAACCCCCCCACTGTGGTCACTCGGGAATCAGGCCCTGGCAGTGCAGTCACTGGCCGTACCCCGCCCCCCCCCATGCCATCTGTTCTGCTCTCTAATTATGAGCACAAAGGGCCCTTCGCTCTGGCGGTGCTGGGAGCAGCTGTGGCGGGTGGGGGGGAAGGAGACGAGCAGAGGGGGAGCAAGGGAGGTTTATCTGCCAGCTGTAGGGATCTCAGCACAGAGCGTCTCACATTCTCAGCACAGCCTGTGCCCTCCCCATATGCCCTGCCTGGCCCTAATGTTCCCCCTGATCTCCACTATCACTGACCCCCCAATATAGAGCCCTAATACCTCCCCATCCTGTACCCTTGGCCTGAGCTACCCCACTATAGGCCGGCAAGCTCCTGGGGGAGCCCACGGCTGTGCCCCATTGATTCACATGCACCGCGCCCGAGAACTGGTGTGCTGGGCTCTGCTCCCGCCTGGGGGGCATGACCGCTCTCCCATCTGCTCACACTCACTGGTTCACCACCATCACACGCATGCCCGCCCCCCTTCGTTGCACTGGTGAACAGGAGACTCAGGGCTCCCGCAACCCCTTGTCTGGGCTTATGTCTAGGGGGGAAAAGCTCACTGTTGCCATGGAGACACCGGGAGGGGCGAGGGGGGGAATGTATCCTTCTCTGAAATTAGTTTCATTTTCGGTACAGTTGATTGAATTGGGGAGTGGGCTAGGGGGCAAGGGATGGAGGAGGGGAGCCCATGTACAGTGTGGGGGCGGGGACTCGGTGCCCCCTGCTTTCCCTTTACCAATTGCCCAAGGTGGTTGGGGTTGAACCCCTGGTATCTGGAGCTGCAAGGTGGCTGCAGCAAATGTCCCCTGCCCCCAGGTCTGCTGAAGTGCAGATGCTCGCCCACCCCACATGGGCTCCAGACTCAGCACTGGGGAGAATGGCTGCTCCAACAATTGCCTCATTCAGCCCCCTGCCAGTGCCCCTCCATTCTGATGTGCAGCCCCCTGCTATCCCAGCCTTGGGCTCTGCCCTCCAGCTCTGCCGGTGCCCCTCAGTCCCAAACCATGGCCCTCCTGTTATCCCTGGTTCCCCCCAGATACCTGCTCCTCTGATCCCCCCCCCCCACAACTTGTCCTTGACCTGTCTTTCCCTGGCCATTGCCCCTCTCACATACACATCAGGTGTCCTTCTCCCTGCTACCCAGCACCCTGATTGCCCCCTAAGCAGCTGTCCCCTCCCCCCAATGGCTCCCCCACAGCCCCACCGCCTGATCCTTGTCACGCACACCCTGTTCTTCCTCACCTTGCTGTCCCTGCCCTTGCCCACTTGTACCTGCTCCCCTTTGGCACTCCCCCCATCTCCCCCGTCCATGTCTCTCACGTGATCTCGTCGTTGAGGAACTCCACCTTGCCCTCGGCCTCCTCGTAGTCCTCACCAGCCTTTGCGGTACCCTCCATGGTGCGGTAGGGCAGGGCCACCCGGCCCCGGGCCCCTGAGGTGCGCAGCACCCGCACCCGCACGGCCCCCACACTCTCGCTGACCCGCACTGAGGCGCCCTCAAAGGTGAAGATGCCGGCATGATCGTCATCGAAGATGGTGACGGTGGCAGTAGTGGCAGGGCCCAGGCAGGCCTTGGGGGGCGGCTCAGCCCCCGGCTCAGCCCAGGCGGCCCGCACGTTGCTGAGGTGCACACGGAAGTACTCGTCCTCCTCAAAGATGTCATCGTCAATGATGCCCACGCGGATCTCACGCTGTGTCTCGCCCGGCTTAAAGAGCAGCGTGCCCTCGGCATACTCATAGTCCGAGCCAGCATTGGCTGTGCCGTCCTCAGTGCGGAAATCCACACGCACGGCCGTGCGAGCTATGTTGCCACCGCGCCGCTCCACCGTCAGCACCACGGCGCCACAGTTCTCAAAGCACTGGTAGAGCGCTGGCTCGAAAGTCACCCTGGTGAGTGAGTCGTCATCCTCAGGGCGCACTTCCGGCAGACTCAGCGCCTTGCGCGCCTGGTCGGCCGCATGCTTTTTCAGGATGTTGCCTGCTCCGATCATCATGCGGGTAGCCTGGATGCGGTAGAAGGCCCGGCTCTTTTGCTGCTGCACCAGCACATGGTAGTTGGCCATCTCAATCAGCTGCTCCATGTCCTTCTCTGGGTGCTTCTGCCGCAGGTCCCTCAGGGTGCGCGCCATGTCACGGCGGGCCTCCTCATCCCCGTCCTTGCCTGCCTCGCCCACCCCATTGGCCTGGGTGCTGTCCAGCTCCACCTCCAGCTTGGGGAGGGCTGTGTCACCTTCCGTCTCAATGATCAGGCCCCGGGCCTTGTCGGCGCGGTACTTCTTCTGCACGTACTTGTAGAAGAGGAGGCGGCGGTCAGCCAGCCAGGCTTGCACCACACAGATGGGGAAGAAGAGGAAGGTGAGCAGGCCTTCCCACACCTCCACCTCACCGGGGGAGAAGCAGGCCAGGATGAGGTAGAGCCAGATGTAGGCAAAGATGCTCCAGGCGGCCGTGACAAAGAAGACGCGCAGATGCTTGATCCTGCGCGTCTCGCCCTCAGGCACCACATGCACGCACACCGCAATGATGACGAACATGTTGAAGGCGGCGCTGCCCACGATGGTGCTGGGCCCCATCTCGCCTGCCTCGAAGCCATGGCCCACGATCTCAATGATGGAGAGCATGATCTCAGGCGCCGAGGAGCCCAGCGCCATGAGCGTCAGGTTGGAGACGGTCTCGTTCCAGATGCGGATGGTGGTGGTGCTGGTCTCACCATTGGCCTTCTTCACGGTGATCTCCTTCTCCTGCGAGGTGATAACCTCGATGGAGGCCATGAAGCGGTCGGCAATGATGGACATGCCCAGGAACATGTAGATCATCGCCACAAAGTAGACGATGGCCCGGGCCACCTTGTCGCCCACCGAGGGGTTCTGGGGTAGCCACACGGGCAGGATCACCCCCTCCTGGCACTCTGAGGCCTCCTGGCACAAGGTGCTGACATTAGCCCCATCCAGCGATGATGCTCCCAGGGATGGGCCTCCCAGACCCTCCTCCACCTTGGCCTGGTGCAGCGGGAGGCTCAAGGCCAGGAGGAGGAAGATGGTAGAAGCCCCAAGGTGGGACAGGAGAGGCATGGTGGAAGTGGGGGTGGGCAGGCAGAACCTGCAAGAGAGGAGGGGGCATAGTGAGGAATGAGGAGGACACATGGTACCTAGTGGTGCTGGTGGGGAGAAGGGCTGGGAGGTCATTCCCTTCCTTGTGGGCTGGAAGGTGATGGTTGGGGCTGCTCCCTTGTGAGGTTGGGGGGATCTGGGGGTAGAACGGGGTGCCCACTCCCTCATGAAGTATAGGGGAATGGCTAGGAAGAACTGGTGGGTGTTCTGAGCGGCACAGACAGTCCCGGGGCCACAGCATCCATCCATAAGGAGCCATGAGGGTCTCCTAATTACACTTCCCCCAGGGTGTATTCCTCCCCATCTTTCCCTCAGTTCCACCACCATGGCAATACCTACCCTGACCCTTTTAACAGGTGAGGCTGCAAAACAGACTGCATCGCAGCTCAACCGCCATTGCCCACTGCATCCCCTCCCCTCCTGGAGACGGGGGTTGGTTAAGAATGCAGGAGTCCTGAGCTACTGAACCAACTCCCCTCCCAGAGCTGGAAATGGAACCCAGGCCGACGAGGGGGGGTGGAAGCCGGTACAAATTATTGGGGCCTGGCGGTCCGGAAGGGGGCCCGGAGCCCGGCTTCCCAACCCTCTCGTCAGCCCTGTTTAGCTGGTCCGCCCTTGCTGGGGGGCCCGAAAATTTTTTTTTACCAGGGCCCGAACCCGCTCTCGGCGGCCCTGCCTAGGAGTCCTGGTTCTCAGTCCTCTCTGCTCTTTCAGTGGGGGAGGGAGGAGAGGGAGAGGAGAATGCTAGGAGCCAGGACTCCTGGGTTCTCTGACTCTGTGCCCCATGACCCATGCCAGTGCTTCAAGGCAGCGCTGGTAGCTGATTCACAGGACCCATCTGTGCCCAATGGGCCGAGAGACAGCACCAGTCAGACATGAATGAGGCTTGGACCCAGCTGAGCACCATAGGGCTGGTGCTTGCCCCAGATGGGTACTGAGGGGAGGGGGGCCCCTCGTGCCCTCTCCAAGCCCTGCTGGGCACCAGCAGCCCCATCAGGCTGCATTAGGGGGCTCTAACCTCCCCACCATGGGGCAGCAGGATTGACCCCATGGCAGGGTCAGGGGGAGCAGTCGGGAGTGACCCCCTCAGCCAGCTTAGTGTGGGGAGCTCAGACCCACACCAGTGCCCCTCCAACCAGGTCCTGGCAGAGATTGTGAATGTGGTGTCTGCCCCCACTCCAGCACCTCACTCAGCCTGTGTCCATGTGTGTGGGGGGGTGACTCCCTGGTCTTGGGGCTGGAGATACTGCAGGGGTTGACCCTTCCTGTGCTGAGTTTAATGGGTTTTTAGGAGTCCCCAATAATTTGCTCAGGGAGTAAAGTTTGGTTTGGGCACTCCCTCCTCCATCCTGGTGGGTGCCCACAGCTCAAGCACCCCCCCATGCTGACTCCCTCCATTCCCCCAAAACTCACCTCAGCTCACACTCCTCCCCTGTGCTGGCGCCTCACCCCCACAACCACACACACACACACACAAACACCCCCCTGCATCAGCACCAACTGGGAACCCCCCAGAGATGGGGCTGGGGGCCAGTGCCTGGAGGAGCCCTCCGTCCCAGCCACTCCCTACCCCACCGAATGTCCCAGAAGCTCACGTTCTTCCTTGACTTCCATTCCCCCCACCCTGTCCCCAGGGAGTTTGTGCCCCTTGCAGTCCCCCATCCCATCCCCAGAGTCCCCCCATTCCCTGAGCTGCCTTCCTGTCCCCGCAGCCTGTGCCAGGCGGAGCTATAACAGTGATCTCCCCCTGGGAACACTTTACACCTGCAACTCTCCTCTCTCTCAGTTTGGAGGTAGAAGCCTCCTCCCCATGAGGGGAGGATGCCCTTTGCCAAGCAGGCTGCAGTCCTGCGAAACAGCACATGGTGGGAAGGGGTTGCAGTTCTCCCCACAGTAACATTCTGCGAGGGGTGCACTAAGGAACAGTAGGGTGTGCAAGGAGGCACTCATGGGAGTGTGGCAGGGTTTCACTTGTAGAGGGGTGAGCATGCAAAGATTGTGCTGGTGAATATGCACTGGACCATCTTCCACAGACCTGGGGGCTAGGATTGCAGAGGTGGGCAGGGCGGGGCTGGCTGGGGGGCACATGAACTTCACCTCAGACCACGCCAGGTGCCTCCATCCTGAACTCTGGCAGGGGGTCTCACCAGAGTGTGAACAGGACTGTGGAAGAGTATGCAAGGCACTGCTTTGGGTGCACGGGGGCCAGGGGTGCAGGTGTGAGGCATTGCTATGAGTGCATGAGGGCCATGCATGAGCATGCAAGCCACTGCTCCAGGGACCATGGATGAGCATGCAAGGTGCTGCTCCAGGTGTGCAAGAACCATGGGTGAGTGTGCAAGACATTGCTGTGGGTGCACAGCGGCCATGGGTGAACCTGCAAGGCACTGCTCCAGGTGGGTACTGGCTGTGGGTGAGTGTGGATTGTCAGTGTGTGACCCCATGCATGGGTGTGCACCATTAGTACAGGCACAGTGTCCCTGTACATGCAGGGCTGGGTAGATACATGCACCATATTGTTGTGTGTTGCACATACATCCTCCATGGAAAGTGTTGCACATGCATCCCCTCCTGTCCGCCCACACAAAGCACTGCCCGCATGCCCCCATCCCCCCAGTGCAAGGTGTTTTCCGTTTGCTGTCCCCTGCTCATGCATGACCCCAGGCCACCCCAGTACTGCGGGGGGGGGGGGGGAGGGGCAATTACCCTGCCCTCCGATGGAGGAGCTCACCTCCCCCTCAAACAGAAGGCAGCTGAGCCCAAGCTGTGTCAGGCAGCAGAATTTCTTGGAGAGCTGGGGGAGGGGAGAGCCCCAGGGGCAAGCTGACACCAATGTGGGGGGCAGTGAGTCCCAGAGCAGAGACTCAGTGCCCCATGTTGGGGGAGATGGAGGGATGACTCTGTAGAGGGGGAAGAGCCCCAGGTGGGGGTTCTGTGGCGGTTAGGGGGAGCTCCCCAAGGTTGGAGGGGGAAGTTTGGTGGGGGAAGCATCAGCTTTGGGGGGCAGTTCTATAGGGTGGGGGAGGGGCAGCCCCATGCTGTTTGCAAGATTTTTTTTTAAATCCACAAAAGCCAGAGTCAGGCCCCTGTAGCCCAGTGCTATCTCCCCAACCCCCCGCCCCTGTCTTGGGGCCAGGTCTCCTGTGCCCCCAACCCCACATTCCAAGACATACACAACACATCCCAGCAATCTCTCCCCGCCCCATCCCTTCCCCCTCCTCCCAGCTCTCCCCCATGTGGCTACCCTGCTGTCTGGGTCCTCCTCCTCCCGCTCCAGCAAGACAGCCCAGGAATGCAGAATTGGACACATGCAGAACAGCTCCCTCCACCACCACCCCAAATTTACCTCTCCCAAATCCCCCCTTTTTCTCTCTATGCAACTTTCCTCAATTGAGGGGAGCTGCAAATAAATTCCGGCGGATTAAAGAGGTAAAAGAGGCAGGATTCCCCCACCCCCCCATCCAGAACCCCCGAGGGGGGGGGGTCTTCCCTGGGCATCAGTCAGGGCGGGGGGACTGGTCGCTTCCCTCCCCCCTCAAGGCAGCGTCCACACACCTCCCGCTCAGATCCATGGGGGGCAGCTCCCCCCCAACCCCCTCTCCCCGAGCTCCCCCTTACCGGGCTGTGGGATCAGGTCGCAGCACCACCTCCCCTCTGGGGCGGGCTGCACACACGCTCCCCTCGCCGCTGCTCAGATCTGTGGGGAGCAAAGGAGCGGATCCCCGTTAGCTGGCGTTCGAGGGGGCACAGGGCTGCTCCTGGAGTCACTGGTCCATCTGCAGCTGGGAAAGGAGTGGGGGGTCTGCACGATCCCCTCCACCGCCTGTGCCTCCGCCCCTTCCTGCAGAGACCCCTAGCCGAGCTGCCCCCCGATCTGGGGGGGCCGGGGACCCCTCTGCCGCCAGGCTGCGGGCACCAGCAAAACGGCGGAGCGAGCCCGGCTGCCGGGGACAGGCTGAGGATGCTCCCGCTGGCAGCTTCATGCTCCACCCTGGCGAGGGATGGATGGCTGGGGAGGGCACCGTGCGCAGACTGCAATGGGGGGCGGGGGGGCTCCTAACACGGCCAGCAGTGCCGGGAGGGGGGAGTGCCCTGGGGAGGAGACCCCCACTGCAAAACAGCAGCACACCCTCACCCTGCCGCCGGAACCGAGATGGAGGGGGCAGCTTAGTGCACGGGGGTCCCCATACGCCTCATTGAAAACTAGTAACCCCCCCGCACCCACGCCTGCAAGCCAGACACTTGGAAGGGAGGAGGAAACCTTCCAGCTGCGCCTCTACTGCTCCCCGACCCCAGCTCCCTCCCCCATCCCTCTCTTCCAGACACTGCCCCCCCAAGTTCCTCCCTACACACTCTCTCCAGCATATGTCCTCAGCCGCCAATTCCCCCTCCAAATGCTTCCCCACCTGCCCTCAACCCCCCATCGTTCTCCAGGTGATCCCCGCAACTCCTCTCCCAGCACGGGGCGCAGCAGGGAGCGGGTGAGAGCGCTGGCTGTGGGGGGAGCTCCTGGCTACTCCAGTCCCGCCTCTCCCAGCAGGGGGCGCTGTAGGGAGGGGTGTGTGAGAGCGCTGGCTGTGGGGGGAGCTCCTGGCTTCTCCAGATTCGCCTCTCCCAGCAGGGGGCGCTGTAGGGAGGGGTGTGTGAGAGCGCTGGTTGTGGGGGGAGCTCCTGGCTTCTCCAGACCCGCCTCTCCCAGCAGGGGCGCTGTAGGGAGTGGTGGGAGCGTTGGATGTGGGGGGAGCTCCCAGTCACTCCCTTCCCTCCCCTACTCTGTAGTCCTGTCTGGCTGTTCCCCTCGTCGCAGTCCTCAGACACCCCCATTGTCTGCGGCTCCAAGACTGAGGGGGAAGAGTCCGTGTCCTTATCTGATCCCTGCTACTCCCCCATCTAGCTAGCTCCATTGCAAACCACCTGGAGCTCCCAGCCCTCGTCCCACCCCAGTGAGGGAGGGGTCCCGGGAGTCCCCCTCTTCAGTGGGCGTTTTCCGAGCGTTTCATCCGGTGCGGGGAGGGGCGGAGGGCAGGATTATGTCCCCATTCAGGTTTATGGCGGTATTGGTGTGGGGGGGGCTCAGGTATATTCCTCTGCTAAATCCGTCTTGGGGGATCAATTTGGCAGATGGTGCAGGTCAGCACTGAAATCTGCTGGGGTTGCAGCGGGGGGGGGGGGGGAGCTGAGGGGGACAAAGGATCGGAGATACCAGGCTGGAAGATGAGGGGGTTCCATTGGGGGGTGAGAGAGATGCGGAGTCTATGGGGGCTCCCATGCGGTGGGGGCGGGGTTGGGAGGTGTGGACTCCCATCCGGTGGGGAAGGCGCTGTGGGGATCGGTATGAAGAAGGCTTCCTGGGGGGCGGGGGGGCTGGGCTATGGCTTCAAGCGAGGGTGCCCTCCTTGTGCTTGAGGGGCGTATATGGGATTAGGGGTCAGGTGTTTCTTTGGGGTGGGGAGTTTGGGGTCTGAGGTGGGATCAGGGGGGCGAGTGGACACTCAGGGCTGAGGGGTGGTAATGGTAATGGGGTCTGGAGCTGAGTCATGCATGGGGGTCTCCCTTGGAACAGGGGGTGACTATGGAGTCTGGGAGCGGAATCATGGGGGAGGGGTGGTTCTGGATTCATTTACTCCTGCGCCGCCGGCCCGCCCCCCACCCCAAGCTGCTGCTTCCAAACCAGCGCCCAGGAAGCGATGCGGGGCGTCCTCTGCCGGTCGTTGGCTGGTTCTGCACGCTGCAGGCTCATCCAGACTCCGCACCAGGGAGTCCAGCCCTGGCGCCCCATGGAGAGCGGGGGGAGCAGAATTGGGGGCGGGCGGGCGGGGAGACTCCCTTGGGGTTGGCAGGGTGAAGGGGTCTGGGGGAAAGGGGGTTCCCCGGGGTTGGGCAGGGAGATAATGTGGTCGGGGGGAGAGGGGACTCCCGAGCGCGCGCGCGGGGGGGGTAATAGGGAATGAGGGGTCCACCAGGACAAGGAGGGTAGCAAGGGGCAGGGGCTCTCCCAGAGGCGGGGTGGTAACATGGTCGGGGGGCAGGGCAGGGGAGGGGGGTCACCCACGGTCAAGTGAGGAAGGGGAAATAAAGAGGCGGGGGTTCCATGATCTTCCACAGAAGATGAGGGGTTAATGGGGCAGTGCTGAGGAAGGGGCAGTTCCCCTGGGTCAGGACTGGTGGCTAACAGGGTAAGGTGGGGGGAAGATGTTGCCCATGCGATTGGGGAGTAACAGGGTTGTTGTTGGGTCCTGGGGCTGGGGAGATTCCCCCCAGGTGTGGGGCTGAGTGCTGTGCTAGGGGCCCCCAATAAGGCAGAAACTCTACCACAGGAGATGCCCACAGCAGAATGCACGTCACAAACGTGTTGCCATGGGGTGTCTGTGCACCCCTAAGAACAGAGACATAGCAGGTGGCATGCAGGTAGAGACCATACAGCAATAAAAGCACATAGTACATATGCTGAGCATGCACCTTGAGGTGCAGGCATGCAGTGTGGGTACATGCATGCTGTTGTGCACACTGGTTTATAGCTGAGGTGCAGGGATGCAGTGTGGGGTCGGTGCATGCACCATGCACTCTAATTTATTACTGAGATGCAGGAGTGTAACATGGGGGTACATGGGTGCACCAAGGATTCACACAGTGGTGAAATGTGGGGTACATGCATTCACCCTTCATTATTGGTATTACTGTGGCACCTAGGAACCTCAATCATGGACCAGGACCCCATTGTGCTAGGCATTGTACAACCGGAACAAAGACAGTCCCTGCCAAACCCTTTCCAATCCGAACAGATGAATACAAACAGATGAGAGAGTACAAAGAAACAGAGGCAATATTGGCCAGCATGATAGCAGCGGTCTCAGCAAACTCTGACCTCTGAATTATACCCATAGGATACGCACTGTGCGCCACAATGTGTAGCTAAGCCTCAGGTGCAGTATGGGGTATATCCATGCACCTTGATTTATACCCGAGGCACAGGGGGTGCAGTGTGAGGTACGTACATACACCGTTTTGTACCCAAAGCACCAGGGTTGCATGTGTGCACCAGGGGGAGCGGCGCCCTCGCCAGCTACCAGACAGCTCACAGATGCGCGCAGCGCGCGCTTGCGCTTTGACTAATCCTTTAATTCCGGCCCTTGCAGCCGTGGCTCCGCCCCCCCACGGGGATTGGAAGGTCCCGGCTCCGCCCCCTGGTCATGTGGAGGAAGTTGCGCTGGAGCCATGGAGGAGGCGGGGGTGTCGCTTGGGTGAGTGTGTGTTGGGGGCAGAGCCCCGGGGATCGCCTGGGGCACGGGGAGTGCCGCCGGCGGGGCGGTGCCTGGGCCATGGGTAGCAGGACTAAGGAGGTGGGTGCACTGGCTCCCTGGGGGGAGGGCGGTGCAGGGTCAATAAGCGCATCCCCTCCACCTCGCACGTTCGCGGGGTGCAGCTCTGCACAGACATCTGGTGCACGCTCGCGGTGCATGCTAGGGGGAAGGGATAGCTCAGTGGTTTGAGCGTTGGCCTACTAAACCCAGGGTTGTGAGTTCAATCCTTGAGGGGGCCATTTGGGGATCTGGGGCAAAATCAGTACTTGGTCCTGCTAGTGAAGGCAGGGGGCTGGTCTCGATGACCTTTCAAGGTCCCTTCCAGTTCTAGGAGATAGTATATCTCTATTATTTATTATAGGGTGAGTCCCTCATTCCCTTCACGCACTTGTGGGGCAGGTTCACCCGCATATCCCCTTGGATGCTCGTGGCACAGGCTTGCATGGGCATCCCCTCTCATGCATGGTTGTCGCCCGGCTTTGCATGCACACGCCTTCTCTCCAGTAGCTGCCCTGAGAGCGGCGGCGGTGGTATCCCTAACACCTGCATTTATTCCTCCCGTAGGCCCACGGAGCAGACTGTGCTACTGAACAGTGGAACCCGAATGCCCCTGCTTGGCATGGGAACTTTCCGCCTGCAAGGGGCTGAGCTGGTGTCCCAGTGCGTGGAAGCTGCCCTAGCCCATGGCTACCGCTCCTTTGACACAGCTGCTGTCTATGGCAATGAGGCAGCGATTGGGCAGGCACTGGGGGCCCTGCTGCCCCTTCATGGCCTAGCACGCTCTGATGTCTTCCTCACCACCAAGCTGGGTCCACGGGACCAGGGCAAGGCCGAAGCTGAGGCCGCCTGCCTGCGTAGCCTGGAGCAGCTAGCCTGTGGCTACCTGGATCTCTATCTCATCCACTGGCCAGGCACACAGGGCAAGCCCCAAGGGGACAAGGGCAATCGGGAGCGGCGCTGGGAGAGCTGGCGGGCGCTGGAGCGTATGCACCACGCTGGGCACCTGCGGGCAATAGGCGTTTCTAACTACACCCTGGGACACCTGCAGGAGCTGCTGGCCCACTGCCGGGTGCCGCCGGCTGTGCTGCAGGTGGAGTTCCACCCAGAGCTGCCCCAGCGGGAGCTATGGGACTTCTGCCAGCAGCATGGCATTCATCTCCAGGCCTACGCCTCACTGGGCTGTGGGCAGCTGTTGGGCCGGGCAGAGGTGGGGCGGGTGGCAGAGCGCCAGGGGCGTACTCCTGCCCAGGTTCTTCTACGCTGGGCCCTGCACCAGGGTGTGGGGGTGATCCCCAAGTCTGTCAGCCCCACCCGCCTGGCCGAGAATGCCCAACTTTGGGGCTGGGACCTCAGGCCAGAGGATATGGCTGAGCTGGGGGCGATGGACTGCAGCAGGCACTACTGCTGGGACCCCAGTGGAGTGACATAAAGTGGAAGGTGCATATGTGTGTGGGGAGGCATGGTTGGGGTGTTGTTGGGGGTAAGCATGCGTGGAAGGGGGCACTGTTGCAGGGGGGAGGGATGATGGAAAGAACTCGGGGGTGGTGTCAGGCACATGTGGCTGGAGAGGTTGGTGATGCTGGGGGGGGGACAGGGGACAGGGTGGCAGGCACATGTGACCGGGGGGACAGTGCTGCAGGCAGGGGACAGGGTGGCAGGCATGCTTGGTTGGGAGGGCAGTGCTGCAGGAGGGGGACAGGTTGGTAGGTTTGTGTGGTCGGGGGTGGTACTGAAGAAGGGGGGGGCAGGTGCATGTGGCTGGAGTGTAGTGCTGTGGATGGGGGAGGCAGTGCTGCCATGGGGAAGTGCAGTAGCAGGCGTGCATGGTTGCGGGGACGGTGCTGCAGGACAGGGAATGGTGGGAGGTGTGTGTGGCTGGGGCGGGGAAGGCAGTGGGGAGTGTAGGTGTCTGTGTTTGTGCCTAGGATTTGGAAGGGGGCACCTGTGACGGTGGCTGTACCACCACAACAGAGATGCAATAAAAAACTAATGCAGGCAGCCATAAAAAATACCGGTTTTTATTACAACTTCCCCAGCTAGTGTAAAAAACTCAGCCTCTTCCCCCCTCCCTCCAGAGATAGATGTGGGGAGTCACCCTATGGGGAGACAGGCAGCTGCCTACCCGGAGGGCTGGGTAGTGGAGAGTTGTTGGGGGGAATATGTCCCATACAGAGCTCCCCCCAACATCTCCCTCCTCCCAGGAGACTGGCATCCTGCAGAGCTTGCCCTCAAGGGGCTAGTCCCATCCCCCCAGCAGGGAAGCTGCCGTCATTTGGAGCTCCTGGGGGGGGCATCACGGGCGGGTCTGTGTCCCAACCAGGCCTGGAGGGTTTCTTTCCAGCTGTTCCCCCGGTGCAGCTGGGATGTTGTGCCTGCACTCTTGGGGCGTGGCAGCACCTAGAGGAGGAGGGAGATGGTGAGAGCCCAGTGGGGACACCCCCACTGAAAGTGCCTCCTCCCATTGCAAATGCTGCCCCTACATAGCAAGCCCTCCCATGAACACCCCCGACTGTGTCTCTGGCAGCCCCCCACCTCTACTGCCCTCCCAGGTGCTTTCCCCCCCATCTCCCAGCTCTCTCTGCAGTGCTCCATGCCTGCTCTGCCCCCCCCCCTTGTGTGGGCGAGCCAGCTTGCTGCCTCTTTGATGGACACTGCATGCTGATGGCCCTGGACAGCTGAGCAATGCTACCCCACCTAATGTGTGTGGGGGAGAGAAGGACGGACCCACCTCCAGTGGATGCTGGAGGGGTTCCTCTGAGGTGAGTGAGGAGGTCTTTTTAGCCTCCCCAAATCCTCTCTCCCCCCCAGCATCTTATGGTTCCCTTCTCCAGGCCAGCCACAGGTCTCCGGCTTGAGACCTGGAAGTGGAGGAGCTCATTGGGTTGGCAGTTTGAGTGCAGCTGCCCCCCAAGGAATTGTGTCCTCCCTTCTCCCCTGTTTCACCTCCCCCTGGGGGTCATCCCCTCTCCATGTGCCCCCTGCCCCTTCTAAACCCATCTCACCTGCAGCGCCACGTCAAACTCATCACTCATCCTGCGCAGTTCCCGCCCGTAACGCATGGCAGCCCAAAGGATGGGGGGGGCTGAGCGTGAGCGTGCCCGGAATGCCCCACCTGGCTCATCCTGCACTTCTGGCTCCAGAGATGGGGGGTCTGACCCTATCCGGCTTCGCACCTCTGCAGGAGGAGGAAATTGAGGGGTTGGAGATCAGGGACTGACACACACTCGCAGGGGAAGGCTGGAAGCCCTGGCATTTGGGGGGGGGGCGAAGGGGGGCTTTGTGGGAATGGGGAATTCCCTCAGAAAGATCTGGGAGCCCAACCTAGGGCGGAAGCTAGGAAAGGGGGAATCCCCCCAGCTGTGTGTTACATGGGGCAGAAGTCCCCCCCCCCGAAAGTTCTGTGACCCCCATTGTGGACAATACTCTGGGGTGGGGGACGAGCATGCTGGGTCCAGGGCTGCCTTTTCCAGTCCGGATGCGGGGGGGGTGTCCTCACCAGCTGTGGGGGTGTCTGGCTGCTTGGAGCCGGACGTGTGTCCCCGCTGCGACTCGGGGGGAAGAGGCGACTCCTTCCCTCGCCCCGGGAACACCTCGTCCGGGAACTCCTGGATGCGAAACATGCTCAGGGACGGGGCATGGCGCCCGGGCGCCGCGCTGCAAGAGAAGGGGGGTGTCAAGGGGTGCATAGCCCCGGGCCCCTCACTTGGGGAAAGGAGTCCCCGACATATACTCCCGGGACTGCCTGATCTCGCTGCCCCTCCCCCCACCTAGGATTCCCCTCTCCCACCCTCCTGGGATTGTATTCCGTCCCCCCTCCAGCCCCCGCCGTCTCCCCCTCAGCTCCTGGGATTTCCCTTCCCTCACTCACCCGCGGGGGGGGGGGGTGCTATCAATCAATCCCCCCTATTTACACCCGGGATCGCGGGCCCAGCCACAGTCACCCGGGCAATAGGGACTGACACCAGCCCTGCCCAATCACAGATCCCCTACATCACGGGGGAAGCCCTGCCCCCTAGTGACCTCAGCCGGCCCCGTCTCCCGCCCCGGGTTCATGAGGCTGCCTGCACCAACCACGCCACCCCCTCAATCTTCCTGCCAGTGGGGCGACTGGGGTGTGGTCGCTGAGGGGGGCACTGGTGTGGGGCACAGGGGAGTGCTGGGGGAGGGGCTCTGGGGGTGCGGAGGCGGTGGGGGGCACTGGGCTGGGGGGAGTGACATGTCGGCGGGTGCAAAGGTTCTGGGCGGCTGTTCGGGGGGTCACTGGGGTGGGGGCGCTGGGAGATGCAGGGCAGTGGGGTGGGGGCTCTGGGGGATATGAGGGCGCGCTCGGTGGGGGCGCTTCATTTGCCCATAGTTAAGATGGCGGCAGGAAGTGGCGCTCTCCCCGACCTCGCTTCTCGTTCTCTATGGTCGGGACTCTTGACGATTTGCCTTACGCCGCTTGCGCGGGGGGCGGGCCCGTCTCCTGCGTGGGGGTGGGGAAGGTTACGCGCTTTGCGCAGCTAGTAGCTGCCGGCTGCTGTCATCGCCGCTGCCGCGACTGAAGCCGGGGAACCCAGGCGTCCGAGGACTCTAGGCGGGGGTCTCTTAGCGGGAGGGGGTGAGGGGACCTTGGTGTCCGAGGCCCGGGGGGGAGGGAAAAGGGAGACCCCGAGTGGCGGGAGCGCTAAGGGACCCCAAAATTGGGGGTACTTTGCGGGACCCTTTGAAGAGGATACCTAATTGGGGTGGGGTGGGTCGGGGGACCCAGGAGTCCGGG
The DNA here is from genome assembly GCF_027887155.1 of Malaclemys terrapin pileata. Classification (NCBI taxonomy): domain Eukaryota; kingdom Metazoa; phylum Chordata; order Testudines; family Emydidae; genus Malaclemys; species Malaclemys terrapin. The sequence continues at coordinate 30,516,803 of NC_071511.1, read as the reverse complement.
CACCTTCGTGCTGGGACGCAGCGCAGCGGGAGGGGAGCCCCCAACTGAGAGGACCCTGGTGCCTAGTGAGGCTGGGGAGGGGGCAGAGAAGACCCCCCCGCCATTGAACTGGGAGGGTATTAGGGTCGGGGTCATTCCCCTCACCTCCGGCAGGAGAATCCCCCCAACTGGGAATCAGGGCCCAAGCCCTCCATATCGCCCGCTAACCTGTACCACCCCCCCGTCTGCCATGAAGCAGCCTGAGCCTGCCGGGCTCCCCCTGGCCTCTCTTTCCCCAGGATTTTGCCTCTTCCTGTGGGGGAGGCTGTGATGCCCACAGCTGGTACTGCTGTTGGGGAACTGTTGTGGGGGGGGGTGTCCTAGGTGGGCTGGAACCCCCCCCCCCTTTCCCATACATCCACGGGAGCTGGTTCTCCCTCCCTACATGCTGGACTCAGCACTTCGGAAAGGGAATTGATCTCTGGACACGCTGTTGCCCCCGATAGCAGCAGTACCCCCAGCCCAGGACACACTGCCCCCCCATAGCACTGGCACCCCCAGCCCAAGACAGACAGATTTCCCCTAGGGAAATCCCCCAGGACAAGCTGTGCCCCCAGCAATAGAACCCCTCAGCCCAGGATAAACTGTTTCCCGCTGTAGTAGGGCACCCCCTCTTGTCACCTCAAACCCTCTCTGCTGCAATCCACATCCCCCTGGCACCTCTCTTTCTTCATACCAGCCTTGCTATATCCTCCTCCGGCTCTCAGGGGATGCCTCCCCTCATAGCCCTCTTCTAGTTGAGCCCCCCCGCACTCTCCCCTCAAAGAGACAGCTGGGCATGGAGCAAGCTGCCAGCAACCTGACGGTGATTGTGCCAGCCCAGCGCCTGACGCCAGCTTTTCCCCCGGCGGTCAAGCTGGGGCTCACGACGCTGTACACGGCGCTGTATGCCCTGCTCTTCCTCTCAGTCTATGCCCAGTTGTGGCTGGTGCTGCTCTACCGGCACAAGAAGTTCAGCTATCAGACCGTCTTCCTCTTCCTTTGCCTGCTCTGGGCCACCCTCCGCACCACGCTCTTCTCCTTCTACTTCAAGAACACTCTCAAGGCCAACCAGCTGGGGCCCTTCCTCTACTGGCTGCTGTACTGCTGCCCCGTCTGCCTCCAGTTCTTCACCTTGACACTCATGAACCTCTACTTTGCCCAGGTAATCAGGGTGGGGTGGGGTGAGGGGGGCTTCACGGCTCAGCCCTGTGAGTAAAAGCCAACAACTTGGGTTTCCGCACACCTGGCTTCACTTTTCCTTGCTTGGCGCTTCCCATAGCTGGGGAGGGAACTCAGGAGTCCTGGCTCCCAACTCTTTCTCTAATCACTAAAGCCCCACTCATCTTCCAAAGCTGGGGACAGTACCCAGGAGTCCTGACTCCCAGCTCTAGCCCACTAGACCCAATTCCCCTCTCAAAGCTGAGGACAGAACCCAGTAGCCCCCTACCTGCTCTCTAACCCACTAATCCCTACTCCCTTCATATGCTGCTTGCATAAATATTTGTGGAGGTGCCCAGATACCCCAGTGATGGGGTCATAGGAGTGTCCAGACTCTAGAAAGTAGCGTCCTGTGATGCTGAGTGCCTTGTCCCTGCCCCATGGAGAGGACTCCAACATGGGACAGAAGATCAGTTGGGAAAGCATTTGGGGTGGGGGGGAGGAGGAGTGGAATGGAGGGAGGGGACTATCTGGCTATGGGGTTGAGGAATGGGAAACATGGTCTTTCCCTTCTAGGGGGCGCTTGCACCAGTCTGTCCCCAGACAGGGTGGGGTGGGGCGGAGCAGGGGGGACTGGCTTGGTGAGAGGTGTAGGGAATTAGATATGGGACCTTTCCCCTCTAATGAAATCCTGCCCTTAGTGGTGAGTCTTGTGAGGGATGACCAAGCCCCAGAGACCCAGCCTCTCTCCCTTTGTGGGGGAGGGGCTGCACATGGGGGGTTGCACCTGTTGCTGCTGTGCCCCCAATTTTTGCTGCATCCCCTGCTGGCTCTGGTGCGCTCTGACCGTGGTTGGGTCTGGCTTGTTGGGGGCGGGGGGGCACGTTCTGTTTGTTGATGTTTTGCAACTCATCTCCCTTGGACTCTGCCTCCTCAGTCACGCTGCGAGGGGCATGTGCTGGTGGAGGGGTGCCCGTTAGGCTGTGACCCTAACTCTGCCCCCCTTCCTTAGGTGGTGTTCAAGGCTAAAGCTAAGTACCACCCGAACATGACCAAAGGGCTGTGAGTATCCCCCCACAGTCCCCCATACCCTATACCCACTTATAGCCCCTCCATGCCCCAAGCTGGGAATAGAACTCAGGAGTCCTGACACCCCCTCGCCCCTCTGGAACCCACTATACCCCCTCCCCTTCCAGACCCAGGGATAAAATCCAGAAGTCACTCAGCTGAATTGGGGCCATCTCACCCCCAGCCTGGCTCTGTGCCCAACATTCCCTGGTGCTGGTGGCTTTGGCCTAATGGGCATAGAGGCTCTGTGCCCACCCCCCTTCCCTGGGCAGGTCTGGAACAAAGGCTGGTGGGAGGAGTGGGATTGGACTGGCTCCCTGTGTGGACACCTTCCCCCCCCCCCAGCATCCTCTGAGCCCAGCAGCAAAGCTGCTTAGGGATTGAGCTGGGGAGAAGGAGGGGGAAGCTGGAGAGATGGGGGGAGGGACAAGGATGGGAGACTGTGGTGGGGAGGGGATCTGGGGAGAGTGGGAGGGTCAGGGAACGGAGTAGGAGAGCTGCACTGAGTCGGGAAGAAGGATCTGGAGGGGAGGGAATGCTCTGCAGAGGGATCGGGTAAGGACGGGACAGCAGAGCTGGGGGCGAGGAGTGGAAGGGACTGGCAGAGTAGATCTGCCCCCCAGGGCAGGAGGGGAACAGTATGTCTCCAGGCTGGTCCCTCAGTCTCAGTTTCTCCCACAGGCTGGCTGTGCGGGGGGCCTGCCTGGGCGCCAGCCTGCTCTTCCTGGCAGTGAACGTGGCCTGTGCTTTCGTGGTGCGGCTGGGGCGGGCCGAGCCCTGGGCCGTGGTGCTGACCCGTGTCCTCATCAATGACTCACTCTTTGTGCTGGGTGCTATCACCCTGGCGCTCTGCCTCTGCCTCGTGGCTCGCGGCTCACCAAGCACCAGCCTCTACCTGCAGGCCAAGGTGGGACACAACCTTTTCCTCTAGGGGGTGCTGGTTCCAATCCAGTCCCAGAGCCGGGGCACTGGCTGGCTCAGGAGGGTTAGGAATGGGATACTGGGCCCTTCACCTCTAGGGGGCGCTGGCTCCGATCTGACCCCAGCCTGTGGGGGACTGGCTGGACGGAGGGTTGGGGGAAATGGGACATGGAGCTTCCCTCTAGGAGGTGCCATCTGGCACTGGCCAGAGACCATGCTACCTGGGTGGGTTTGGGAGGGCCCATGGGCCTGATGGCAATCCTTTGGGAATGGGTTCGGGAGGTTGAGTCGCAGGAATGGTGCCTGCATCTGTCTCCCTCCCTCCTCAGGGCACCACAGTGTGCCAGACAGCAGCCATGGGTGGCACCATGGTGCTGCTGCATGCCAGCCGTGCCTGCTACAACCTGGTGGCCCTGGCGTTGAGCTCCCACACCCGGCTGGACTCCTTCGACTACGACTGGTACAATGTTTCGGACCAGGTCAGTGCAGACAGGGGAGGGACTTCCAGGGAGGTGGGTGGCACCGATGGAGAGGCAGGGGGGCCTGCAAGGTGTTGTGGGTGGAGATGGCGGGGCTGGGGGAGTGAGTGGCTCCAGAAGGCTGGGGGGGTATGGTGCATGTGGAGGGTAGTTGGGGGGACGCTCCAGGATGTGGTGGAGGGGTGGGTGTGGTTCGGGGAGGTTAGGTGACTCGGGGGGCTGCCCCTCCATGGGGACTGGTGTGTCTAACTCTCTGTTTGGGGGAATTGGGCACAATCTCTCCCCCACTGTTTGCTCTCTGTTCTTGGGGGGGCAGCACCTCAGCCCTTCGGCAGAGCCTCGTTTTGGCTGGTGAAAATTTAGCGGGCACCTGGGGCTGGTAGCCAGACCCCCAAAGGAATCTGAACGGTCTCTCCCCACCCCTCCAGGCAGATCTGATCACTGACCTGGGGGACCAAGGATACTTGGTCTTTGGCCTCATCCTCTTTGTGTGGGAGTTGCTGCCAACTGCCCTACTGGTGGGCTTCTTCCGGGTGCACCGCCCTCCCCAGGACCTGGTGAGTGGGGCAGCTGGAGCCCAGGATTGGGGGAGTGGAGCAGGGCCTGCTGGGTTAATTGTGGAGGAATAACTGGATGCAGAGAATCAAAGATGTTTGCGTGACCCTGGCACTATCCAGATCTAACCAAGGTTTAATTGGGATTTTGAGTACAGGGACCTTGGTCTGCTCAGCCCCATGGCAGACACCCCATTAAACATCCTCTGAACCTTTGGTACCAGATACAGCTAAAGGAGGCGAATCAGTGAAAGTGTTTCAAATGGGAAAAGGCAGACTTGTAACCCCAGCCCTTGTGCCAGTTTCCCTCGCGGGAGGGGGGGGGGGAGTTTCTGGAAGGGCAAAACCCGTCTGGCAGCCTCTGAGGTGCCAGTAAAGGTGTAATAACTGTCCCGTGGTGGGGAGCAGAAGTTAGTTTAGAAGGGTTGGGCTGGTGTCGTTGCTAAGGTCCCACCCTGGTCCCTAGAAAACAAAACAAGACAAACACGCAATAGGACATTAAAACTCCCGGCCAAGTGAGAAACGTGGCCTCTGTGGAGCCGACTTTCACCTGCAGCCTCCCTGCTGGAGAAACACAGGCTGGGCACAGGGACCCCCGCAGCCGCTCCGGGCTCCTCAGGCCACTGCTTTGAGCTGCCTCTTTGGTCGTAGGTGTACGGCAGTGTTGCAAAATTTGCAGTGTGGGCCTGCTAAGCCAGCCGCTCATTAGACAAGAGGCATAAGGAGAGGGAGGGGAAAGAGAAGAAATAATGGAGGAACAGGGGGAGGAAAAGGACGCATGGGATGGGATGACAATCTGTCTCCCAGATGGTGTTTGTATTTAATAAAGCTGGTGGAGGTGTCATCTGGGTCCATCTTTGCCTGGTCTGATGAGAGCATCTCCTAGGGTCAGGATGACAGAGGCCCAATGATATCATGCTGGATCCAGAGGTCCCAGGAGATGGGGGAGCAGCCAGCCTCTTTTTCTGGTCTCCTGTCTCAGTCCCTGGGTGTTATTAGCCTGTTTTTCCTGTCCCCAAAGTCTTTTCTTTGAAGGGCCCCAGAAGGGGGGTGAGGGGCAGGAAAGCCCAGCCCCTCGGTATTTTGTCCATCAGTTAGGCCTAATTTCCAACACACCCATTTTGGTCCCTTGATTTCTGGGCTGACACGTCTCTTGTTTAGCAGCCCTTGCGTTAAATCCGTCGGCATCCAGTCCGTTTGCTCCTTTCCTGTCAGCGTTTGCTGGCCCCGGCTCTTGTGACGTGTTCTGAGCTTGCGCTCCCTTCTCGCAGTCAGGGTGGGTTTGCAGGCCCACTTGTTATGCCAGGCCGGGGAGGAGGGGCGTGGCCTGCTGAGATGTCAGTTAGCAGCTCCTGGGGTCAGGAAGGGCCCCCCCACAGAGTACCTCCCAGCAATGAGGGATTCCCCAACCCCCTCCTCATGGCACAGCTGGGCTGGCGCAATATGGCTTCCTCTATGGGGCAGGAGTCTTACAGCAGAGGGGGGGACCCCCACAAGGTGTTGCAGGCCTCAGCCTGGCAGGGGGGATCTGTGAGTGTGTGTGTGTGTGTGTGTAGAACAGCCCTTCTCCTGTGGGTCAGCCTGGTGGGTCGCAATCACCCGGGGAAGGGGGGAGGGGGCGGTGAAGAGAAACCTGGCCTCCCTCTACAATAATAGCCTGTCTCTTCTCTCCTCCGCCCCCTGGCAGAGTGCCAACCACATCAATGGGCAGCTCGGGGGCTCCCGGTCTTACTTCTTCGACCACCCCGGGCAATACGAGAACGAGGGGCCCTCCCGCAGGAAGGGAAGCAGGTAACCCCCCCCCTTGACCTCTAGTCCCCCAGGCAGTACCAGAGCGAGCCCCTCCCCAGGGGAAGCAGCAGGTAACACCCCCTGGGGGGAGAATAAATGGGTGGGGAGGGAGTCCACAGGGTCCTCCTCCCTCCATTGGGTTTAAGGCCCCTGGAGGAGAACTGACCCCCAATGGGGTCTCACTAATGGAGCGTTGGAGCACTGCATGCTGGGAGCTAACCCCTCTGGATTTATGCCTGCTGGGGCTCTGCTTGGGGTGGGGTGGGGCAGATGGGGGGGACCCTATTCTGGGGAGTGGGATGGGAGGATGGTACTCCATGTAACCCACCCCCCCCTCTGCCTTGCAGCCTGGCAGGCCGACTGGGCAGCGGCAGCTGGTATGGAGCCATTGGCCGGACTGGGAGGGATCCGGACTGGCTGGGGGGGCAGCCCCCCACAACTCCCCTGCTCTTCTCCCAGGTCACTGTGCAGGCCAGCCACCACCACAGCCTCTACTCCACCCCGCAGACCTAGATGCGCCCCCCACCCCGTGCGTCACAGGAGGATGCTGGTGAAATGGGGCCACGAGTATTCAATAGTGTGGAAGGCAGCGGGATGTGGAGGGATGAGTTCTGAGTGCAGGAAGTGGAGGGGACCCAGCTCTGTGCACCCTCCAGCTGAACAACCCCCAACCAAACAGCGCCCCTCCTGATCGCACAGGGATGGCTTTGGCACCACCCCACATGCTGCAGCCTCTGAGGGTGCAGGCCAGTTTGGGCAGGGATCCCAGTGTCCACCCGTGGGTCAAAGGAAGAATGGACTGTCTCCTCCCCCTGCCGCTGAATGTGCTGGAGAATTGCATGTCGGGAGTTCCCCCTCTGGATTCGTGCCTGCAGCTGAACCATCCCTGGGGGGTCACACTGTCGTGAGGTGCCAGACTGTGGCTCAGGTGCCGGTTCGTACCCTCCGATGCACGCCAGCTCCTGGCTCCTCCGAGAGCTCTCCCCAGCGCTGCCCTCCCACCCCAAGGCTTTGGTGCTGTCCTGTCCCTCCGCCCCAGGCTCAATAAAAGGTTTGTGTTCGTGGCACAGCCTCTGTGTGTGGCTTTTGTGGGTGCGGAAAGCCAGGACTCCTCAGTTCTGTTCCCAGCTTGGGGAGAATGTGGTGGGGCTGGGAGCCAGGGCTCCTGGGTTCTATCCTGGAGGGGTGCGGGGGACTGGGAGCCAGGACTCCTGAGTTCTGTTCCCAGCTCTGCTACAGAATGCATGAGCTGCAGCAGGTAGTTTTCCCCGCCCCCTCCTTGGGTGGCACAAGCACTGTGTGCAACTGGGCTATGTCTCTGCCCTCACTCCTTGGACTTTAAACCCCCAGCCTGATGGGGTTAATCAGCAACCTGCCCCCACGTTGGCCCAGCATAGGTGGTTGGGGTGGGGAAGAGAGCCATGTCCTGGCAACCCTCCCCCCAGGGGACTGGAGCTGCCTGTTGATCTGGGAGGGGCATTGCCCCCAGAGCTGCCCTGTATTTATTCCATCTCGGCTGCCCTTTATATTGCCCATCCTAATCCCTTCTGCCCCTCGCCCTGCAGGAGTGGCACTGTCCCTCCCGCGCAGGCAGGTGCTGTTACCCTGCCTCCCCCGCTAATCCCTCCATAAGCTGATCCACCCGCGTGCCGCTAGAGCCAGCTCAGCCCGGCGCAGGAGTTAGAGGTCACCGAAGACTAGCTCTTGCCCTAGTTTCTTGGATTCTGAGGCAGGCCCTGCCCCAGACACCTAGGTTCTCTGCCTGACTAAGGCCTGCCCCTTTCTCCATGTTTACCCCACACACTTTGGTGATACCTAGATTGATGCAGCACTTGGAATGGGGGCTGGAAGCCTGGACTACTGGCTTCTATCTTGGCTCTTAGAGAGGAGAGGGTCATAAGCCTGGCCTTGATGTCTTGGAAAACCAGCTTCGCCCCAAGCCCTCTGGCCCTAGCTGAACAAACAGGCAGAGCTCCCTCAGCCTCCTTGACCTTGCCCATTGTTCCAGTAGCCTCTATAAAACCAGCTCCTCTTTATAACTGCTTGGGGCTGGCTTGCACGGAGGCTGACAAGGCCTAGCTGCTTCTGAGCACGCGTGGGGAGTGTGTTCTGCTGGGTTCAAGCAGGGGGCACTGGGAGGCAGGACGCCTGGGTTCCACTCTCTGCTCTCAGATGGGGTGAGGCAGCTGATTGGAGTCACGCAATAACAGCACAAGAGTGAAGGACAGGACGGGAAGGGAAATCTTTTTGTTTGCAAGGGAAACTGCTGAAGGGAGGGGGTTGGCCGGGGGCCTGGAATGGAGTCACCCATATGAAAAACAGCACTTCCTGTGGCCCAGTCCCCCACCCTGCTCAATGCCCCCCATGGCCCAGGGACCTGCGGACCAGAACCCCTGCCCCACTCCCTGCGGCTCAGCATCCCCCACCTTGCTCCCTGTGGCCCTGCCCCCGCCCCGCCAAGGCCCTGCCCCGCTCCCTATGGCCCAGCACCTGCCACCCTGCTCCCTGTGACTGAGCACCCCGCAATGAGCCCTGCTCTGCGGCCAGCGGCCCAGTGCTCCCTGCTGAGACCTGCCCTGCTCCCTGGGGCCCAGCACCCCCTGTCGAACCCCTGCCCTGCTCCCTGGGGCCCAGTGCCCCCCAACAAGCCCTGTGCCACTCCCTGCAGCCCAGCACCACCTGCTGAGCCCCTGCCCCACTCCCTGTGGCCCAGCACACCCTACTGAGTCCTTGCCCCCCTCCCTGTGGCCCCCCCCTCCCTGTGGCCTAGTGCTCCCTGCAGCCCAGTGCCCCCTGACAAGCCCTGCCCTGCTCCCTAGCACCCCCTCCCCTCCCCGCCGAGGCCTGCATCACTCCCTGTGGCCCAGCGCCCTCGGCTGACTCCTCGCCCCGCTCCCTGAGGCCCAGCGCCCCCATCTCCCCACAAGCCTCGCTCCCTGTGGCCCAGGGCCTCCTGCTGAACCTGCTCCCTGCTCCCCAGTGCCCCCTGACAAGCCCTATCCCACTCTTGGTGGCCCAGTGCCCCCTGCCGCTCCCTGCGGCCCAGCGCCCCCTAGTGCTCTGTCTCTCTCTGGGCTGTGATGTCTAATCCCTGCTAATCCCTGCTGCATCCCGGCAGTGTCTGTCCTTGCAGCAAGCAGCAGGGGCTGGAGGGGCCCAGCCTTGGGCAGGGGAGAGGGTGCCATGAACTGGCCGGGTGAGGCTTGGCAGGAGGGGCTGCCGGCACGGGCACTGCAGGGGGTGAGGGAGCTGGAGCAGCGCCTGGAGTGGGCCAACAAGGAGCGGGTCCAGAAGCAGGCACAGCTGGATACACTGGAGGCCGCGCTACACAAGCAGAGGCAGAAGGTACATGGGTGCCCCCCACACTGATGGGGGGTGGCACTCAGGGAGGGCAGCCCGTGGCTCCCAGCAGGCCAAGCACCGTTATGGCTGAGTCAGTGGCCATGCTGCAAGGCCCATGCCCCATGCTCCTGAACCAGCCAGTTCTCCCAGCCCTGGGCCAGAGCAGAGTTCATGTCTCCATGCCCACCATATGCCCCCACCTCTGGGCTGTGCACTCTTGGGCTTCTCCCCCCGGCCTTGCACACTCACACTCCATCCCTTGTAGCACGAGGAGGAGCGTGGCACGTGGGCGCTGCTGGCCCGGGAGCGGCGGGACCTGGCCGAGGCCTGCGAGCGGCTGGAGTGCGGGCGCCAGCAACTGAGCCGGGAGCTCCAGGCAAAGGGGGCGCAGCTAAGCCAGCTGGAGGGGCAGCTGGGCCGGGCCACCCAGCGCATTGAGGAGCTGGAGGAGGAGCTGCGGAGGTACTGGCCGGGGGATGGGGATGCCAGTGGGACAAGGGGGGGTGTCAGAGGCACTGCCTGAGACAGGAGGGGGAACAGCACTAAGTGGGGTGCTGCCCAGGAGCAGGTGGAGGAAGTGCCCAGGGGTATCTGGAGGTCAGGATTGGGGGGTGCCCAAGGGAAGGTGAGGGGATGTGAGAGTGCAGTAGGGGATATTGTTAGGGTAGGGATGGTGTGATCTGGGGGTGGTGCCTGGGGAAAGGTGAGGGAATCTGGGAGGTACATTGTTGGGATAGTGGTGGCAGGATCAGGGGGCAGAGTAAGAGTGTGGGGGGGTGCCCAGAGGATGATGAGGGGCACCGAAAGGAGTGATTTGTGGTGTTGGGGTGGGGGGAACACTGTGCGGGGTGGGGGATGGGGTTGAGTGGAGCAGTGTTGGGGTGAGGGGCACTGGGGGAGCTATGGGGATGGGGGGGCACTGGGGATGGGCATGAGGGGGCACCTGGCAAGCAGCACTAATCTTTCTCTGGGGTCCCCCCAGGTGCCAGGCAGAGCTGGATAACCTGCGGTCAAGCACCCCCCTGAGCCATTGCTGGGCCCCCCGGGATGAAGGTGAGGAGGGCAGGAGGGAGGGGGGCTCATTCCTGTCCCAGGCTGATGGGGGATTAGAGCTTGTTGCAGACTGTTGAGGAGGGGGCGGGGGGGGACAGTCTGACCCCTTGGGGAGCTGGTCATTGGCCCTGCAGAACTGACCAGGTCTGTCTCCTCACAGGAGTTGAGCTGAGCACCTGGGAGCAAAATCCCAGACTAGAGAACAGACCCCGAACACCCAGCATGAGAGTGAGTACAGAGGGTGCCCCTCAACCCCGACCTCCAACCCCCACCATCCCACCCCAGGCTCCCCCACCTCCAGCTCTGCCAGTGTCCCTCAATCCTGACTCTCAGCCCCCAGTTATCCCAGCCCCAGGCTCCCCCACCACAGCTCTGCCAATGCCCCTCAATCCCAACCTGCAGCCCCCTGGTATCCCAGGACTTGGTTCTCCCACCTCTATCCAGGGCCGCCCAGAGGGTGGGGGGCAAGTGGGGCAATTTTCCCACAAGAGTTTTTTGGGGCCCCTGGAGCGGGGTCCTTCACTCGCTCCAGGGGCCCCGGAGCTTCTTCCGCTCTGGGTCTTCGGCGGCAGTTCGGCGGCGGGGGGTCCTTCCGCTCCAGGACCCGCCGCTGAAGTGCCGGGTCTTCGGCGGCAATTCGGCGGCAGGGGCCCCCGCCGCCGAAGACCCCAGGCCCCCTGAATCCTCTGGGTGGCCCTGCCTCTATCTGCTTGTGCCCCTCACTCCTGAGCTGAAGCCCCTGCCCCATACAACTGGGGTGCATTTAATAAAGGCCTGTATCCCTCACCCCCTTATCTCCCCTTCTCCAGTTGCAGCCCAGCAGCTCCACATTGGGGGAGGAGCCGCTCATGCATCGAGGGGCTGCCTGGCACAGTGTCCCTCCAGGGGGCCCTGCCCCCCCAGAGAACAGTCAGGGGATCCCATCCCCAGGGGAGGAACCTAGAGAGGAGAATGCAGGTAAAACTCCAATGATGTTGGGAGAGACTGTGTGTGTGTGGGCGGGAAGTTAACCTCTTCACGCCCAACCTAGCTATGGCAGTTTCTCCTTGTGAGCAGGTCACCCAGCCCCCCAACCTGACCCTGCCCTGCCCTTCCTATAGTGGGGATCTGGATGGGTCCTGGGAAGGGCTGGGCCAGGGGAGGGGCATTAGAGGGAACCCCCCTGTTCTCACCCCTGAGATCCAGGCTGATCTCCAGTTCCTGGGAGTGAAGCATTCTGGGTAACTTGGTTACATTGGGGCTGGTGTCCGGTTTGGGGGGGGTCTGCACAGGAGAGAACTGGGGCTGGTGTCCAGTGGTGGCTGGGGAGGGGAATGAGCTGGGCCGGCTCCAGGTTTTTTGCCGCCCCAAGCAAAAAAATAAAATAAAAAAACCCCAGAGTGCCGCCCCTTGAAAAGAACCGCCCCCAACAGGCCAGAATGCTGCCCCTTGAGAAGTGCCGCCCCAAGCACCTGCTTGGAATGCTGGTGCCTAGAGCTGGCCCTGGGAATGAGCCAAGGGGTGCAGGGGTGTGAGGAACTACACTCAAGGACTGTGGGCCCAGCCCATCCTTGGTGCCAGTGGTGGAAGCCCATATGGCTCATGATGGTGGAGGAGAGCAGGAGGGCAATGGCCCCAGGCCATTGAGGGCAGCATTGCCGTTTCTCACCCCTACCCTCTCCCCTGCAGGGCCGGGGCAAGGTCCCCCTGACATGGAGGCCTGGGAGTTGAGGGGGGAACTGCAGTCAGTGCAGCAGGAGTTGGCCCAGTGCACAGAGCAGCGGGACCAGGCAGTCACTAAGGTGAGCGTGGGAGAGACGAGAGGGAAAATGGGTTAGCCTCATACTGGGTGGGAAGGGCCACTTGGGGGCTCATGGAACTGCTGTAGGGTGCAGTACCGCCTGCTGCCACACGGTGGGGGGCATGGAGCTGCTGCAGGGTGCAGTACTGATTGCTGCCACGAGGTGGGGCTCTAGTCCTTGGAGCACAGGGGCTGCAGGGATCAGAGGAGGGAGGCCTAGAGCAGAGGATGCAGTGGGGCTATTTGGGCCCTCTCAGAGGTCCAGAGAGGCCCCTAGCCATAATAAACATAAAAAATTACGACACGTGATCTAATCTTGTCCCATCAGAACCGATACATTTTTATTTTTATTAATATTTATGAACATTTTTAACTCTTTAATATGACAAAATCTATATCAGTTAACAAAAAAATGATGTCTTTTACCAAATCACATCTCTTATTTGCTTAAATCTGCAGCTCTAAACTGAGAGAGTCTGTCACATTTCGGTCCGATAGGGATGCGCATAAAAACAAGTTGTGAAACTTATCAAATGCCAAAAAATTAACAAGTGTCTAAATTTGAGGCCCCCTTTGAGCTTGAGGCCCAGGCCAAATGGCCCTCCTGGCCCCCCCCTCTGATTGGCCCTGGTGCTATGAGGTAGCCCCAGAGGGGAGGGGGAGGGATTGCACCCCCCTTTATCCCCCCCACTCATATTCCTGTTGCAGATCCCACCCTCCCCCCCCCCCCCCAGCTGTGGTGAACAAGCAGGACACGCAGAACTGGCACCTCTGGAGGGGCTAGGTGAGGGATGTAGCCCTTGGGGTGTCTGTTGGTTCTCCATGGAGCCACTGGAGGGCTTGCCCAAGTCTGACACATTGTTGCCCCCTCAGGTGAGTGCCCTGGAACGGCGGGTGCAGCAGCTGTTGGAGGAGCTGAGGGGCCAGAGGCAGAGAGCAGGGGCCACGCAGCGCCGCCTGGAGCAGCAGGAGAGGGAGCACCGGCAGGTGGGAGAACCCGTGCTGCACAGCCCACCCCCTGCTACTCCCTTCTGCAGCACAATCCCCCCAACTTGGCACAGCCCCCTCCCCCGGGTTCCTCATCCTCACCTCACAGTCCGTCCCCCACACTCAGCACAGCCCCACCTTCTCAACAGTACCCTGCCACCCTCCTCCCCTCCCTTCAGCCCGACCCCACTGCATTAATCCCCCCTGTGTGCAACAGCCCCACACTGCTGTGGCTGGCCAAGTGCTTCTCAGGCCAGAACAGCCTTACAAGGGGGCCCAAAAGGACTGTGTTGCACTCAGCTAGGGCTGGGGTCCCACCAGGCTGAGCCCCCCACTCACCACAGGGAGACCCCTTGGATCCCTTCCACCCCGCACTTGGGGCTCCGGCAGTTGTCATGTTGCATATCACCCCCTGTCTGTTGCAGGAGCTGGCGAAGCTGGAGCGGCACCATCGGGAAGCGCTGGAGCAGCAGGTTACCCGGTTGGACATCCCTGAGCCCCCCCACCGCCCACCAAACAAGGTGAGAGAGGTGTCGGTGCCAAGGGGCAGAAGGGACCGTTTAATCAGCAAATGGAGCCAGCGCCTCATATCCCATTTCCCACCCCTCTGAGCCAGCCAGGCCCCTGCCCTGTCAGAGCCCACGTCACTCACACACCTATCTTCAGCAGGGCCTGGGGGGATCAGAGCAGCAGCGGCGCCCCCCAGGCTGTGGCCGGCGCAGCCTCAGCAGCTCCCGGCTGGAGCGGGCACCCGAGAAACGAGGGGCAGCTGGGAAGGTCAGAGGTGAGATGAGGGAGTGGGGTCAGGGTGAGGCCGGGGAGGGGAAGACAGGTCCCGGGGGAAGCGGGGGTCAGAGGTGGAGGGAGGAGGGGATGCTGAAAGGGGGGCAGTGGACAAGGTTGGGTGTTTGGCCCTGTGGGTTTGGGGGTCCAGCCCGGGGCTGTGGTGGGGGTGGGGGACCTGCAGGGGAGTAGGTGTATGAGGTGGGAGGGGTGGTGTCTGTGGATATGGGGGTTATGAAGGGGGGCTGGGTGTGTGTCTCAGGGACCATGGGGAGGTCTGTGGGGGTCTCTCTCTACCCTGCGACAGCCCAACATGGGCCCAGGGGTGCCCCCTGGCACCATGTCCCCCTAACTGCTCCCTCTCTGCTCTGTTTGCCTTCCCCCCAGGTTCCTCAGCACAGGATCCCCGAGCTGTGGGCAGGCTGGTGCCCGGTGGGGAGCGGGGCCGGGAGCCGGAGCCCCCTACAGAGCTGCAGGCCCTGAGGGCTGAGGTTTTGGGGCTGCGCCGGCGCCTGGCTGCCTCTGAGAGCCTGCACAAGGGGCTGCTAGAAACCTGCAGGCAGCTGCGTCAAGGCGCCCGGGACCTGACCGGGGAGCACCGGGCACTGGCCGAGATGCCGCTGGCCCATGATGCTGCCATGCAGCACAAGGAGGAGGCCCAGGAGCTGCGGGGAGCGCTGGGGCCCGGCCTGGCCAAAGGGGAGCGGGGGGAACTGCAGGCTCTGGCTGTGGAGTTGGAGGCTCAGGTCTGGGGGGCACCAGGGCCCGGCCTGCCTGGGGGGGATGCTCAGGAGGTGGGGGAGCTGCAGGTGCTGCGGGGGAAGTTGAGGGCCCTGGCCCTGGGCAAGGCTGAGGCAGAGGCCCAGGCAGCCCAGGCCCAGGAGCGGCTGCGGCGGCTCCAGGAGACGCTGGGGTTGCAGACGGAGCGGCTGGCACTAGCCTGTGAGGCCCAGAGCCAGCATGTGGCAGAGCTGCTGACCGAGGGGCATGAGCGGGAGCAAGAGCTGGAGCGCCTGGGCCAGGCGCTGCGGGAGGCGGGACGGGTCCGCGAGCTGCTGGAGGCTGAGGTGGGGCGGCTGCTGGTGCTGCTGGGTGGGGAGACGCCTTCCACCGGTCCCCCTGAGCCGCCCCCCACAGTCCCAGAGCCCAGCCCCGCTGAGCCGCCCCCCACAGTCCCAGAGCCCGGCCTGCCTGAGCCATCCCCCACAGTCCCAGAGCCCGGCCCCGCTGAACCGCCCCCCACAGTCCCAGAGCCCCCCGCTGAGCCGCCCCCCACAGTCCCAGAGCCCCCCGCTGAGCCACCCCCCACAGTCCCAGAACCCAGCCTTGCTGAGCCGCCCCCCACCGTCCCAGAGCCCCCCGCTGAGCCGCCCCCCACAGTCCCAGAGCCCAGCCCCACTGAGCCGCACCCCACAGTCCCGGAGGCACTCACCACCACCCCCTCTGAGCTGCCTCCCATAGCCCCAGAGTCTGGCCCCCCAAGTTTGGCCTCCCCCACTCCTGCTGAGCTGCCCATTCCCCTGGAGTTGGCTGTGGTTAGCAGGATGTGGGAGCCGGCGGGGAAGCAGGCCTGGCACAGTGAGCAGGCACCGCTGCAGAATATCCTGTGGGAGCTACAGAAGCCGGCAGGCCAGGCTGGATTGCAGGAGCAGGTGAGTGAGCTTGAGGGAGGGCAGTTTCCCCAATTCCCTCCACCCCATGCACCCTCGACTGACCTGCCTGACCCGGGGCTTCCTTGCCCATACCCCCCAACTCGTGTTCCAGGGCTCCAATGCTTGACTGGGGGCTCCCCTGCCAAACCCAGGGTTCCCCTGCCCCATTCCCCCAAAACTTGGGTTCCCACACCCCCCACGTAGCTACCCCCCACCCCTTCCAAAACACCCTTACTCTTTATATGCCACAGCCCACCCCACCCCCTCCACCTTCCCCATGAGCCATCTGTCATCAGTGTCCTCCATCTTGGACCAAACTGGTCTCAGTGGTGCCCCCCTCACCCCTTTGCCCCAGGGTCAGGCTGGGGTTCTTGGGGGCTGAACCCTGCTCTCATTGGGGTAACAGGATCTGTCTCCTTTCTCTTTCCACACCCCCGTCTCTTCCCAGCTGGAGGAGGTGCTGTCCCGTCTGTTGCAGGAGAACCGGGCCCTGCGGGCTGAGCTGGTGCTGTGGCAATTCCACGCTCGAGAGGAATGTACCACACCTGCCACTGGAGACGGACAACACCAGGGGACCTCAGCCACCCCCCGTCCAGCGCCCCTAGGGGATAGAGGCCAGGGAGACCTTGCTTATGGTAAGAGGGGGGGACATGGAGCTTTGGCTCCATTGGGGGGGGGGTGAGATCAGGGCTTTTGCCCTTGACTTGCAAGGGAAGGGGGCTGGGCATCAATGGGGTGCACTGCCTTTCGGGAGGAGGGGTAGCACCTGCCTGCTGGTCGGGGGGAGGGGTCTGGGCAGTTATGGGAATCATGTGGGGAGAGAGTCCCGGGTATTTGGGGAGGGTCATTGGAGAAAGGCGGGTCATGGCTGGCGGCCCAGGCATTGGAGTGTCATGGTAGCAGACCCCTAACTTGTGTCCCCGTCTCTCTTTCTCAGTTCTCCAGACTGCCTGGCCGGGGGTGCGGGATGCCCAGACCCAGACGGAGGGGCCGGCACGGGGCAGGCGCCACAAGGAGCTCATCTCGGCGGCCTTCGACCACACTCAGTATGAGCCCTATGGGCTGCCTGAGGTCGTCATGAAAGGTGCGTGCTGGGCGGCTGGATCAGGCACATGGTGCAGGCACTGCCCATGTCTGGGGGTGCTGAGGTGTGGGGGGCAGTTCAGGGAGTTATGGGATGGGCAGCATTTGAGGGGCAGTCTGGGGCAGGTTATGGAGCAGAGGGGTTCAGGGAGGAGGTATGGGGCAGGGGAGTGGCAGACTGAGGAGGGTATGAAGTGGAGGGGATTCTGGGGGAGATACAGAGCAGAGGGGTACAGGGCAGGGGAAGCCCCAATTTGGGAGGGTTAGTGAGAGGGGAGTAGGGGGAGGCATCCCAGATTGTGCCTCCATGAGAGTCCCGTACACCCCCCGCCACCGGCAGCCAGTGGCCCTGTGCCCAGGCTCAGCTAGGAATTCTCCACCCCCCCCCCCCCGCCCCACCTCCGCCCAGTTGATTTTCCATCTGGCTCAGCAGCTCTGAGCTCTGCAAGGCGGGGCAGGGGTGCAGTACTGATTCTGGCTCTGATCCCTCCCCAGGCAGCTGCCCTTCCCCGCAGCAGGGCACGGAAGTGAGAGTGGAGGGGGGGACCCCTAGCAGTGCTCCCAGCCCCCAGGGAGTGAGAGATTGGGACCCAAAGGTGTCCGGGATGGGGGCTCACCCCTAGCAGAGCTCAGCCCCCACATGTTAACCCCAATCTCACTCTGTGCCCCACTCACAGGTTTTGCCGACATCCCCTCCGGCCCCTCCTGCCCCTATGTCCTTCGGAGGGGGCTCCTGGGCAGCACCCCCTTGGCCCAGCTGGCACCCAAAGCTGAGCCGGAGGAGGATCCCACTGAACCTGCTATGGGCACCAGCGTCTGAAAGCATCTACACTGCTGGGTGAGCAACCCCTATATGCATCCCTGAGCTCCACCCCAGAGGCAGTTGCATCTTTGCATTGGGGCAGCAAGATGATGATTTCTGTGTTTCACATTCTTTTCCATTCTCTTTCCAGCCTGGATGGCAGAAATGTGTCCCCTCCAGCTACAAAGATCCCTGATATTGCCTGGAGCTCCCCAGCTGCTATGTGGCACCTTATGGCTGAGAAGGGGAGTCCTTCCCCCCCTTCCCTCCACAGCTGGACATGTGTAACCCTCTGGGATTTATTTTACAACTTGGCTTCCTTAAGGTGCTAAAAATTGTGAGTGCTACAGTTCAGTGGGCTCACAGCTGCTCAATGCCCCCCTCCCTGCACACAAGGAATGGGGGGGGCTCAATGAATGGGGTTAATTGGAATCTCTGTCCCGTCCCGTTCCCCCCCCACACACACACACACAGCTTGAAGGGAGTTAAGCCCTCTCTTCATGGCTCAGGGAATCAAAGGGCGGGTTGTGTCCACCCACCCAAAGTTTGGAGGAGCTGCTATGTTGAGTCATCCCCGCCCCCCTCCCCCCCCCGAGAGGGGCTCAGCAGAAGTTCCTCAGAGAGAGGGGATGCAGCACAGGGAGTTTCCCCCCCTCTCCCCCGCCCCAGCTCTGGGTTTATATGTAACTCTGTCTCCCCCGGCCCCAATAAAGTTCCTTGCCTCAGCTTCAGGCAGCTCCTACTTGCTTCTTTCCAACGTTGGGGTCTGGCAGTTGCGTTGCTCCCAAGCTAGTCTGGGCTGGAGACACCCCCCTCCTGTGCAGGTCTCCAGCACTTCTGGGTGAGAGAGTGTTACAACAGCCCCCCCCCACACACACACAGAACCCAGGCATCTGCAGGCAGAGGGACAGTAGTGTCCCCACCCCATTCTGCAGGGGGGGAAACGGGCACAGAGAGGGGACGCGGAGCAGCTAAGAATTGAACCCAGGAGTCCTGCTCCCTCCTCTGGGGCCAGGGAGGGAGCAGTGTTGGGGGGCTTTGGGGGTTGCACCATCCCAGGGAATCCCCAGCAACCTCTTTATCCTAAAAAATCATTCCAGAATCCCATGGCAAAGGGATGTGTCCCCACCTCTGTCCCCCTGGGTACCCTGTGCTGGTACCAGCCTGTCCCCTCTCCGTGCACTGTCCCCCTCCATGCTGTCCCCCCAAAAAGGGTTAACAGCCCCCTCCCCCCAATCTGTAGCTCCTGCAGCCTAAGGCTCCGGCTGCCTCTGGCTGTGGCTGGGCGGAGATGGGGAGACTCCTGGCAGCTGGGGGCTAACGGGGTGGGGGAGGCAGGCCAGCAGCTGTCCCCTCCTGAGGGGGGAGAGGAGTGAGGGAGGAGGCTGCACCTGTCTGCCAGATCCCAGTGCAGGGAGGAGCCGTTGCTGCTGCTGCTGCTGCTAGCGAGTGAGTGAGTGATACAGGGATACAGGGGGAGGGGGGATGCTGGGGCGGGTACCACTCCATCCATCCATCCCTTCCCCCGGAACCCTGTGCCCCACTGCCCACACTGGGCAGGGTGATGAGGGCTGGGGGACCAACTGGGCTGAGCGGCAGTGGCTTTATCTGGAGTGTGTCAAATGTGTGAGAGACGTGTGTGTTTGTGTGTGTGAGATAGTGTGTGACATGTCAGACAGCCGGGGATGTGTGTGAGATGGGGAGTGACTGTGTGAGCTACAGTGTGTGACAGGGTGTGTGAGACAGTTTGTGTATGAGACACAGACATGGGGATGCGTGTGAGATAGGGTGTACAAGTGTGTGTGTGATACAATATGTAATGTGTGAGAGAGTCCATATACGGGAGACAGACATGGGGATGCGTGTGAGATGCGGTGGAACAGTGTGTGTGTGAGATACGACGTGTGATGCTGTGTGAGACAGTCCAAGTACGAAAGACAGACACGGGGATGCGTGTGACATGAGGTGGGACAGTGTGTGAGCTACAGTGTGTGACAGGCTGTGTGAGACAGTTTGTGTATGAGACATAGACATAGGGATCCATGTGAGATGGGGTGAAACTGTGTGTGAGATACAGTGTGGTGTGTGAAAGAGTCCATGTACGGGAGACAGGCATGGAGATGGGGTGGGACAGTGTGTGTGTGAGATACAATGTGTGATGCTGTGTGAGACAGTCCAAGTACAAGCGACAGACACGGGAATGTGTGTGAGATGGGGTGTTACAGTGTGTAAGCTACAGTGTGTGATAGGGTGTGTGAGATAGTTTGTGCATAAGACAGACACAGGGATGTGTGTGAGATACAATGTGTGACACGGTGGGTGTAAGAGAGGCACCATGTATGTCTATCACCCCATGCTGGAGAGAACGAACCTCACCCTGTGTATGAGACAAGTGTGTGTGTGCGTGCGCACCACAGGGGGCGACAGAGGGCCGTGTACAACGCCCCCTACTGGCAGAGGCCAGGACTGGAGTAGCTGGGAGCTCCCCCTGTAGCTGGCGCTCCTGCTCCGCTCCCTGCAGCCCTCTGCTGGGAGAGGCCGGGCTGGCAGGCCGGGCACGGACGCTGGCTGGCGGCCCCTGTGCAGTGCCAAACCTGCGGTGGCGGCACCAGAGTCTGGCGGGGCAGAGCTAATTGAAAGGCTCCCGTTAATTGGGCTCCGGCTGACAGGTTGGGTGGGGGAGGGCTGGCACAGAGCCAGCTGTGCACCAGGCAGATCCCCCCCCACGCACCCGACTGGGAGGGGCCGGGAGACTCAGCCCCCCTCCGTCGCTCCCTGGAGCCCAGCTACTGTAGGGTCTGGCTCTGCATGGCAGCCAGGTGAGTGGGGCAGCCTTTCCCCCGGGGGCGGGGGAGGGAGACCCTCGCGCCCTCTGCAAGGGGGCTGTACAGTGTATCCCCTACGTGTGGGGCCCCCGGGACTGGGGTTAACTCCCCCAAGACCCTCCCCATCTGGGATCCCTCGGATTGGGGTTAACCCCTCCACCCGACCCACCGGCGTTAACAACCGCTCCCTGTGGGGCCGTGGTCCGGGATGGGGGTTCCCCCCCGGTGCCCTTCCCCCCACCTCCCATGGGCAGCTGAGCACACACCCGGCTGCTCCTGCCCCTTTAAGCTCGGCTCCTCCAGCTACAGCATCTCCTGGCAGCAGCCCCGGCGCCGTCTCATTGCCCCCCCGCTCCATCCACCGCAGCCCCTGGCCGCCCCGCCGGGTGCGCACTGCGCGCTGCTGCCCAGCTGGGGCCGGCCGGGGGAGGCAGCGAGGTGGCGGAGCCCCCCCCCCCCCCCCGGGAGCTCCTTGGCTCGCCCCGTCTGTCCGTGGGGGAGCGGGGTCGGCTGAGGGGGGGACCCACTGGGCTGAGGTTCCGGCTCCGAGCGGCGCTGGGGGGATCCCAAGGGGAGGGGGGCAGGGCCGGGATGTCAGTGCAGCTTCCCAACCCGCCTTCTCGCTGCCCTCCCGCCGAGCACCATAAGGTATGGAGGGGGGGGGCAGGGGGGTCTCGCGTGATGCTCCCACTCCCTGTCATCCCCTTGCAATGAGCAACCTACCCGCCCCATGGGCACCCTGGGGGCTGAGGCAGAGCGGGGGTGGACGGGGCGGCAGAGGGGATGGGGGATGGGAGGGTATCAGGTTGGGAATGGGGGGAAGGAGGGGGTATATTCCTCCACCCCTCCCCCTGCAGTGAGGTACCCCATTTCCCGGAGTAGCATAGGTATTGGGGGGAACGGGGATTTCTCTATGTTATGGAGGTGGGAAAAAGGGGTGTCTCTTCTCACCTTGCCCTGCCTAGCACCATGGGCATTTGGAAGTGGAGGATGGAGGGTCTTTGTGTAGGGGAGGTTGTTGGAGGAAGATGGGTGTGGTGCTGTGGGAGTGGTCTCACCCTGCAGTGAGCTACCCCCAGCCACCCCCTGGAACACCACATGGCACTGGGGGTGGGAGGTGGCATAGAGGGATGTCTGTGCAGTGGGGGATATGAGGAGTTGGCTGAAGGAGGGTGTCTTTCTCTGGACTCTGCCTGTGTCCCCTCCCCACAGAGAGCTACCCCCGAAGCCCCCTATGCATGGGGTACTGGGGTGGGGGTATAGGGGATATTGGGGATATGTGGGTGTAATGGGTGTCTCTATGCAGTAGGGACTATGCGGGGTAGGCATCTGTCCACACTCCTCCCATCCCCCACCCCAGTGAGCCACTGCCCCAGAGCACTATGGGCTACTGGGTGTGGCATATTGGGTTGGGGTTCTCTAAGAAGGGGGTTTATTGGAGGGGGCAAAGGGAGCATATCAGGGTGAAAGCTATGAGCGGTATTGGGTATACTGGAGGGTCTCTACATAGCGGGGTTATTGGAGGTATGGATGGGGTGTATCAGGGTAGGGACTATGAGGATCTCTAAGCAGTAGGAGTTATGGGGTTATGGGTGGAGCGTATTGGAGTGGGACCTCTGGGGGTCTATATGCAGTGGAGATTGGGGTATGGGTGGGGGATATCAGAGGGAGACCATCTGGGTATCAGGTGTAATGGGGGTCTCTATGCAGTGGGAGTTATTGGGGGTATGAATGGGGTATATAGGGATATCAGGGGTGTAATGGGGTCTCTGCAGTGGAGGTATTGGGGTATGGGTGGGGCGTATCAGGGTCGGGGGCTATGGGTGGTATTGGGATGTAATGGGCTGTCTCTGCAGTGAGGGTGAGTGGATTATGGGTGGGGCGTATTGGATGGGGGTATGGGTAGGGCGTATCAGAATAGGGGGCTAAGGGGAGTATTGGGGGGTCTCTCTGCAGTGAGGGCTATTGGGGTATATGTGGGGTTTATTGCAGTGGGGGGGCTATGGGTGGTATTGGGGTACAATGGGGTCTCTGCAGTGGGGGCTATTGGGTTATGGGTGGGGTGCATTGGGTGGGGGGCTATGGGTGGCATTGGAGTGTAATGGGGGTCTCTACAGCGGGGGCTATTGGGGTATGGGTGGGGCTTATTGCAATGGGGGGCTATGGGTAGTATTAGGGTGTAATGGGGTCTCTATGCAGTGGGGGTATGGGTGGGGCATATCAGGGTGGGGGGCTATGGATGGTATTTGGATGTAATGGGGGACTATTGGGTTATGGGTGTATTGGGATGGGGTGTGGGTGGTATTAGGGTGCGATGGGGATATCTGCACTGGAGATTATTGGGGTATGGGTGGTATTGGGGTGGCCTTCTCCCACACTCACCCCCATCTTCTGCCTGCAGTGAGCTCCCCCCTGACCTCTGCAGCCCCCCACCCTGCTGAGAACCATGGGGCACTGCCTGTCTGCTACTCGTCTAAGGAGTCAATCCTGAGTGCGGCAGGGGTGGGGCAGACACCCCGTAGTGGGCAGGGCAGCGTGATGCGACGGGCTACGGTGCTGGCCCTGCTGACCGTGGTGCTGGTCTACCTGGTGAGTGGCGCCTTCGTCTTCCGCCTGCTGGAGCAGCCGCATGAGAGCCGCCAGCAGGAGGCACTGCAGGTTGCCCGTGAGCAGTTCCTGCAGAGATACCGCTGCGTGCCCAGCCAGGAGCTGGACACACTCATCCTGGTGAGATGGTGGGAGAGGGGCATGGAGGGGGCAGGTGTGAGGCGTGGATGGGGACGGGGTGGGGTGGATGGGGGAAAGAGGGGAGCAGCAGTGGGGCATGGGGGGGGGAGCAGGCATTGGTGGGGGTGATGGGAAGTTCTATGGCCACCACTGAAAGTCCCCTCAGTTACAGCGCTGCCAGTTCCTAAAGAGAAAGAGGCTCTCGCTGACTCAGGGATCGTGCAGAGCCTCCAGCTTTTCCTAAAATCCTAATGAATTAATTCTGTCCCCCCCCCCAGTCCAGAAATTAATCCCCTCCCTGGCCTCCTACATCTGCCCCCCTCCTCTTGCAGCTCCATGGGGCTTGTCACCCTCCCCCAGTCTGGGAGGGGCAGGGCTGGAGAGGGGAGCAGGGCTGCCCTAAGCTGCTGGGCTCTTTCTCCTTTCCTCCCCACTTCCCTCCTGTCCCCTGCTCCTTCTCTCCCCCCGCCCCCACTTCTCTAGCTGATATCTCTTGTGAGGGAGGGAGAGCATCACCTGCCTCCTGCAGCAGCCCTGATTGGCTGTCCTTCCCAGAAGGTGGAGAAAGTGGGAGAAGGGCAGCCAATCACAGGGGCTTTTCACCCCCACCCTTGGGCCAGGCTGGAAAACTCCTGAGATTGGCCAAAATCAGAGTTGTCAATGGGGGGGCAGGAGGGGATGGTTATAAGGGGTAGATGGGGAAGGACAGTGCTGGAGGCATGGGAAGGGTCGGGGGGTCAGGTGTCATTGGGGTGGGGCAGAAGGAGATGCAGGTTGGGGTGATTTGGGGGGCAATGGGGTGGGGTGAGGCTGATGGAGGGTTTCCAGGGGGAGATGGGGAGAGGAAGGGGAAAGTGGGGTGGGGGGCAGTCAGGTGTCTGGGGACAACAGCCATGGGGCAGTCAGGAAAGGGTTGGCAAATGTGTACTGGGAAAGCCAAGTTCGGGGGTAAGGATGTGGGGAGAGGACAGCAGGAGCTGCATGATGGGGGGGAACCCAAAACCACTAGTATTAACCCCTTCCCGTCTCCCCCAGCATGTCAGAGACACCATGGGTGCCGGTGCTGACCCCACAGCCAACAGCACCAATGGCACCAGCACCAACTGGGACATGGGCAGCGCCTTCTTCTTCGCTGGCACCGTCATCACCACCATCGGTACTGGCCCGTGGGATGTGTGTTTGCTGCGGGTAGGGATTGAGGGCAGAGGTTGGGGGTTGCTCAGGACTGTGATAGCAGGGAGCTGCAGTTCAGGATTAAGGGGCATCAATTCTGCCCCCTCCCTGCTGACTCCATGCTCTTCCCCCCCCCAGGGTTCGGTAACACATCCCCCAAGACAGAGGGGGGGCGTCTCTTCTGCATCTTCTACGCTCTGGTTGGGATCCCGCTCTTCGGGATGCTGCTGGCTGGGGTGGGCGACCACCTGGGCTTCTCGCTGCGCCAGGCCATCGGCAAGGTGGAGGATATCTTCCTGGTGAGTGCCCTCTGAGTCCCTGTCCCCACAGAGCCAGGGCCCATGTACCCAGCAGCTCCAGGGTCGTCAGTGCTTCCCCCACTCCAGCCCCTCATGTCCAGCAGCTACAGTGGCTTCCACTGTCCTCCTTGGTCTCCCAGCCTCCTGTGCTCCCCCAGCAGTCCCCCCACATACCCCTGCACCCACTCTCCGGGCTCTGTGCACAGCAGGGGTGCTGCAGAGGAGGGGTCAGATAGTGGGACCGGGAGCCTGGCTCTGCTCCCCCGCACTAGATCTCTCCCATTTATGGGGCCAGCTTGGTTTGGGGCTCCTGTCCCCGGGGGCTCCCCAGTCTGTTTCCTCCCCGAACACTCTCTGCCCCCACCCCGTGTGTTCCAGGGATTCCCTTCCCGGAGGTGGGGGGAGGGTCCTTTCCCCAGAGTTGTGTGGCACAGTTCCCCTCCTGAGTAGGGTGGCCACCTCCAAGGTGCAGAAAACCCAGCCTCTGGCCACCCTGCCACCTAACAAATCACAGCCCCTGGCTGTCACCCCATCAACCAACAACAAAATGCGGTCCACTGGTCACACCACCACCAGAACCCGGCCACTAGCCACGCCCCCCGTTAAGAAAAAGGATCCTAGTGCCCATTATAGGTATTACTAGAATGCATTAGAGAACCGTTTTACAAAACAGACAAACAACCCCCACGCAATCTGTATATTTTTATGTTATTTTACATAAGAACATAAGAATGGCCATACTGGGTCAGACCAAAGGTCCATCCAGCCCAGTATCCTACCGACAGTGGCCAATGCCAGGTGCCCCAGAGGGAGTGAACCTAACAGGTAATGATCAAGTGATCTCTCTCCTGCCATCCATCTCCACCCTCTGACAAACAGAGGCTAGGGACACCATTCCTTACCCATCCTGGCTAATAGTCATTAATGGACTTAACTTCCATGAATTTATCTAGTTCTCTTTTAAACCCTGTTATAATCCTAGCCTTCACAACCTCCTCAGGCAAGGAGTTCCATAGGTTGACTGTGTGCTGTGTGAAGAAGAACTTCCTTTTATTTGTTTTAAACCTGCTGCCCATTAATTTCATTTGGTGACCCCTAGTTCTTATATTATGGGAACAAGTAAATAACTTTTCCTTATTCACTTTCTCTGCACCACTCATGATTTTATAGACCTCTATCATATCCCCCCTTAGTCTCCTCTTTTCCAAGACAAAGAGTCCTAGCCTCTTTAATCTCTCCTCGTATGGGACCCATTCCAAACCCCTAATCATTTTCGTTGCCCTTCTCTAAACCTTTTCTAATACCAGTATATCTTTTTTGAGATGAGGAGACCACATCTGTACGCAGTATTCAAGATGTGGGCATACCATGGATTTATATTTATAAGATATTCTCTATCTTAGTCTCTATCCCTTTTTTAATGATTCCTAACATCCTGTTTGCTTTTTTGACTGCCGCTGCACACTGCGTGGATGTCTTTTATCATTTTTCTTACCTCATCCTAACACGGGCCACAGTCCAAACTACAAGGCATGGATTGTAGAGTGCTTTGGCATGTCTCAAGTGAAAAAACCCAGCACAGAAAATCTTCTACCTGGCAAAGCAGTACAAAACTCGGCCAGGTGGCACCTCTACTGCCAGGGGGCTGTGTGAGGGGGGCAAAGGAGTGAGTGTATGTGTGTTGGGAGGAATTAGTGTATGTGAGGGGCAAAGGGGTTGGTGTGTGTGGTGGTGGTGGGGGTTCCCCTCTCGGGGGTCAGAGTGTGCGTGGGGGGGGGGCTGGCACAGTCTGTGGGGAGGGGGCTTTCCCCTGGTCCTCCCCTGATGATGTCTCCTCCCTCCCAGAAATGGCAGGTGAGTCCCACCATTGTGCGGGTTCTCTCCGCCCTGCTCTTCATCCTCATTGGCTGCATCCTTTTCGTCACCATCCCCACCATTGTGTTCCAGCGAGTGGAGGGCTGGACCCTGCTGGAATCTGTCTACTTTGTGGTCATCACGCTGACTACCATCGGCTTCGGGGACTATGTGGCAGGTAGGCATGGGAGGATCTACATGGGGGAGGCTGTTGGTGGTGGGCAGGAGGGGGGACTCAGTGGAAGCTGGGCTTCATGGGGGACAAGGAAAGGGGAGCGGGGAGCAGCCTAGTGTGTGTGGGAGGGTTAGTGTGAGAGAGCCCCTGGTGGGTCCCACTGTGGGAGGTGTGAGTCGCAGATGACAGGGAAGGTGGGTGGTGAGGTGTGATGTCCTAAGTGGAGCAGAGGATGTAGTCCAAGAGCTAATTATAGCAGGACTGCTCAGTAATAGGGACCATAATGTAATTAAATTTAGCATCTCTGTAGGGAGATAATACACACACAAAAAATCCCACTACAGTAAAATTTAACTTTAAAAAGGGGAACTACACAAAATGAGGACACTTGTTAGATGGAAATTAAAAGGAGCTGTCACAAGGGTAAAATGCCTGCAAGCAGCGGAAACTATTTAAAAACGCCATAATACAGGATCATAGTGAATGTATACCCCAAATCAGAAAAGACAATACGAGGACCAAAAGAATACCACCATAGCTCAACAGCAGAATATTGGAGGCTGTTAGAAGCAAAAAAGCACCCTTTAAACTTTGGAAATCAAATTCCAATGAGTTCCAACAAACTCAGGCTGGTTAAGGGTCCAAGTGTAATAAGACAGGCCAAGAAAGAACTTGAGAAGCAACTTGCTAAAGACGCAAAAACTAAGAATTTTTTTTAAGTACATCAGAAGCAGGAAGCATGTCAGACAGGCAGTGGGGCCAGACCACAAAGGTGTTAAAGGAGCACTCAAGGAAGACAAGGCCATTGCAGAGACGCTAAAAGGATTCTTTGCATCAGTCTTCACTCCAGAGGATGTGGGGGAGATACCCCCATCAGAGCTATTCTTTTTGGGTGACACATCTGAAGTACTATTACACAGATGTGTCAGTGGAAGAGATTTTAGAACACATTGGTAAATGAAACCGTAATAAGTCACCAGGACCAGCTGGTATCACCCAAGAGTTCTGGAGGAACTCAAACATGAAATGGCAGAACTACTAACTGTGGTACGTAATCCGTCACTGAAACAAGCCTCTGTGCCAGATGGCTGGAGGATAGCTTAATGTAATGCCGATTTTTTAAAAAAGGCTCCAGAGGGGATCCTGGCAATTACAGGCCAGTTAGCCTAACTTCAGTATTGGGCAAATTGGTAGAAACTATAGTAAAAAAAACAGAATTATCAGTTAACACTGATAAACACACTTTGTTGGAGAAGAGTCAACACAGCTTTTGTAAAGGGAAGTTGTGGCTCATGACTCAAGAATTCTTTGAGGGGGTCAACAAGCATGTGGATAAGGGTGATCTAGTCGATATAGTGTACTTGGATTTTCAGAAAGCCTTTGACAAAGTCTCTCACTAAAGGCTCTTAAGAAAAAAGTAGTCATGGGATTAGAAAAAAGGCTCTCTCGTGGATCAGTAACTGGTTTAAAGATAGGAAACAAAGGGTAGGAATAAATGGTCAGTTTTCAGAATGGAGAGAGGTAAATATCGGGGTCCCCCGAGGGACTGGGACTTGTGCGGTTCAACATATTTACTAATGATCTGGAAAAGGGGAGTGAACAGTGAAATGGTAAAGTTTGCAAATGATAAAAAATTACTTAAGATAGTTGAGTGTAAAGCAGACTGTGAAGAGTTACAAAGGGATCTCACGAAACTGCATGAGTGGGCAAGACAATGGGAGATGAAATTCAGCGTTGGTAAGTGCAAAGTAATGCACACTGGGAAACATAATCCTAGCTACACATACAAAATGATGAGGTCTAAATTAGATGTTGCCACTCAAGAATGAGATCTTGGAGTTATTGTGGGTAGTCTGAAAACTTCAGCTCAATGTGCAGCAGTTGTCAGAAAGGGTAACAAAATGCTAGGAAGGATAGAAAATAAGACAGAAAATTATTATAATGCCGCTATATAAATCCATGATGTGCCCACACCTTGAATCCTGTATCCAGTTCTGGTTGCCCCATCTCAAAAAGGATATATAGTGGAACTGGAAAACATTCAGAAAAGGACAACAGAAGTGATCAAGGGTATGGAATAACTTCCATATGAGGAGAGTCTAAAAATATTAGGACTGTTCAGCTTAGAAAAAAGACAATCAAGGGGGGGGATATGATAGAGGTCTACAAAATCATGACTGATGTAGAAAAATAGAGAAGTCTTATTTACCCTTTCACACAATACAAAAACCAGGGGGTCACTGATTGAAATTAATGGGGAGCAAGTTTAATACAAACAAGAGGAAATACTTCTTCACACAAGGCACAGTCAACCTCTCATGAGATGTTGTGAAGGCCAAAAGTATAACTGGGTTCAAAAAAGAATTAGATAAGTTCATGGAAAATAGGTCCATCGCTGGCTATTGGCTAAGATGGTCAAGGATGGATGTACCCCATGCTTAGGGTGATCTTAACCCTCCAACTGCCAGAAGCCAGGAGGGGCAGACAGGTGGATCTCTCCAAATTGCCCTGTTCTGTATACTCTCCCTGAAGCTCCGGTATGGGCTATTGTCAGAAGACAAGATACTGGTCTAGATGGACCATTGGCCATTCTTATGTGGCCAGGGGGGCTGGTACAGGGAAAGGAGGACAGGGAGGAGGCAGAGGGAAGCGAGTGGAGAGGGGCTGGCAGGAGGATTGGGGGCAGTGGAGTGATGGGGGAGAGGGGCAGGGAAGGCACAGCCGGTGCAGCGAGGAGGTTGTGTGTTTCGGGGGCAGTGTCTCAGCATCTCCCCTCCCAGGTGATGGTATGGGGGACAAGCACCCCTGGTACAAGCCCCTGGTCTGGTTCTGGATCCTGCTGGGCCTGGCCTACTTCGCCTCCATCCTCACCATGATTGGCAACTGGCTGCGGGTGTTGTCCCGTCGCACACGGGCCGAGGTTGGTACCCCGCACTTCCCCCACCCTGCCTCTCTGATCCCTTCACTTCCCCCCATCCCTCAGATCCCCTCCTTGCCACCCATCCTGCCCCTTACCCTCCCACGGAACCCCCACTACCCTGCCCCTCTGACCCACTCACTGCCCCCTTTTGCATCCTCTCATGGACCCCTGACGGACTCCCCTCTGCTGTGCTCCTCTGCCCCCCACTCCTCTAACCCCCCTACTTTCCATCATCCTGCCCCTCCAAGCCCCCCACAGAACCCCCACTGCCTCCTGCCCCCCACCCCTCCAGCTTCCCCTATGAGCCCCCACACTGTCTTGCCCCTCCATCCCCCTTACTGCCTCCCCTTTGCATCCCCCCATGGACTCCCCACTTTCTCCTCCTGTCACCCACAGACCTCCTATCCCCCTCACCTCTCTAACCCCCTCACTGTCCCCCACCCCATCTCTCCAACTCCCCACAGACTCCCACTATCCCCTGCCCTCCCACACCCCTTTGCCGCCCTCCCACACCCCTTTGCCATCCTCCCACAGACTTTGCATCCCCCTATGGTGTCCCCACCCCATCCCTATGACCCCCCCCACGGCACCCCCAACTGGCTGCGAGTACTGTCCCAGCATACACATGCCAGGGTTGGTACCCCACTACAGACCCCTTCATAACCACCACCCCTTCCAACCCCTCAAAGGACCCCACATTGACAACTTGCTGGGGGTGCTGACCCGGCACACATGGGCTGAAATGGGTCTTCCCCATCCCCCAACCGACCCCTCCATCTGACCCCTCCCACGCCCCTGCATCCCCCTGTGGACTCCGTCACTGCTCCACACCACCCCCACAAGATACACCCACTGGCGGGTGCTGTCCTGGTGCACAAAGGCTATGTACCCACCCTGCACACACACCCTAGCATGCACCCCCATCCAAAAGAGCCTCCCCCACATCCTGTACACAGACCCTAGGCCGTGCCCATAGGTGAGGGAGTGGAGGGGGGGGTCAGCCTGACACCCCCCAATCCAGCAGAGTGGATGGGTGGGGGAAGGGAGGAGTGGTTCATGTGGAGAGGGGGCATGTCAGTGGGAAGGGATGGGGTGGGGAGGAGTAAGTATGTGGGGGTCAGGGTGGAAGTGGAGGGGGGTCAGTGGAAGGGCTTGGATGGGTTCCCTGACCCCCCACTCTCCCCACAGATGGTGGGGGGGGTCTCACCCTGCAGGCTGAGGGGGCTGGGGTGTATGTTGAGGCAATCAGTGGAGGGATGTGGGGGGGTTCAGTGATGTATGCGGTGGGATCAGTGGGAGATTTCCCTGTCTGTCCCTGATTCCCCTCTCAACCTACAGATGGGGGGCCTCACCGCGCAGGCTGCCAGCTGGACAGGGAATGTGACGGCCCAGCTGCGGGTGACGGGCATGGGGCTGCCTGAGAAGCTTCAGAAAGTGGGGACGCTGAAGGGACACCCACCCTCCCCTATGCCCCCGGAGCTTCCACCTGCCACGCCTTCTCCACCACCTCCCTTGCCTCGCCCGGAGCTCTCCTCTCCCAGCACCGCCCTGCAGGTGGCGCAGCTCAACGCCCGCAACATGGCCGCCTCAGCGGGGGGTGTCCTGCGCCCTATAGACTACATGGGGGAGAACCTGGCTTTCATCGATGAGAGCTCCGATACCCAGAGCGAGGCGCCCAGTGAAGGGGGGCTGCAGGCCAAGCGCCCCCGCCAACTCCGCCGCCTCCGTACCCGCCACACCCACGGCCAGCCCCCCGGCCTGCCCATGGACCTGCTGAGCCGCACTCGCCACAAGGGCGAGGCGGTCTAGAGGGGAGTGGAGTGACCCCTGCACGGAGACTGCCCCCCTGCAGCATGGTGCTACCTGGGCCCCCAACAGCATAGAGACTGCCCCCCGGGCTGTCAGCTGGGCCTACCTGTCCCCCATGGTACCAATGGGGCCCCCCAACACAGACCTCCCATCCCTCATGGTACCAACTGGGCCACCCAGCATGGAGACATCCCATCCCCTGTGATGCCAACTGCCCCCCTGCTGCCAAACTGCCAACCCAGCACTGAGACTGCCTCCCCCACCCCGGTACCAGCTGAGCACCCCTGGCACAGAGACACCATCCTCCATGGTCCCCTCAAGGTGCCAACTGTCCTCCCCAGCACCAGACCCCACCCACACCCAGAAAAGGGATTTGCTCCCATCCCCTTCTTGGTACTAGGAAACCCCCTCCAATACCGGGAACCCCACTGCACACAGACACCTACCACCCCAGCTCAGAGACTATCCCCCTCCCCTGGAGTGTCTGGGGGGCAGCTCGTGGGGGACACTCCTGTCTCCCCCCAAATCTGTGCCTCATTTGCCTTGCGGGCTGGGTCCTTAACCCCCCCAAAAGGGGGAGGGATCAAACTGCCAAATGATATTCTGAACCGCCAAACTCCTGGGGGGTGACCCCTCCCAAATCAACTAGGGGGAGTTTATTGAGCCAAATAAGGGGCGATGCTGTTCCCTGCTGCCTCCCCTCCCCCTCCGTGGTGTAGGAAGTGGGGGTGTCCACCCAGTGATCCCCCTGTGTGTCTGTCTGTCCTGTCACTGCTCCCCTCCCCGCCCCATCCACACACACAAAGGTGCCTGTTTGACTCTGTTCGATGGACAATTTTTTGTTTTGTTTTTTATTTTCCAGATTAAACCAAAATCTGAATGAGAGACACTGCATCTGTGTGTCTGTCCAGGGTGGGGGTAGCTGGCACAGTGCCTCAGGGAGGGAGGGCTCAGGAGGCACCAGCCCAGGAGGGGGGGGCATGGAAGAGGTGTAGCAGGGTTCAGAGGCAAGGGGCTGTGGGGGTTTGATGGGGGACAGGAACCAGGGTAGGGGGGTAGTGGAGAAGGGGAGCTGGGAGTGGAAGTAAGTGGAGCATGATGGAGGTGGGGCCGCAGAGTGGGGGGTGTCACCCGTCCCAGGGGTCCTCCACCCCCAGGGGACCTGTGCAAGGCATGGTGTGGGGGATTGGGGACCTTGGGGGGTGAGTCTCCTCCTCCCCCAGCTCTGCTGGGGGCCAGTGAGGGATTCTAGAGTCCCTGGGATGGGATGTGGGGGCCTGGAGACTGTTGCCCAGCAGGGTTCTCCTGTCGCCATAGCATCACTGCAGGGCACCACGGGGTCCTGGTCTGAGTGGGGTGTCTGTGAGTCCATCCTTTCCTTTTGGGGGGGTGCATGGTCATTGTGGTCTCTAACCCCCCCAAACTCCAGCTTCTCTTTGTGCCCCATACTGGAAGGGTGATGGGGGGCACAAAGTAGGTGGGGGTCTGATGAGAGGGGGAGTGGAGGACTAAATGGGGGGCAGAGGTGTGTGGCTGGGTTTGGTGGGTTAGCAGGGATGTGTGGAGGGATAGGCAGATGTCAGGAGGGGTGACTGGGCTGCAAGGGGCATGAAGGACGTGGGGGCTCAATGGGAGTACTGGGGTGGGCATGATTGGGTACCAAGGGCATGGGGGGGCTAAAAGGGGGGGATTGGGTGGGGGCCGCTAGCTCTGACACTTCCCCTCCACCGGCGTCTCAGGCACTGAGCTCACCCAGTTCCCTGGTGCATCATGAAGAGTGGAGATGAGCCAGACACAGAGCAGGTAACAGGACATGTGAGGTGACATCCCCAAAATCCGTCTGGTTGGGAGGGCGCAATGGAGGATGCAACAGGGAAAAGAAGGCATGTGGGGGCACTATGTCTCAGTTCGGGGGGCCTGTCGGGTCACTGGATCCTGATTTCAAGGGGGGGTGCATCTGGAGCACTGGTCCTGGTTTCAAGGGCAGGAATCTGTGGGCATGAGGTCCCCATTCAGGAAGGGGCTCTGGGTCTCAATTTCAAGGAGTGTGTCTGGGAGAGCTGGGCCCCAATTCACAGAGGGGTGGCAGTGGCATCTGGGAGAGCTCCAGTCCTCTGGATAACCCCCTTCCAGCAAAGGAGCTGTGAGAGAGAGGCACCCCATTAATCACTTCCTGGTGCATTGCAGGGCAAGGCAGGAATGGAATTGGATGGCGAGATGGAATTGCGCAGATGGTGAGAGCAGAGGATGCTGGGAATATGACCCCAAAGGCATGGGGTACAGGGCTGCATGGTTCGCTGGGGTGGGGGAGGATACTGGACTAAACCAAGGGTGGGGGTGTGATATCATCCTGTGGAAAATGTGGGAATTGCTGCCATATTTGTAAGAATAATAGGTATGACTCAGTTTCCCCATGCCCTTGAGATTGCCATCCCATGGGCAAAAAAGGGTTACTTTCCCCTCCAGGGCAGGGGGGACGGGATGGCTGCGGCTCTCTCTGGCTGGGGATGGAAGCACCAACAAGAACTGTCCCTAGGAACAGAGCCCTGGAGCGAACCTGGGAGCCCCGCAGGGCTGCACCTGGGCACCAAAGTCTTGTCTACTCAGGAGCTATTCCTGATTAATGATTCCTAACTCCATGTGTGGACACCCAAGTGCCTTAGCCCAAATTATCCTAATCCAGATTAAACTAATCTGGAACAAGGCACTCTGCTCCTGGCCCGAAAGCATCCACATATGCAGTTAATCAGGAATAGTTAATCCATTTAAAATGTACACCCTGCCTTAATCTGGAGGAATGTTTCCATGTAGGCTCAGGGGCAGCTGTCAGGTAATAATGCCTTATCGGTACAATGCTGTACAGAGAGAGACTGCAGGACTCAGTTGCTGTAATTTAACCAAGAGAAGGTGAAGAGGTAACTTGCTCCTAGTCTCTAGGCACCTGCTTGGAGAACAGACATGATAATAGAAGGATCTTCAGTCTAGCAAAGGGCCACCAAAGTCCAGATTTGCCCTAGTTCAAATGGGAATTAGTTCAGGGCAGTCCTATGGCCCGTGATGCCAGAGGTCAGACTGGATGATCACAGTGGGGTTTATGAGCGATGAATGTTGGCGTAAGAACAAATGGGGGATAACCTGGCCAGGAATCCACTGAGGCTGAATGTGAGAAGAAGGTTTGTGCCCAGCAGAGGAGGGATGGTCTGGAGCAGCCTCCCAGTAGGAGGAGTGGTGGGCAAACACCCCAACCGGCCTGAGGATGGAGCTGGGTAAGTTTCCAACCAGGATCCTGTAACAGGTTGGCTGCAAGAGCAGGACCCGGACTCAGTGGCCCAGAAGGTTCCTTCCAGCCCTATATTCCTAGGTTGCTGGATTAAGAATCTGGCTGCCCAGGCCAGGGGGCAGAGAGCGAGGCTCTGGAGGGGAAAGGAGGAGGAGATACAGAGACACATGGGGCGCTGGAGAGCACAGGACCCTGCCTAGGCCTGCTGGAGTAGGGGTGCTCACCCTAACCCCATGGCCTGGCACGCCCGCAGGGCATTCCTGGACATGCTTGCCAGCACAGTGCACGCCGGTAAATCCGTGATGCTCCTGCTAAGCCCTGCCTCTCTCTGCAGGTCTGCGTGGAGCCTCTCCCCTGACCCCAGCACTGCCCAGGAGGTAGGGGATGGGACTGGGGTGTGCGGAGGGGGGACGAGTGGTCTTAGTTAGTGGCTCGGAGGTGCCCAATCCTCTACAATGTCATCCCCATATTAGGAGCAGGCTAATACTGGGTATCCCTGTATGTTGCCAATACCGATGTGGAGTGCTGGCAGGTGTCACCGCAGAGTGGGGAACAGAGACTGGGGTTCTCTGGGGTGTAACTGAAAGGGTTGCAGCTGAGTCTGTTTTAAGCCACTCTGTTATTGCAGGAGAAAGCGCTGGAGCAAGGGGAACAGATGATGGACGCTGCTGAGGGGTAAGAGTGGAGTGGTGGGGTTGGCATCTGGGCCTCTCCACCTCTAGTGACTGGGGGTAGAGGGACAGAGTTGGAGAAAGGGGGTTAATATGTAACACTGGATCCATGGGAAAATTGTCCTCTGGGGGACATGGCTGGGTCAGGGGGGTCACAACTAGACTGTGGCATGCCCAGGAGTCAGGGACCCTTGGGGAGGGGGGCAGACAGCTCAGCCTCATTGGGTGGGGGTTGATCTGCCCTGTGGGCAGGGTCGGCTCCAGGCACCAGCTGGCCAAGCAGGTGCTTGGGGTGGCCACTCAGGAGAGGGGCGGCACGTCCAGCTATTCGGCGGCAATTCAGTGGATGGTCCCTCACTCCTGCTCGGAGCGAAGGACCTCCCGCCGAATTGCCGCCGCAGATCACGATCGCGGCTTTTTTTTTTTTTTTTTTTGCGCCGCTTGGGGCAGCCAAAACCCTGGAGCCGGCCCTGCCTGTGGGGCAGCAGCAGCCTCTCCATCCCAGCTCCCTACCTGTCCCAGGGATGCTGCTTTCCCCATTCCATCCCCCCACCATCTCCATGCCCCCCAGGGGACTCTGCTCTCATGCCCCTAATGGAATCCACCCCCCTCACAGAAGCTTTTAGCTGTTCCGTGCTAAAGGAATTTCCACTCCAGGGCTCCAGTCAGCCCCCCCCCCCCCCATAGGAACACAGTCTGGCCTGGAGCTGGGGGAGGGAGATACCGGATTGGATGGGCCCACAGGTCTGCTCCTGGGCAGGGAGAGGGGAAGACAGGCGGGCCCATTGATCTGATCTGGAGAGGGGCGGGGGATACTCTCCTCTCACCAGGATGCCCTTCCCACCGCAGGTCATCCAGGGGCACCTCCCCTCCACCCCATGATTACCCAGAAGAACCAGACAGTGCCTGTCAGGAGGTAGGAGTGACTGGGGGATGGAGGGCTGGGGGTCAGTGGGATCTGGGCATCTGCCCTGCACACTCCCCTCCTCAACTCCAAGGAAGGGGCTGCCTGTGGGGGAGGGGGTGGGAAAGGAAGCGGCCTCTTAGATGCCATGGGTGCAAAGCCACAGGAGGAGGGGAAGGCCTGGGGATGGAGTTAGGGGGCATCTGGGCTGCCCCCAATTGCTCTAAAGGGATTCCTCCCACCAGGAACCTGGGCCTGCTGCTGAAGCCTTAGAGACCTCAGCCCATCTCGCCCAGCAGGAGTCACGCACCACCCTCTCAGGTGAGTCATGGGGGGAGGAATCCCCGTGTAAACAGCCCCCGCTCTCCACCCCAGAGGTGGCTGCATCTCAGCACCAGGTGAGGGATACCTGTGTGCTTTTGGATCTGTGGTGGGTGGGGGTTATAGACTGAGCCCTCCCCTCCCCCCCGGCTACCTCAAGCTCAGTCACTCTGCCCCCTCAGGCATGGGCAGCACTGTATGGACCATAGGGAGTCGCATCAGCCACTGGAGACTGGCACACCAGCGGGGTTACCACGTGGACCAGCTAACACAGGTGGGTACAGCCAGACCCCTTCATCTCGGATCTGTAGATACTCTTACCGTCCCTTTGGGAGGAGCCCTATTATTTGTCAGACCCTGGGCTCAGCATTTCACCAGGGCAAGTCCAGTGGCTCTGCGCCCAGGACTGGGCCTCTGGGCTCCAGCACCCTCTGAGGCTCCACGGCCAGTCCCAGCGAGTTCAGACTCCTGGCAGAGCCTTTGCTCCTTGGGAGTGACATGGCTGGGGGGATCTGCTCCAAGCAAGCCAGTGAGTCCACTGGAATCCAGCATTACAGAGCCCCTGGTAGGATGGGGAAGCTAAGCTTAACGCAGAGAGCCTGGGAACAGCCTGGCCTGGCCCTCCCCCAGGCCTCTTGCCCTTCACCTCTCAGCTTTCTCTGCTGGGGAGGAAGCCCAGGATAGCTAGGGTCGGGATAGCTAGGGAGCAGGGGTGGGGGCAGGGCATTGAGTGGTCTCAGGGAGTCAGGGTGGATGCAGGGTGGGGGTGGGGAGCAGGGGGCATTGGTTGGTCCCAGGCAGTCAGGATGGGGTGCTGGGTACAGGATGGGGGGCATTGGATGGTCCCAGGCAGTCAGGATGGAGTGCAGGGTGGGGGTGGGCGGCAGGGGGTGTAGGATGGTCCCAGACAGTCAGGGTGGGGGTGCTGGATGGATGTGGGGAGCAGGGGGCATAGGGTGGTCCCAGGCAATCACAGTGGGGTTCAAGGTGGGGGTGGGTGGCAGGGGGCATTGGGTGGTTCCAGGCAGTCAGGGTGTGCATGACACTGTTTGTTCCCATCTCACGCTCTCTGCGCATCATCACTGGTCCAGAATCAATCTTACAGGCACCGGCTGAGGAAACACGAACTGGACTGCAAAGCAGCTGTGAGTCTGCCCCCCCCCATGGTTTATGGGGCCCTTCTCCCCCTTCCGATGGTATGCTCCCGCCCTGCCCAGACCTGAGCCTCCTGCCAGCCCCCGTCCATCTGACCTGAGCCCTGACCCACTAGTGCACCTGCCCCCAGCCTCCTCTGACTACCTCTCAATACCCCTACCCTGAGCCCCTAGAGTGTCCCGCACAATCTCCCTGACCCCCCATGGTGGCCTGTCTTCCGGCCTTGATCACCCCAGCCCCTCCTGCTGCCCTCTTATGGGGCTCCCTCCCCCTGAGTCAGTCCCCCATCACCTCTGATGCTCCAGTTTGGGGTCCTCATGGGGAACCCCAGTCTAGGCATCTCTCATGATCCCCTGAGCTCCCTCTACCCACCCACAGGGAACACACACAAGGCTAATGCCCCACGTGGGTCCTATGTCAATGGGGAAAGGACCTCCTCACAGTGCCCTCCCCCAGTCTCAGGGCACCACTGAGAACTGAGGCTCTCATCATGTGGATGAGTGCTCAGAAATCCCCCCAGGGAGGGTCAGGGCTGCAGGGAATCACCTCCTGGACACTAAGCTCCCCCACTCCACGGCCAGGGAGGAGGGGATACCTCCCTCCAGGGCCAGCTCTAGCTTTTTTGCTGCCCCAAGCAGCAAAAAAAAGCGCCGCCCCCCAGCCCCCCCGCCGAGTGCCGCACCGCCCCCACCCCCAGCCGAGCGCCACGCCGCCGAGCACCGCCAGAACCCCCCCCGAGTGCCGAGCCCCGCGACGCCCCCCGCCGAGCGCTGCCGGAGCCCGCCCCCACCCCCCGCCGAGCACCGCTGGAACCCCCTTCCAGCGCCGCGCTCGCGCCGCCCCCTTGCCGAGCCCCGCGCAACCGGAGCCCACCCCCCCAGCGCCGCGCCGCCGGAGCGCCCCCCCCGCGGAATGCCGCGCCGCGCTCCCCCTGCCGCCCCTTATCAGGTGCCACCCCAACCATGTGCTTGGGTGCCTGGTGCCTGGAGCCGACCCTGCCTCCCTCCCAGACCTGAGAGCCTCCAGTGGTAAAGCCACCCCGTCCCATCGCAGGTGCCCTTGCCCCTCCTGGGGCTGATGGAGGAGGAGGTGCTGGCCATCTTAACAGAGACCCTGAAAGGTGAGGGGGACAGGGGTGATGGACGGAGGTAAAGTTGGGGGTGTCAGCTCAGCAGGGAATGGGATCCCACCCCAGCCAGCACCTAATGCAGCAGGGTGACACCATGCAACATGGCAGCCCAAGGGACTCACCCACTGCAACCCAATACAGCACCCTGTGACCTCCCTGTGCGGGTGACACACCCCCAGCAACACCATGCAACCACCCCCCACCAAGGGACACAACGCAACCACGCTGCGCCGGGTGAAACAATACAACCACACTGCGCTGCGTGAGCCCCCTGGTGCAACATAATGCGACTTAACAATGTTACACCACATGACCCCTCCCCCCCCAACGTGGTAATGCAACAACACTGTGCAGTGGAGTGACACTGTCCAGAATCCAAGCCTGTCCAACCCTCCCCCCAATTCCAAGACCCTGACTCGTGACCCCGTCCCTTGGCCAATCAGCACGTGCTGTGCAATGCCATCCAATAGATGGGAAACCCTGCAAAGAGCGGGCCCATGGATGACATAAAGCTTGCCATAAACACTGGGGAGGGGGGAGGAAAGGTGGCTTCCAAGCAGGGGGCTAACTCCTCACAGGGCAGGGAGGGGATGAGCCTGTGATGCAGCTACTTGTGCCCACTAGGTGGAGCCCTTGCACCTACAGTGCCCCCCTCCTTCCCTTTGGCTGGGGCCTTAGGGCAGGAGGGACTATGAGCTAGTGTTGGTCACCGGATTTTCCTCACAGATTACCGGCGGCATCTGGGGGCAAGGCACCCGTTCACTCACCATATGGAGCAGCGCATGGAGCAACTGAGGCAGCAGCTGGGGGCTAGGAGCACTGGGTCAGATGGGTCCGCACCCCACCCCATCACCCCCAATTCCTGACCTTGGCACTTCACTCTCTCACACCAATGCCTGACCTCTGACCACCCTAATGCATGACCCCATCCCTCTCCCAAGCACCTGACCCCCCCCATCCCAGAATGCACTGAGATTTGGAACTTTGTAGACAACATTAAAATGGATCTTATCTCCTTTGCTCGGACCCATTGCCTCCTTGAGAACAGAACGAGGGGTGCTGTGCTGCAGGGAGCGGGCTTGGAACTCAGGAGGGGACACGCCCTGGCAGCCAGTGCTAACCCCAATGCTGTAAGGCAGCTCTAGGGAGTTGAGGGGGTCGCTGTGCTGCAGGTGGTGGGGAGGTGTTTGGTAAGGGATGTTCTCCTTGGACCGCGGTCCCTATATAAATAACCCCACCCCAGAGGTAGCTGCATCCTAGACTCCCTCCCCTGGCTCTGTTATGAACAGGGTCAATTCCACACACATACATACATGCGGGCTGCATGGGAGCTAGAGAGCTGGGATACTAGGGAGGGGGAATGCAGGTCTAGTTGTCAGGGGGGTGAGGGGACACTGTGGGTCAGGACTGAGGGGCGCTAGCAGAGCTGGGGCAAGGAGACTGGGTCAGGACCGAGAGGCACTAACAGCTGGGGGGGAAGGGCTAGGATGGTGGAGCAGAAGCTACAGGCGCAAGGCCATTTCCTAGCACCCACATTGCCATGTTTCCAAGGCATTTTTTAAATCCTCAGTCCCCTCCACACACCCCCACCGACTCACCATAACTCTGCCACCTGTTGGCCATAGGTGAGAATAGCAACCCCACTCCCCCAGCTCCCTGTACCAGGCAGGGCTTCCCCCAGGTCAGAGACAAGAGACAAGGGCATTCAAGTTGTGCTAGGGGCATAAGGATTGCAATGGGGCTTCTAGGGAGTGGGGATGAAGGGCTGCGAGCAGCCCCTAAGCCTGTGGGGAACCCTGGCCCTCCCTTTTCTCACATCCGTATTCCATTATAAAGCCCTCTGCAGAGGCTAGAATTTGCGCAGATTTTAGGAGTCACCTGTGAACTGAGTTTGTTGCTCCTTGAATCATCTCCTCTACCTCCCTTATCCCATAAAATCAGCAAAAATATGTCTGGGAGGGGAGCAGGTCACGACTGAGGGGCATTGGCAAAGCTGGCTTGGGCAGGGCTAAGATGGCAGGCATCTCTGAGGATGATAGGGCCCTGATCTCAGTTTTGGGTCTGTGCAGTGCCCAACATGCTTGGTCCCTAGGATAACGATATTGTGATAACATTGCTATGGCAGGGTATGCTGTTTAAACAGTCTTACTGCAAGCAGTGCTCAGTCCTGAAGATTTGCTTCCTTGTTAGTTTTGTAATGGTCATTCATTTGGGACGTCACTGTTGCAAGCAGCTAGAGTTTGCTTCCTGCCTTTATCTCTCTA
The DNA here is from genome assembly GCF_027887155.1 of Malaclemys terrapin pileata. Taxonomy (NCBI): domain Eukaryota; kingdom Metazoa; phylum Chordata; order Testudines; family Emydidae; genus Malaclemys; species Malaclemys terrapin. The sequence continues at coordinate 30,475,823 of NC_071511.1, read as the reverse complement.
ACTGGAGACTTCCCCGGGACCCAGGCATTGGTCTTCTGTCTGAGATCCCTGAGAGAAGAGATCATCCCCTGTGAGGTTTGCAACCACCTCTCTTTCAGGACTGGTGCATCTAGTGTAAATAAACAGCTGATACTAAGAAAATATCCACATACATTATAAGGGACCCCTATGATTATCTAGTCTGACCTACTACATAACAGGCCATAGGATGGCCATGATTAAGTCCCATTGGGACTAGAAAAGATCTTAGAGAAAAAACATCTCATCTTGATTTAAAATTTGCCAGTGATGGTATTGCGGGCACAGAGGGCCCGAGGGGGGCAACAGCGGGCTTTGTTGCCCGGTGTGCTTCGCGCCAATGAACACACCAGGGTGGAGAAGCAGACAAAGTTTATTCAAGAGCTCTGAATAGGCACTAGGAGACCAGCATGTCTCAAATCAAGCGCGCTGATACAAGCAGTTTTTCCCTTTTTATCCTTTCCTTCCTCCCCCCTTCCTTCCCTACTTACCTCCTCTCCTCCCCCTGTAGCAGTTACATTAAATGACCTTGGCTGTGTAGCTTGTTCGCAATGTTCCCTTCTGCAAGTTATTTTGTCCTTCAGCTAGAAGCATGTAGGTTCCCCTTATCACTACCACTTTCCAGCTGCTGGCCTGTGAGGTTAGTAAAGTTTAACACGGAGGGGCTTTGGTTCACTTTGGCCTAGAGCCGGGGGGCTTCATCGACTCTCATGGTCTTCCACCCCCCCCCCCGAGTTACCTAGGGTCAGGGCCGGCTCCAGGCACCAGCTTAACAAGCAGGTGCTTGGAGCGGAAAAGGGAGAGGGGCGGCACCTGCGGCAATTCGGGGGCGGCAGGTCCCTCGCTCCCTCTAGGAGCGAAGGACCTGCCGCTGAACTGCCGCCGCCGATCACAGCTTTTTTTTTTTTTTTTTTTTTGCTTGGGGCGGCACAAAGGCTGGAGCCGGCCCTGCCTAGGGTGATGCCTAGTGACACCAACAATGGAGAATCCATCACAATTCTCGGTCAGTTGTTCCAATGGTTAATTACTTCACTATTAAAAAATTGGGCATTATTTCCTGTCTGAATTTGTCTAGCTTCAACTTCCAGCCCTTGGCTTGTGTTTGACCTTTGGCTGCTAGATGGAAGAGTCCCTTATTAAAGGCTTTTTTCCCCATGTGTAGGTACTTATAGATTGGGATCAAGTCACCTCTTAACCTTCTCTTTCTTCTACTAAACAGATTAAGCTCCATGAGTCTCTTGTTATAAGGCATGTTTCCTTTATGATTCCTCTGGCTGATAACTGTGTTAGGGCCCTTCTAAATCAGCTTATCAGCCAGAAAAATTCCAGTTCTTTTAATGCTGTCTCTGCTTACTCTGCAGTCTGGTCCTTGTGTTGGGACCTTGCTTTAAGTGACAGCAACCAGGAGATGCGCTGCAGCTATGTCCCATTGATCTGAGGCTCCTGAAAGCATTGATGGGCTTGCCGGTGAAATTCTCAGGCACTGCTAACCCTGGAGCTTTGCTGTTCACGTGTGCCAGCATCTTAATTAAAACTGGTTCCCACTCCTTTTATATTTAATGGGCTAGTGGGAAGGGTTGGGGGATTGTGTAACTAATACAGCAATGCCTACCTGGGTTTGCAGAGGGCCTGACCATTGCTCTAAGAGGGAGGAGCTACTGACCAGGGGATGAATAGCAGCACAAGGTTTTTGTGGTAGAGTTGTGATGGCAGGGGAAATGTTGGGAATTGATCCTGGTTCCATGTACCAGTGGCTGTGATAGGTGCTGGGTCCCTGGGAGGACCCTGAATCAGAGCTGAGAAAACATGTCACAGAATTTGACCCACTCCTGTCTCTGGGCAGCTCCTAGCATGGGACAAGGATGGCACCAGCTGGGGTACAGGAACAGTTACCCGGGTACCAGGAAGATGCGGTCTTGATTACTGGGGAGAGGAGAGAATGGTTACCTAGTTACAGAGGGGATTGTTACCTAGTTACAGGAGACTACTGTTGTAGTTACTGGGGGGTGGGGGTGGGGATGGTTACCTAGATAGCAGGAGGGACACCGTTAACTGGTTACCAGGAGGGTGTCATGTTGGTCAAAGGGATGCCTGTCCTGCCTGGTTACAGTGTTAGCAGGCAGCCCCCTGTGATGTCAGAGATGATACCCTAAACCTTTCACCAGATACATGGGGGGAATTGCTGGAGCCCCAGCCCAGAGGGAACATGGATCCCAAGGAGTAGAGGGGCTCAGTAGTAGGTGTAAGAGGCAGCATTGTCTAGTGAGGAGTCAGGACTCCTAGGTTCTATCTCTGGCTCTGGGCGGAAGCGACATCTAGTCAGGAGCAGGGCAACATTGTTGGAAATGCTTCTCCCAGTCAGTGTAGAGTGACTACCCAGCCCCCAAACCTCTTTGTGAACCCTTTTCCTCATGACCTGGTGTTTGCCTCACCCCCCAGGGGCAGAGTTAATGGCCCCTTCCCTTGGATTTGGGAGTGGTGGGTAGGTGACAGTTCCCAGCACCATGAGGATGGCATTTTTTACCTTGGTAGGATGTATCTAGAGGGGAACAGGGTGGGGCCAGGACCCGGGGGGGTGTGCAGAGGCTAAGGTGGACAGAGCCAAGACATGAGGGCAGGAAGGAGCAAGGCCTGAACCAATAAGGAGGAGGAGTCATGGCCTGTTCGGGCATCATGTTCCATTTAACTGGGTGGGTGTTGCTCTCCCTAGGCAGGGCACATGTATAAGTTCACTTGCTGTAGCTGCCCTGACTGGGCCCGAGGAAGTTGCCCACCAGGTGACCCCCCCCCCACTGCCCTGTCCTGCACCTGGGGTAGGTGCCACAGGGATCCCCAAGGCATCTCCCCTGTGCCCAGTATGTCCCAGTCCTAGCTGGGGGCATTACTAGTCCTGAGTTCTCTGACCTGACACACACACAGGGACCCAGGAGTCCTGATTCCCAGGAGCCATATAGGCAAGGACAAGGAGAGGGGAGTGGGTTCTCTAAACACCATAGTCAGAGCTGGGGATAGAACCCAGGAGTCCTAACTCTTAGCCCCCTGCTCTAACCTGCTGCTCACCCCCCACTCCCCTAAGCTCTGGGGACTTTCCAAACCAGTTTAGCAGGTTGTGGAGGAGGCTGAAGGTCAAAGAGAACCTCCCCCCTCCCACTCCCCCATGTGGCTGGGACAGTGCCTGCCTTCCCCTTGTGATGAGCTGACTGTCCCTGCTCAGAGTCAGGGTTGCTTATGCCAACCCAGGAGCCCCATACAGGCACAAAAGGCATACCAGGACTCCTGGGTTCTATCCCTAGCTCTGCCACTGACCTTGCACAAGTCCCTTCTCCTTTCTGTGCTTTAGTTTCCCCTTGTCTATGTAGACTGGAAGCTTTTCAGGGCTGTGTGTCTGTGCAGTGTCCGGTGTGATGCGGGGCCCCCATCTGGGTCAGGGTCTATGCAGCAGCACCCAGTGTGATGGCCCCAGGGGGCTGAGTGGGTAGGCTAGGCAGAGTGGGGTGGGGATTTCCAAGCAGTACAGTCAGTCGCTAAGAGTCTGGGAAGGCCCCAGGCAACCTTCCAGTGCCTGGGAAGTCAGGTCACACCTGTGTTTGCAACTAAACCAGCCCCAACCGAGCCAGCTGGGTTAGCAGGGGTGGCTGCAACACACACGCAGCACCGGTCCTCAATCCCAACCCACAGCCCTCTGCTATCCCAGCCTGGGCTCTCCTCCAGCACTGCCGGTGACCCTCAGTCCTGACCCACGGCCTCTGCTACCCCAGCCCTGGCCTCCTGCCCCACTTCCAGCTCTTCCAGCCTCTCAATCCCAACCTGCAGCCATCTAGTGGGCTGGTTGGATCTGCCCTGGGGAATTAATACTAATGACACTTACTGAAGGGCCATTTGTTTGGCCATGTCAGGCAGAGGTGAGTAAATGAGTCCCATGTGACTTGGGGGTGGGAGTGACAGCTGGGTCTTCCTCAGGGGCTCAAAGTGACCTTCAACGACCTTCAGCTCCCAAGACCAGGAGGAGGCAAGTTCAGCTGGGCAGGTACCAGGAACGCGAACTGTGGTGGGTTAGAGCAGGAGGGCTAGGCGGTCAGGATGTTCCCCAGCTCTGCCTCTGACTTGCTGTGTGACCTTGGGGGCATATCTCTTCCCCTACTCTGTGCCTCAGGTTTCCCTTCTGGCCACTGGGGATCATGCCTTCACCTGACTCTCAGGGAGTGGTCAGGGCTAGTTCCTGAGGATTCAGGAATAAATGTGTGGGCTTTGAGATCATCAGGTGTGTAGGGCAGAGGGAGTCTCCCCAACTCCCAGGCTGTGCCCCCCAGCAGGACCCCCCTTCCTCTAGTACATTCCCCTGAGTGGTTTGGCCTGGGCGTAGAGTCTCCTTAGGGTCACCCCAATCTGGGGAAGTGTGGTTAGACACTGTCCCATTTACTTGCTCCCAGGAGTCTCGCCTCCTACCCATTAAGTGAGAGACACAGCCCCAGTGTGGTCTAAGCTGCCCCTTATTTATTTCCCCCTCTCCTCCTGCTATATGCCACCCCATGAACTTATTGCCACCTAAAATTGTCCCCATGATCCTACAGCCCCCCCACTTGCTGCCCACTGAGAGGCCTCAATCTTTTCCACCCACAGCAGGCTGAATTGTCCCCACAGGATTCCCCAGGACCCCCTCCCCCAGCACCAAATTAACAGCCCTTTATTGCTCCCATCAGATCATGACCACTCTATGAAACCCCAGATCAGTCGCCTACCCCAATGACCCCCAATAACCCTCCAGACCAACCCCCTGCCCCAATATCCCCCTGACCAGCTCCCTACCCCCATGATCCCCCAGACCAGCCCCCTTCCCCAATGACCCTCATGATCCCCTAGACCCCACCCTTACCCCCATTGACCTCTATGATCCCCCAGACTAGCCCACTATCCCCAATGACCCTAATGATCCCTCAGACCAGCCCTTTACTCCCATTGACCCCCATGATCCCCCAGACCAGCCCCCAATAACCCCCCTGCTCCCATGATCCCCCAGACCAGCCCCCAATGACCCCCATGATCCCCCAGACCAGCCCCGCCCCCATGATCCCCCAGACCAGCTCCCTGCCCCAATAAGTCCCCCCTTAATTCCCCGAATGTCCCCAGCAGGTCCGTGCCCCGCCCCTCTGACTCCTCACAGCCCGGCCCCCAGTCCCCAGCCCGCCGCGCGCGGCGCTAGCTCGGGGGTCGCAGCGAGGTTGGAAGTCAAGGGGCGAGCGCGTGCAGCCAGGCCCCGCCCCACTGCTGCATATTCATGAACGCGGCCCCGCCCCTTCCATTTGTCAGCTGGGAGCCCAGGAGGAAGTGCGCCGCGATGTCCTTTTGTGTCCTACACTCGGAGCGCAGCGCAGCGAGCCGGGCTGAGCCCGCGCCCATGGCCCGGCCGGCCCCCCGCGTTCCGGGCCACTGAGCCCCGCCCGGCCCGGACACGCCACGCCGGGCCCCAAGGTCAGTGCGGGATCGGGGCAGGGGGGGCCCCAGCCGGCCCATGTGACTCCCGCTCCGCAGGGGGGGCTTGGGCGCGCACGGACTGGCGGACACGGAGACAGACGGACGCTGCAGGGACAGACAGTCACGGGGCGGGACTCGAGGGGACACAGTGGGAACAGGCGGACGGACAGACTTGCAGGGGCACCGGGGACACATGGACAGACTTGGGGACTTGGACGCTCCTGGGACCAGACAGGTAGACAGGGGGCTGCCCAGTCGGACACGGACAGACTCCCAGGAGCACACAGACAGACATGGAACCTGACTGACAGACACGCGCACACATGGCCAGCTGGGACAGGGCTGACCACCCAGGCGCACATGGAGACTCACGGGGTGGATCCCTGGGGAAACACAGACACCTGGACAGACCTGGAGACTTGCAGGGAGGTGAGCAGTTGTATCCTGGTGCAAGAGCAGGTGTCTGTGTAAGTGACCATGTGTAAGTCACACAATCTCCTGCCAGGACATGGCATCTCATGCCCCCCTGCTGTCTGGGGCCTGGTGGGCGCCCTGTCTAGCTGGTATGTGTGGAGTAACTGGATGGGGGAGGGGAATGGCAGGTGTCAAACTGCCCCTGCCCCACAAGCTCAGGGCTCCATGACCAGTCAAGCCAGAATCCTCCAGGGTCAAAGGTCACAGTCCTGAATTGGCCCAAGGCCTGACCCTGAAGGGGGGAGTGTGTGTACAGAAACAACAGGGGTGAGCTAGGCTGGGATTAGAATGGGGAGGCTGGGGAATTCTCCCCCACACCAGAAATCCAGAATCCCTCTCCCCCTCCACACCTCCAGCACATGATGGGGCCAGGAACCACCCACCCAGATGATGGGTAATGTCATTTATTGGGACTCGCTTTGACTGGGAGCAGAACGTGATGTCACTCCTCCCATACACACCAGCGTGCCTTCTGGCATATGTTCCTATGGTCCATTGCACCCCCTGAGGGGAGGGGGGAAGAAAGTTTGACCAACTTTTCTATCTCTGTTCTACAGATGGGAGGGAAGTTACTGGGGGAGGGGTATGCATGTGGGGGGGAGGGATGTAGAGGCAGGGTAAGGATTGGAGTGCAGGGGGAAGGAGGGTGAATGGGTTGGGAGGGTGGAGTGAAATGGGGGTACTTGGTCCCCGTCTTCCCCCCAGTGTCTGTCCCAGATGTCTGGGTCCCAGTCCTCATCCCAGTCCCCAGGGGCTGGGAGTGCCTTAGGGCTCCAGATTAGTCCCAGGTTAGTCCAGGGGGTTGGGCAGGTATGGGGGGGTACAGGGAGAAGGAGAGTGTATGGATAATGGGGTGCAGAGCAAGGGTGGAGGTTGGGGGACTGCAGAGGGGGAAGAGTGCAGGAAAGGGGGAAGAGGACAGTCTTCTGTAAGCACAGTGGGGCACGATGGAGGGTCCAGATCTCATTTCCCCTCTGCCTGCTCTTGCGTAACTCCCCGCCGCGGGACATTAGGAAAGAGACAAGACGGCACAAAGGGGACAAAGGTCGGGGGGGGGAACATGGGGACAGACAGAGTAACAGACACGGCTGACACGCCTGAAATGCTCTAGGTGACTGGGATGCCATGCATGGACACAGTGGGGAGCTCACTGACATGGGGCTAATACACGTGGACACGGCCCCTTCCTCCCCCGCCAAAGCTGGATTAAAGGTGGCCTCTAGCATTCATTCCTGGCCCAGTCTATGCCATCCCAGACACTTGGGTTCCATTTCTGATCCCAATTTCTCCCCCTCCTCATGGGCTGGGACTGCTGCCAGGTTAGTCCCAGTGTGAGGGAGGAGGGATGTGGGTGCTGGGCTTGCCTATGTGCGTTTGTGGAGGAGGGTACAGGCCTGCAGGGCTACGACCCCTCCCTGACTCCACTGGCTCCATCGGAAGAGTGCCCTGCCTGGGTCCGTAGGTGGGAAGCACAGACAGTTCAGCCATGCCTCCCGTCCCCCCAATTCCAGCAGATCCCTGCTCCTCAGAGGCCCCCTGCCCAGAAACTCCTCCAGAGCCTGGCGCTGAGTCAAGCAGGGAGGGTGGGAGGTGCCCGGGGGGTGAGCCCTGGAGAGTGTGTGTGGGGTGTCTGAGCCCTAGTGAGTGGGGGTGGATGTGTTGGGGAGGGGGAGCTGTCTGAGCTGTGGCCTCCAGACTAATCCCTCTGCCATGACCCTTATCTGCCTCCTGCAGCCTGGGTTGACTTGAGCCCTGGGGAGGGGGTTAATTCCTGTACCGGAGCTGGGGGGAGAGCACAGAGCTGAGGCTATTTCTGCTTCTGGATTGTTGGTACCACCTTTTGCCATCCCAGAGACCCCCCCCCCCTTGCGTGCCCACGCACAGCTTCCCCCAAGCAAACACACACACAGCTCCCCGTACCCGCCCCCAGCCTGCGATCAGAGTCTCTCTCTCTGTGACCTTGAGCATGTCACATGCCCGACCCTGAGATACTGGAGCTGGCACTGGGAGGGGAAGGGAGTGTGCTGAACATCTGGGAAGAGGCCCCTAGATTTGGGGGGATCCCGGGCAGGGGTTCCCAGCTCTGAGGGTCACAGCTCTGACATCAGAGCCAGCAGTATGGGACTGAATCTCCCCTTCCTAGGGCCCCCAGGGGAGCGACCGGGATGTGGAAAGGGACCTGGGTGCCTGGGATGGCAGTGCAGGGCACTCGACCCTAGGGAGCTCCCACAGAGTCCTGGCAGAGTGTAAAAGGGCAGGGATTGAGCAGTCCAGATGGGGGGGGGAAGTGTCTCACTGCCCCCCTCCCACACCTCCCGTCTCCCACATATATCGCTCCCTGCAGGCCACCCCAGCCATGTCGTCTCGGGATCACCGTGCTGAGTTCTTCATCAAGACGGAGCCGGCCTCCCCAGACAGCCTGGCACAGCGCAGCCCCAGCGGCTCCTCTGATGCCAGTGGTCCTCCCCATGACCCCGAGCCAGGGGCACTGACCCGCCGGCGCCATGACAACAACCCTGATGAAGTCTTGCCCCGGGGCAAGTATGTGCTGAGCTCCCTGCCCAAGCGCCTGTGCCTGGTGTGCGGGGACGTGGCCTCAGGGTATCACTATGGCGTGGCCTCCTGTGAGGCCTGCAAAGCCTTCTTCAAGCGCACTATACAAGGTAACCCCCTGCATACCTCCAGCCTGGGGGGGCCCTCAATCCTGATCCACAGTCCCTGCTATCCCAACCCCAGGCCCCTCCTCCGCTGATTGCTGCTGCGTGGGTGGGTAGTGGCTCCCTGCCCTTCAGTACACTTGGAATTGGGTCCCGGTTTCCCAAAGGGGGCCAGTCACACACCCCTGACCCTGTGTCAGCTTTCCAAATGCTGGGTGATTGGCTCAAGGAAGGGTGACAGCTCCAAGGAGAGGGGATGGGGCGGCTGCCCCAGGGCTCCCTGCTCATGGCCAGTTGGTGATTTTCCAGGGGCGGTGGGGGAATTTAATTTAGCTGAAATTGTTTTATTTTTCCCTTGGGAAAATTGAGATGAAATCTCTTGAGTGGAGCTCAATAGACTCCACTGGCCTCAGCTGCTGCAGTGCGTCTTGGAAGCTGTAATTCAGATGGCTTGCACTCCCCATTCTCCTGTAGGCCGGGTTTCCCAACAGGACTACATCTCCCATGATGCACTGTAGTCTCCCTTGCTGAGCCGCCCCAGTGCCTGCTAGGAGCTGTAGTGCAGGTGTGTCATGGGGTGGTTCTCCTCCCTGGGCTGGGCTACATTTCACAGGATGCACTGCAGTCTTCCCTCTCCTAGCTACCTTGTGGGAGATGTAACCCAGGAGCTTGCAGCATTAAGGGGGAGGGTTGCTTCTGCTTTGTGGGTGGGTGTGTGGCCCTGGCCTCCCATTCCCTTGGGACTACATCACCCGTCCCCCCAGTTCCTCCTCCATCTCTCAATGGTTTGGCCCCACCTCACTGCATGCCCCTACTTCCCCAACCCACTCAGCCCCATCTCCTCTCTCCCCCAGGATTTTCCCCACCACCACTTCAGCTCATCTCCTTCCTCCGTGTTCCCCCACATCTTCGGTCTCAGACCCTGTCTCCCCCTGAACCTGGTCTCAGCCCCGTCTCACCCCGCTCTTCCCCCAGGCAGTATCGAGTACAGCTGCCCGGCCAGTAACGAATGCGAGATCACCAAGCGGCGCCGCAAAGCCTGCCAGGCCTGTCGGTTCACCAAGTGCCTGCGCGTCGGCATGCTCAAGGAAGGTACGGGGGGTGGAGGGACACAGGGTGGGGGCTGGGAGGAGAGCACAGTGGTTGGGGGGGGCTGGCAGGGGGAATTGGGAGGGAACTTGGGAAGGGGGAAAGAGCTGGGGGAATTAGAGGGCTGCTGGGGGGGCAGTGGATGGTGAGCTGGGGGGCAGGTGTGGGAGGCAGGATATGGGAAGGTCAGGTAGCCAGGGTAATGTCAGGGGGAACCATCAGGAGAACCCTGGGGGGAAAACAGCCCTTCAGTTTCCCCCTGCTGTTATGAGAGCAAATTGGTCCCCTTGGGAATAGGGGAATGGGCAGGATGGGTGGGGAAGAGGGAGGGTTTTGGGGGTGCATTTTGACCCCATATCTTCTGCTCTGCCCCCTAGGGGTGCGGCTGGACCGTGTGCGAGGGGGACGCCAGAAATACAAGCGCCGCCCTGAGGTGGATGGGGCCCCATTCCCCAACACATTCGCCACCCCCCAGATTGCCACAGCGACCAGCAAGAAACCAGGTGAGTGGGGTGAGGCTGTGGGTCAGGATTAAGAGGCAGAGTAGGGCGGAGAGGGAAGCCCAAGGCTGAGGTAGCAGGGGGCTATGGGTCAGGATTGTGGGGTACGGGCAGATCTGGGAAGAAGGGAGGATCCCAGGTGTGATAGGGTGTTAGAGGGGGATGGAGTGCTGGGGAATCTCCTTTCACATTGCCCCGTCTCTGCAGCCCCCATTAACCCCATGGTGTCCCACCTGCTGGTGGCGGAGCCTGAGAAGCTGTATGCAATGCCTGACCCAGCGCTGCCCGATGGGCCCCTCCGTGCCACCAGCGCCCTGTGTGACCTGGCTGACCGCGAGATCGTCGTCATCATTGGCTGGGCCAAGAACATCCCAGGTAGGGCCCCACCCCCTCTGCAGCATTCTTTATGACCCCCTTCTCCCACCCAGTGTGGCCCCCATCCCCATGTGCTGCCCCTCCCCCAGCGCTCCCCTCCTAATCCTGTCTCCCTCACCCCCTGCAGGTTCCTGCAAAAGGGTGCCTAGCCCTGCTCCCCTGCCCCCAGGGTTTCCAGCTCCAACCTCCATCTCTGCTTCCTAATCCCTGTTCTCGTCCCAGCCCCCTAACTCCTGTCTCCCCTTTCCCCCCTGCAGGGTTCCCAGTCTGCGCTGCCCCCTAACTCCCGTCTCTCCCCTGCAGGGTTCCCGGCGCTGTCGCTGGCCGATCAGATGAGTGTGCTGCAGAGCGCCTGGCTGGAGGTGCTGGTGCTGGGTGTGGCCTGGCGTTCGCTCCCCTGCGAGGACGAGGTGGTCTTTGCGGAGGACTTTGCGCTCGACGAGGAAGGGGCACGCGCGGCAGGGCTCTGGGAGCTGAGCGCCGCCCTCCTGCAGCTGGTGCGCAAGTACCGCGCCCTGCGGCTGGAGCGCGAGGAATACGTGCTGCTCAAAGCCCTGGCACTCGCCAACTCAGGTGGGTCCTGCCCTATGGGGGCTTGGGGTGGGGGCAGTTCTCTGCACCTGGCTTTCATCTCCCTGGGCTGGGCTCGGCGTCCCTCCCCCCAGGCTCTGCCTGCCACAGCTCCCTCCTTGACTTCATTCAAGGACATGGTGGCCCCTCCGACTTGGTGCACAGCAGTGACATGGCAGCCCTCCCCCCCAACCCTGTATGATTCTCCCCCCACACCCAAGTGCACATCAGCAACGTTGGCCATGTCCACGCCATGGGTCTCCCCAGACTTGGTGCATAGTGTTCCCCCCCCAGACTGGGTGCACATCAGCAACACTGGCCACGCCCCCCACTCTAACCCCCCTGGTCTCCCCCCAGACTCGGTGCACATTGAGGACATGGCAGCGGTGCAGCGGCTGCGGGATGTGCTGCATGAGGCCCTGCTGGAGTACGAGGGCAGCCGACGGCCGGAAGAGCCACGCCGGGCGGGGAAGCTGCTGCTAACGCTGCCCCTGCTGCGCCAGACGGCTGCCCGCGCCCTGCACCACTTCTACGGCATCAAGCTGGGAGGGAAGGTGCCCATGCACAAGCTCTTTCTCGAGATGCTGGAAGCCATGATGGACTGAGACACGCCCCCGCCTCCCCCTCCCCGCCATGTGGGGGGGACAGAGGCATGGACCGGGCTGAGGGGCCTGGGGACAGACATAGTCCTGGGGCAGGGAGACAGACACGTAGATGCGGGAGAAGGGCAGGGTGGAATGGGGGACAGACACACTGGAGAGACACAAACAGGAGGAGTAGGGATGGGCGGGGGTGAGGACAGACACATGGACACTAGGGCAACAGGTGCTGGGGGGACAGACACAGATGCTCTGGCTGGGGGACGGGGGGGGAATGCATGGGGACAGTAAGGCAGATAATGGAAGGGGAGGATTGGACTGATGTCTCTGGGGGGAACTGCAGCGTGGCCACAGGGCTGGGGGATGGGCATGCTGGAGACGGACTGGGGGACACTGGTGGGAGGGGACAGACTGACATGGGGACCCAGCCCCCCATATGCACTGGAAGCCATATTCTAACTTATTATCTGGGGGGAGGGATTTAGTGGCGGGGGAAAAGCACCAGGGCCCCCTGTAGAAGCCATAATGGACCTGAACAGCACACAGCTGGACTGCGGGGGGGAGCGTGTTAATCCCACATGCACAGACCTGGCCTGGGAGGGTCCCTGCTTGTCCCTGGCTCAGAGCAGGGGAACCCCCCCAGCTGAGGGGTGCTTGCCCAGCAGCCAGTGTGTGCTGGGGCTGTAGGTAACTTGGCACTGGAGGGGTCAGTTAGGTCGGGAGGGCAGTAGCAGGGGCAGCTGATTCTCTCTGAAGGGGGGGCCTCCTAGGGACACCACCCATGGCAGGTGTCCCCCTCCTCACTTGTCTCTGAACTCTCTGCTTAGGGGAGAAAGTGTGTGTGGGAGAGAATAATCCCCCATCCCAAAGTGGGACCCCCTGAGGCCTCCCAGCCCCTGCCCCTGAGTGGGGGTGAGGGGTTTACAATATCCCTTCAAGCAATAAATGAACAAACTATGTATGCACTTGGCCAGGGGAGGGGAACCCCATGAGGGTCCCTTGGCTCAGGGCTGGGAGATCTCTGTAGTGGGGATACCTTAGATGAGGAGGATTGTGGGGGTCCCCTGTAATTCAGAGGAGGGGAGTGTGTGGGAGTCTCTTAGATTGGAGGGGGGTATATTCTTGTGTCCTGGGAAGGGAATTGAGATTTGGGGAGTGGTAAGCCCATACTTCCCCTTGAAATATGGGGGAGGGTACTGGAGCCAAGGACTTCCAGTGGGGTTTTCCAGGGAAAATCCAGTAGGGTGACATAAGTGGGGTGAGGGGAACTTAGCAGCAGGGTCTGGGAACCTCCACTAAGTGCTGGTCTCTCCCCCCCCCCAAAGCCCCAGGATGGTGGAGAGTCTGGAGGGGGTGGGGGTCTGACTGGGGGAGCCCCTGCTGTAGTTAGGTCCTTGGGGAGGGAGAGGGAGGGGCTGAAACAGAAGGCTTCAATTGTGGGAGCGGGAGCACAGCACTGTGATGGGGTAGCTCTATAGATAGGAAGAGGGGTTGCAATGGCTTGGGCATAGTGGGGGGGGGTCCCTCGGGATGGGAACAGAGGCCAGTATCCCCTCCACCCCCCTCAAATTTCCCCTTGCCCTTCTGCCCCCCCCATAGCAATAAGCCCCCCCTTTCCCTTGGGGTGGGGGTGAAGATGCTGAGAAACATGTACATAGCAATATATCAGACTGTATATTTGTTGCAGGATAATACGTGACCCCTTCATCTCTGCTCCCCTCAGAGGGGTGCACCCTCAGTCCCCCCATTTCTATAATGAGTGGGGTGACATGGAGGGGGTTTGTATTAAATTATGTATGTGTATATATTATAAATACCTCTATTTTGTGTATAGGTGCTATACACACACATACATAGAGCTATATTCCAGAGCCAGAATAAACCATGGAGATCTCAGCCTGTGTCCCGAGTCTTCCTTCCTAACAGTTAAGAAGGAACAAGAGCATTGTCTTGTTCTGTGTTTGTGCAGCACTAGGCCCAGTGGCAGCCTTGATCTTGCCTGGGGGGTCTGAGCAGTGCCTGGCCCAATGGGGGACCTGCTTCAGGACTAGGTCTCCTAGGTACTACTGCAATCTAAATAACCGTACACGAGGAAAGTGAGTACAGTGCAAGGTGTGGCAGACCAATGTTCGGCTAGACCAAGGGCTAACGGGATGGGGACTGGACTAGAACAGAAGGGCACCAACACAAGTGTGGTTGCGGGTTGCCCAGGGCTAGGATAGCAGAGTGCTGCAGATTGTGATGGAGGGGCACGAGCAGGGGGACAGGTAATGGATGACATGCCCCATGCCAGGCTCCACCTCACAGTTTTATTTATACACAAACCAAATGAGCACAGAATGTCTTCTATTCCCTGTAGAACCCTCCCTCCCCCACCCCAATCTTCCCATCTTGGCCACCCTGGCCCTTCACGTCTCCTCCTCGCTCAGCAGCATGTTGGGGATGCCCTTGGTGATGGGGAACTCCCGGCCAGAATCAGGGCACTTCAGGATCCCCTCCATCACCTCCACCTATGCAGGAGAGAAGAAACACAGGTCAGCTGCAGCCTAAAGACAGAGGGATGAGCTGTGCCCCAGCCCTGCCCAGTAATGCTGTCAGGGAGGGGTGGAACTTCCCCAGAGCACCAGCCCTCCCTTCTCGGTTTTTTTATTTTGCTGCAGTCACAACCCTCTATCATGATTCTTAGCAGCTAGGGAGGGAGCAGGATGAGCCACAGAAGCAAAAGGATGCTGAGAGCCCGGTGCCAGGGCATCTGCTGGACTCTCAGCCCCTCAAGAGTGGATTCCAACAGGCAGCTAGAGCAGGGGGAGAATCCCTCACCATCAAAAACAACAAAGAGTCTGGTGGCACCTTAAAGACTAACAGATTTATTTGGGCATAAGCTTTTTTCCTCACCATCAACATACTCTCACTGCCTGAGGGGGCCCTCCCAATGTCTACATTTGGAGCAGGGGCAGCAACAGCAAGAGGTACCCCCACCCTGGGGGATCACCAGTGTCTCTGTGGGCTGATAAGTCCCCAGTGTCTCAGCCAGGCCAGGAAAGGACCTGTGTTTGTAACAGGTCCCGTCATACCTCAGCCACGGGTTTGTGGTGTCTAGGATATAGTGCCCAGCACCAGCCAGGGAGCCGGTCGGGTGGATTGTGGACGTGGAGGAGGGGGCGTTTCTCACCTCCAGCAGCACGTGATGCACCTTCCTCAGGAAGTCCTCGTTGTTCTCGTACTCAGGGGGCAGCTCGTGGGGCAGGTCCGACAGATGGCCCAGCTGTAGGGAGAGGGAGATGAATGTCACAATGCTGACCCCAGAAGAGAGACTTTGCTCTGATTGACCCAAACGCTCCCCAAAGCCACTTCCCTCTCCAATCCCCACCCCCAGGCTGCTGTGCCAATCCATGCTGCCCGTCTCCTGCCATGACAGCACTCTGGGCAGGAGGCTGGCTCCGGGTCTAGCGTCCCCAGCACCTAGGGTGAGCCCCTCCCCCTGCCAAACTCCACCCACCTATGCCCTGGACGGGGCCAGCCACTCCCCCCCATACTCACGCTCTCCGCAGCCTCCACCAGGGCCCCCCACTCCACCTTGGGGATCATCCGCGCCACGAACTCCTGGTTGAAATCCACGTTATTCACTTTCACCTCGGTGGCCTGCGGGGAGAGGGAGGGTCAGTCTGGCTAGGCACGGCCGGGGCGGGACCCCCGAGGAGGCAGGTGGCATCACCCCCATGGGGGGAGAAATCAGCCCTGCGGCCCCCGACCCAGCCCTGGAGCAGCCCAGGGGGCAGGGATACGCGGCCCTATGGTTGCGGGGGGGGATCCCTGTTACCTGGATACGGAGGGGGAAACCCCCCCCGGGCCGCACCCCCCGCACGTGCGAGGTCAGCATGTTGTGCGTCAGCAGCTTCATCCTCGCGCCGCTCCCTGTGTCACGGCACACGTGGGAAGCGGTGAGACGCCAATACTCGGCTACTTCAATCGCACCCCTCCGAACACTACTTCCGGATAGAATGTGCCCTGCTCAAAAGGGTCCGGCGGCTGAAAGGGAAACACGGACCCGAACCTGAGGGTTCCGGGGAGATCTGGAGACAGGGTGCCGGTCCCCGATGGGGAGGAGAGAAGAATTAGACGCGAAACTAAGGGGTTAAAACATGCAAATAGTGTTCAAATCGCATGCAGATTATATTTAAATTAAGAAATTAAGATGTGTAAAAAGCAGGAGAAAAACACTCAGATTAATCACAAATTATATGTTAATTGTATGCAAAGTCAGCGTGTAAACCACTTGTAATGTCGCCCTGCCAATCAAAATCAATCTGTATGTAAACAATGTGCAAACCGGCCATGCAAATGAACCACAAATGATATGCAAATGTGATGCAAACCGACCTGTGGGTTGCGGCGCATGGGCATTCCAGTCCACCCCAAGGTTGGTAGGTCCCCCAGGCCTTTTCCATGGCAACTGTCATTCAGGCGGTCTCCATGGTGACCGCGTGGCGAGGTGCGGCGGGGCTGGTGCTCCGGCGGGGGCGGGGGCTGTTGCGGGCGGCCCCCCTCCCCGGCTCCAAGCCCAGAGGAACTAGGCGCTTCGGTGTCCGAGCAGCTGCCATGGCGCCCGTCAAGGTGAGACCGGGCGGGGCGGAGAGCGGGACACCCCGGGGGCCTCAACCATCCAACCTGCCCCGCCCCTAGCTGGGACACCCCCCCCCCCCCCCCCCGCAGCTCAGCCCCAGCGAGACCCGGGGCAGGGAGAGCCCGATCCCAGGGAGCCCCCTTAAATCAGCCCCCAGCTAGGCCCCGGGGCAGAGAACGGAGAGCCTCCTGGACAAGCCCCGCTCCAAAATCAGGGCCCCCAGCTAGGGTGACCAGACAGCAAGTGTGAAAAATCAGGACGGGGGTGGGGGTAATAGGAGCCTATATAAGAAAAAGACACAAAAATCGGGACATCTGGTCACCCTACCCCCAGCAGGGCTCCCCCTGGCAGCTCCCCTCGCCAGCTGGGACCTAGGGCTAGAGAAGAGCCCTCTCCCACCCTCTAGTTTAGCCGCCGATGCCTCCCCCCAACCAGGACCCTTGAAACCTGAGACCATTTCCCCAGTCCCTGAAGCTTGGAGGGTCACTACCCCCTTGCAGGACCCCTCCCCCCCAACTCTTGCCTCACAAGGAAGGGAGCAAACCTGGGGGGAGGGGGTTGGAACAAGGGGGTGACACTGAGCTCCCAACTCCCTTCAAATCTCGGGGGGGTGGGCAGCGAGAGGTTGAGAGTAGAAATGGCTGATTGGGGGGTGAGTTTAAGGCAGGCTGGGGAAGGGGACATTGGGGGAAGGGTGAGCTGGGCTGGCGTTGAGAGTTGGGGGAGGAGTTAGAGTTAGGCTGTAGGTTATGGGGTGAGATGGGAGGCAGGGGTTGGGGGGTAGGTGGGGACAGAGGGAGTTGGATTGTGGGGGAGGGGAAATGGGGTCGAGGCTGGGGGAAGGTGTGGGTGTGAGCTGGGGATGCTGGGTTAGTGGTAAGGGGTTAGTGGGAGGCAGGGGTAGGATGGGGGGAAGATGGGGGTTGGTTGGGGTTCTGGGAGCTGGGCTGTGAGGGGAGGAGGAGCAGGCTGGGGAGGAAGGATGGTTGATTGGGAAGGGAGGTACATGGCAACCCAGAAGATTTGGGGTATGGGGGGCAGGGAACTGGGGGAGGTGTCCAACTCATGAGATTGAGTAATCAGTTTGGAAACTCCCAAGGCAGGGGTGCTGAGTCACTGAGTGTCTGCCCAGTAGGCCTCCCCCCATGGGTTGTAGTGACAACACCCCCCACAGACACAATTGAGGGATGCACACAGGGCTCTCCTGCTCCCCAGCCATGAAGAGGCTCACCTCAGGCTTTACGCATCATCTGTAGGCTTGTCTTTGCCCCCTCCCAGTGCTGGGGAGCGGGATTCCAAGACAGGAAGCTGGCTGGGTGACTGGGAATGGAGACACCCCCCCTCCCCCATTAGTCAGCTACTTGAGGCCCCCCTGTTGGCGCTAGGGCGGGGGTTGTAGCTGGGGCACGAGGAACCGGCTCCCAGTTGGAATGCCAGAGTGGGGGTAGCTCCTCCCCCTGCACTGGGAGATGGGGCATAGGCCCTGTGAGGGTCTGGCATAGGCTTGTCTTGGGCAAGGAGACTTGGCTAGGCCTCCCTTCAGCTCTCCCCCCCCGTGCCCCCAGGTTGGAGACAAGCTGCCCAGTGTGGAGGTGTACGAGGAGGATCCCGGCACCAAGGTGGATGTGGCTGCACTCTTCAAGGGCAAGAAGGGGATTCTCTTCGGGGTGCCTGGTGCCTTCACCCCTGGCTGCTCCAAGGTGAGGCATAGAGACTCCCCCCACAGTGCCCCCTTCCCCTCCCCCCACTACCCTACCCATTTTAGAACACACACACCAACTCCAGAGCATCCCCTCCCCAACCCTTTGCAACTCCCTACCTTAGAGCACCCCCTCATTCTAGAATGGCTCCTCACACACCCTGCTCCCTGGAACCCCCATCCCAGAGTTCCCTCACCCCCCTCCTCGGAGTATCCCCCACCCCACCCAGCTCCCCAGAACTCATCCACCAGAGCATCACTCCCGCCATCCCATGCCTGGGGCCAAGGGAGCCTCAGGGTGGACTAGAAAAGGATACATTTGTGAGTTGTGTGCCCTTGCAAGCCAGGGGCTGCCCAACTCCCTGCCTGGATCCCTGGGCTGGTGTCTGATGCTGCCATCCCACCCCGCATGCTGAGGAACTAATGCTCTTCCTGCCCCCCTCAGACCCACTTGCCGGGCTACGTGGAGCAGGCTGGGGCACTGAAGGCCAAGGGAGTGGAGCTGATCGCCTGCCTGGCCGTGAACGATGTCTTTGTCATGAGCGAGTGGGGCAAGGCCCAAGGGGCCCAAGGCAAGGTGAGCCGGGGGGTGGGGTGGGGGGCAAGGCACAAGGTGCCTGGGGCGAGATAAGCTGGGAAGAGAAGGGAGCAAGGCCTACGGGGCCCAGGGCAAGGGGAGTGAAGGGAGGGCAAGGCAGGGGGAGTGTGTGTGTGGGGGGTTGAGCTATAGCACCCAGGGTGAGGGGGGCACACAGCCCAGACCAGGAGGAGCACAGAGGGCAGGTGGGGGCACCAGCCACGGGGAATGTGGAGAGTCCTAGGGACCATAGCAAGGGGAATACAGAGGGTGGGACTAGGGGACCCAGGGCAGAGGGAGTGAGCAGGGGTCGAGGCCCAGGGCAGTGTCCTTATAGGGGGTGTATGGTGCTGAGTCTCAGGGAAAGGAGAGGAGTCTTTTCTCTCCCTCACTCACCAGCATCCTAACCCCAATGCTGCAGGAGCCCTGCCCCCACCCCTGCAGACAGTGGGTGACTTCCAGGCAGCAGTGAGCACTTCCCTTCTCAGTAGGAGCTGTTGATTACGCAAGGGGCATCTATATGTTGTGTAACCTCAGGAGTGGGTGTGGCTCTTGCCACTCCTACCCTCCCGCCCACCTCACAGGCGCCTCTTCACTGGCTCCCTAACCCTTTCCCCCTCCCTGCCCCCAGGTGCGGATGCTGGCTGACCCCACTGGAGCTTTCGGAAAGGTAATGCCCCACTCAACCAACCCGTGCGCTCAGGCGCCAGGTGGGGGTATCCTCCTCCTGGAGCAGGATCAGTCCCAGTCTCCCTACCCACCTGTCTGTGTATCCGTCCCTGGCCCTTCCCCTCCTAACCAGCTCGACAGCCAAGATTCAGGGCCCCCACTCCTTGGCTAGTCCTCTTTCCCACGCCACTGTGTGCCTGTCCTCTGCTCCTCCCCTACCTGCTGTGTCAGATCCACCCCCCAGGGGTGTTCCTGCTCTGGGACTGTGGGGGAAGGGGCAGTGGAACCCCCATCCCCTATTAGAGGCATCCAGGATTCTGTCCCTCCAGTGCCACCTCCCTGACACCAACAACGGTGGCTGGGTTGGGGTCAAAGAGCATCTGAAGACCAAGCAGCTCCAGAAGTGAAGGCCTGTTTGCAGGGGGAAGTTCCTGGGCTGTGTCCTCTGCCTGGAGAGGACTGGGGGGGCTGTCTGACTCCCCCCTTGCTTTCCCTTTCTCCCCTAGGCTACGGAACTGCTGCTGGACAAGGAGACCCTGCGTGACCTCTTTGGGACCAACCGCTGCAAAAGGTAAAGCAGTGGGCTCCTTACCTCCCAGCAGCCTCTGAGGATACCCACCTTGAGAGAGCTGGGGTTCTCTGTACAGGCGAGGGACGGGCATGGGGATGAGTGTTAGGAGCTCAGAGGGGAGAGGATGCACCCCTGCAGTTGCAACTATGGGCCTCTGGGGTGCCCCCTTTGCCTGGGGGTGGGGGGGCTGGATGTGCAGAGGAGGAGAAGTCCTCTTCTCCATCTCCATGGGAAAACCTGGGAGAGGCAAAGCCCCCTTGGCTATATCCCCACACTGATACCCACAACCCTCCCTTCTCCATGATGGGGGTAGAGGGCGCTAGGAGATGTGGGAGGGAGCCCTGGCTGTGTCCCCACACTGAATTCCCAATCTCCCCCCTGGGTTCTCCATGGTGGTGGACGATAGGGTGGGAGGTGGGGAGAGGGGAATCCCTGGAGGGCAGGGGAGGGAGGGGGAGGGGAGGAGAGGGGGAGCCCCCATTGTGTTCTCACCCTGACCCCTCCCAGGTTTTTTGTGGTGGAGGATGGCACGGTGAGGAGGGGGCCCTGGCACTGACACCCCCCCATCTCTCTCAGGTTCTCCATGGTGCTGGAGGATGGTGTGGTGAAGGCTCTCAACGTGGAGGAGGATGGAACAGGGCTGACCTGCAGCCTGGCCAACCACATCCTCTCTCAACTCTGAGCACCAGGACACCAGGGTCCCTCCTGCTGCTGCTGCTGCTCTCTCCTCTCTTCCCCCCCCCCCCCGCCCGCCCTAGCACCAGGAGTGGGGCAGCGCACCATCCTTTCCCTGCATGATATGATGGCCTCCCCTTGGGGGAGGGCGGGGGGGAGGGGTGCAGTGCTGCTGCTGCTCCTGCTGTCATGGGCTTGGCCTCTAGAGGGCACTCATGCCCTGATGGTGGTGTACTGCCCCATAATGCTGTGTATCAAGTGGAATAAACGGCTCTCACCAGCCCTGCCTCTGTCTCTCTGCTGGTGGGGAGGGGGGGACAGACATAGACAAGGCATGCTAGGGGTGGAAGCAAGGGAGTGACCCAGACCCCAATTCTATCCTGCTCAGCCCTCCTCCCACCGAGTGCTGGCCTGCCCATGCCTCCTGCAGCCCCCCTCCAATCTCATAATCTGTCTTGAGGCCTTGGGGGCAGAATAAACAGCCTGGAGGGGCAGGGGCCACACAAGCAGAGGGAGATTGCTGGTGTGTGTGGGGGGGGGTCTGTGCCCTAGAGATAGGGTGGGGGGGATCTCTGGGAGCAATGTTGAATCAAGGGGGCAGGTTTCCTGCTGCCCTGATTTCCCTGCCATGGGTGAGTAGTCATACTAGAGCCCCCTCCCCTGTGGAGCCTCTCCCCAGGGTCTGTGATTTGCTGAGATGGGGCTGGCACGGGGTCCCCCTGGTGTCATGATCTCCCCTAGCCCTGGGTCAAAGGGTCACAAGATCTAGGCTAGGCCCCCTGGACTTGAGGGGTGACTGGAACTCAGCGCCTCCCCCGCCCACCTCAAAGCAGGACCCCACTGACCACTCCCAAGCAGGATCTTTGGTGTGGGCCCCAGCATGGCCACAAGGGGGTGCTTGTGCTCCACCATGTTTGGTGTGAGGGGGATGGGAGGTGGGTCTTGGAAACTGCCCCTCCCTGTGCTAGAATTCTCCCCCTGCAATGCCCTGGCTCCACTCCCCTCTGTCTGCCCAGGCCAGGAGCCCTGACTACTCCCAGCTAGAGTGACCAGATGTCCCGATTTTATAGGGACAGTCCCAATTTTTGGGTCTTTTTCTTATATAGGCTCCTATTACCCCCTCACCCCTGTCCCGATTTTTCACACTTGCTTAGGGTTACCATATCTAATAAATAAAAAAAGAGGACCCTCCTTGGGCCCTGGCCCCGCCCATTTCCCCACCCCTAGCCCCGCCCTAACTCCGCCCCTCCTCCCTCCCACTCCCAGCCAGGGGGAAAGGGCTACCCCAGCGCTACCGGCTTCAGGGTTTGCCGGGCAGCCTCCAG
This sequence comes from Malaclemys terrapin pileata, assembly GCF_027887155.1. Classification (NCBI taxonomy): domain Eukaryota; kingdom Metazoa; phylum Chordata; order Testudines; family Emydidae; genus Malaclemys; species Malaclemys terrapin. The sequence continues at coordinate 30,453,929 of NC_071511.1, read as the reverse complement.
ACGCTGCGCCCCCGGCCGGCTCTTCCCCAGCGCAGCTGGAGCCCAGCTGGGGGCGCAGGGTCTGGGGGCTGCCCGGCAAACCGTGAAGCCGGTAGCGCTTGGGCTTCGGGCAGCCCCTATGCCTCCGGACCCTGCGCCCCCGGCCGGGCACTTCCCCTCCCGGGCTCCGGTGGCGCAGGGTCCGGAGGCACGGGGGCTGCCCGAAGCCGGTAGCGCTCGGGCAGCCCGGCTCTTAAACAGAGCCGAAGAGTCAGGGAGGAGCAGAGCCGCCATTTTCCCAGACATGTTCGTCTTTTTGGCAATTCCCCCCGGACGGGGGTTTGACTGCCGAAAAGCCGGACATGTCCGGGAAAAAGAGGACGTATGGTAACCCTACACTTGCTGTCTGGTCACCCTACTCTCAGCTCCCCACCTCCCCCAGAGTGAGAACACGGGCCTCCTTCCCCCTCAGACCAGGAACCCCAAATCCCCCCAGCCCTCTAGCCCATGAGACCCAGCCCCCTACTTTTCCCAGAGTGGGAGGCCTGAGATTCCCACTCCTGCCCCATGTTCAGGCCTCCCTACCTCCCGCCCCCAAGGCCAGGAGCCCTGGCTCCTTTCCCCAACCATTGGCTGCTTAGGTTCATAGGTTGTCCTGGCTCCTTCCCAGAAATTAAATCTGAGCCAGGACAATGCAGGGTGCTGGGGGGCTGATTTCCTGCCCCTCACAGCAGCAGGGGGTGCAGGATGTTCCCCTGTGGCTGCGTTGCCACCAGCGTGGGGAGATTATTTGCCTCTGGCCTAAAATGATTTCTGAGGTGTATTATGGGTCTGAGTTAAGAGCCCTTGTCAGGCCGGGTGCTACACAGACTACCGCCCCCCAACCAAGAGTGGGCCCACATCCATTGGGCTAGCCACTGCAGCCCTATAAGGAGCAGGATTTGAATCAATTGGAGACCCATCCCCTTGGATTGGGGGTTCAGAGCAGGCCCCCCAACCTAGCAGCATTGGGGGTACTGGGCGATAGAGCAGAGAGACTCTTAGGGGGCTAAGTGGGGTTTGAGAGAAAGGGGCTCAGTGGTGGGAGCTGAGAGCCATGTCCCAGGGGGGCTGCTGTGTTGCTCCCCCCATCACAAGGATGTGGGGTGCTGAAAGGCAGTACAGCTGTCACCTATGGGGCATAGTGGATCTCCCCACCGCTAGATTATGTCAAGATCTGAGCAGGAACGATGCCTACAGGTTTATACTGGGGAGACTTGGTGGTGGTGGGGAGGGGGTCCACCGCACACACCCCCGATTAAGGGAAGGAGTCAGTCCCGCCCTGACGTGGTCAGGAGAGGGGTGCCCATCACCTCCTCTCCAGGTTTGCTCCATGGCTGTTGATTGCTGGGGCCCTTCCTTCAGGGCTGGCCACAGTTGGAAGCAGGATGCCAGGCTAGATGGGCCCAAGGGGCTGATCCAAGGCAGGGGGGCCCAAAGGTCTGATCTGGAGGGGGTGGAGCAGGATACTGATCTAGATGGGTCTGATCTCAGGCAGGAGGCAGACAAGATACTGGCCAGATGGGCCTATGGAGCCAATCTAGAGCAGGGGAGACGTGGGATACTGACGTAGATGGGCCGATTGGGAAAGGTCCCCAATTCTCCCCAAGCTGGGGGTGGGGAGAGACCTACCGGCAGCTTTCAAGAGTCTGGTAGGCGCCGATGGGAGTTTCCCTCCTCCCACCCACAGCAGGTCTGCTGTGGGTGCTGGTTTCCTGGCGTCCCTGCAGGCCCCCCCCACCCCAGCCGCTCCCGTTTGCGGAAGTTCCTCTTTGCGCAGAGCAGAAAACCAGTGGGGGGAGCCTGGCTGGGGAGGGGGGGGGAGCGGACGCACCTGGGTGCAGGGTCCCCCTTTGTGGGATCCGCACCAACCACAGAGACCCAAGCAGAGGATGGACAGGGACGGGCGTGTCTGGGAGAGCCTGGGGGATTTCGTCTCGGGTCCCCTTGTCACATGGGTGAGTGTGGTTGGGAGAGGGGAGCTGTGCATCTCTGGGAAGGGATGGGAGCCATGCCCTGGGCGGAGCTGTGCCCCTCGGGGGTGGGAGCCGTGCCCTTGTGGGGAGCTATGGCCTTGGGGGGGGGGGCAGGGATAGAACTGTGCAGAATCCTGCCCTCCCACGCCCACGCAATCGGGACACTATACCTACTCCTCTAGCAATGGGGTGGAGAGGGGGCTTGTGTGAGGAGGGAGGGGATTGGGGTTGGGGGTTAAATGAGGTGAGGTGGGGGTGGCTGGAAAAGTTGGAGTGAATGGGAGCTGGGGGTGAGCTGGGGGTTAGAAGTGAGTTGGGGGTTTGGGCTGAGGTAGGGGTGCTTTGTGGGGGTGGGGTGGGAGTGATCTGTTGGGAGAGTGAGGAAGGACCCATCCCCAGGGTTGGTGTGGGGGACGCACAAGCCCCAGAAGGGACCCCCGGGGCTGGGACCTTCCCTGACACCCTGGCTTCGACACCCTCGGCTGGGCCCGGACTCCCACAGACAGCTTGGAAACAGGCGTGGGGGAGGGAAGCACATCCTGTGCACTGCGAGGGGCAGCGCAGAAGCCTCCATGGGACCCCTGGCTCATAAGGGTGGAGACCTTTGGCCCGGGGAGAGGGTGAGCAGGGACCCCCTGGACTGAGTGGGGGCACTGGTGTCAGGCCCTGCCAGGCCCAGGTCAGGGAGGGGCAATAACAGTGCTACCTGTCTCTGCTCCCCAGGTGCGGACGCTGGAGAATCTGGTGCCCCTGGGGTGGGTGGAGGACGAGCCCCAAAGTCCCAGTGCCCCAGACAGACAGGCGAGGGCCCGGGAGTATTTCCTGCACCTGGCAGATGGAGCCTTCCTCACCCAAGTCATGGGGCTGATGTGAGTGACGGGCAGTGAGGAAGGGGGAACAGAGGTTGGGAACCAGCTGTGCAGGCAGTGGGGGATCTGGGCTGTGTTGGGGGGCCCAGCTGGGAGGCAGCAGGGGGGTCTGGGCTGGGTTGAGGAACCCAGTTGGGAGGCAGTGGGGGGCTGGGGCTGTATTTGGGGGCTCAGCTGGGGGGCCATGAGGAGGGGCTGTATTGGTGGGACCAGCTGGGCAGGCAGTGGGTGGCCCAGGCTGTGTTGGGAGGACCAGCTGGGGGGCTTCTGGGCCATGTTGGGGGGGCCCAGCAGGGGAGCACTGGTGGGGACTCTCAACTGTGTTTGAAGGGCCCAAATGGGGGGCCTAGGCTGTGTTGCGAGGCCCAATTGGTGGGCAGTGGGGGATGTCTCACCCATTCCTTTTATTCCCCCCCAGCAGAGACCCAACCCCGTGGCGTGCCCGGCCACCCCAGAGCCAGCAGGGCGACGAGAGGCTGCGACTCCAGACCCTGCACACCCTGCTGCAGCAGCTTCGCGCTTTCTACCAGGTGGGGGTGCTGGGATGGGGGGCAGCACGCCCAGGGAGTGAACCTCTGTCCCCCGGGGCATGGAGTGGCTGGGGGCCTGAGGAGCACACTTGGGTCTGCCTCGTCCCCTGCTGCCTGTGTACACTGCACACTTGTGTCTCTGCCGGCAGTGTACTCTCACATGCTCGCATTTGCACACTTGTGTCTGTGTACACTCATGGTCTTGTGTTTGCGGGCCCGCTGCTCAGCTAAGTGCACAGGGAGCCGTTCCTCTCTCACCTCTGTGATGTGCAATCCACAGGGGCGGGCAGGCAGGAAGGGGAAGTGGTCAGCGTTTGTGCAGCTCCTGACGCATAGCCGGGGGAGTCATTCACTCCACAGTGACACCCAGGGAGCTCCTCCGGGGGGGTATGGGGCAGACGCAGGGGGAGCCCCTCCCACTTATCAAATGTTCTTGACATCTAACCTTTGACCTTTGCAGGATGATTTGCAGCAGCTGATTCTAATGACTCCCCCTAATGTGCAGCTTCTCGCCAGAGACCCCCTGACAGGTAACTGTTTGGGGGGGCAGTACTGGGCTCAATGGGTCCATAGGTCTGGTTCTGTCTGAGGAGCTGGAGAGGTGGGATACTGGGCTGGATGGGCCCAGGGTCTGATCCCCTGGAGGGGTGAAAGGGGGCTGTCTCTGGCTGTATTCACCCTTCCCTCCCACTGTCTTAGAGCAGGGCATCAACGAGATGCGGAAGCTGCTGCTGCTGCTCCTGGGGGCTGCTGTGCAGGTACGTGGGGGGTCTAAGGGGTGGGGGAGGGTCTGTGCAGCCAGCACTACCAGGTGTCTCCCTATGCCCCCCAGTAGCACCCCTGGCTGGCTGGGACGTGGAGCAGCCTTCAGTGGGGACTATGGGTTAATGCAAATTTCCTCCCAGAGTTAGGGGTATCACGGATTTCAAGGCCAGAAGAGCCAACTGTGATCATTCAGTCTGGCCTCCTGTCTAGCACAGGCCAGAGGCCGGCCTGGAAACCATTCCTGGCTGAACTTACTGAGCAGATCTTACGGAATAACATCCAGTCGTGGTCGGGGCCGACCCTTGACCAAATGGTGCCCCAGGCGAAGAGTAACTTTGCCCTCCATTTGTTAAACTTTTGAATACCTTATTTTTTATTCCATTTGTAGCTCATTTAATGACTTTGATGCATGATTTGAATGCATGATTTATCCCTGTCATATAAGACGATCAATTTGCACCCTAGGATCTGTAAAGCTGTATTTATTCATGCCATATATAAGCAAATAAAAAAAAATAATTTCCTCTAAGTTTACAGTAACTTTTTAATTTTAAGAATAACTGAAATGTACTAACATCAAGAAATTGAATTTTGCCCCAACATGGGGTGGACCACTATTAAATAGTGTTACAGTAGATGACAGCCTTAGAATGTTAACCCTCATCCTTTAGGTCAAAAGGTCACTATTCTCACCTTCATTTGTCCAAATCTTTCTTCGATGGACCCAGCAGTGTGAGCAAAAAAACTCCCTCTTGAATTTTTCTTCCGAGTTTCCCATCATCTCATCTCTGACCTCGTAACCAAACTGTTGCTTCTTCCAATGAACACGAGTTTCCTTGAAGACAGGCTCAACTCCTAAGTTTTCCGCCATTTCTTTGGCAGCAGTGATGGCATCTTCAAATCCGTTGTCTCTGTCAGCCACGACAAAAGCAAGACAGATTCTTGTCAAAGTAGTAGCGATCGCAACGTCCATCGACTGAGTTTGCAATGCCTGACTCACAATGTTTGCTTGGAACAGGATATCATGCCAAACTACAGTTGAGACCAGCAATTGGAAGTCAGTGATCTGGTTTGCCAGGCTTTGCTCCTCATGTCAGATTCCAGCCTCGGCTTTACTGCTCCATCACGGTGTCATAAACCTCAGTCACTTGGTACCTCACTGGCCTTACGCTGTCAATGCGGCTCTCCCAGAGAATGTCACGTAGCAGCTTCACAGTCAGATTTGTAACATTGTCCGTGAGGATCTTCCACCTGGTAGTTGGTGCTGAAAAGAGGATATGTATCCTTTGCGGCACTCCAAAGAGAGATACTGAATGTAAAGAAGATGACGCTGCATCTGACACAACCAGGCTGAGCCACAAGGCACGCCAAAAGCTCTGGGAATCAGCGTAAGGATCCTGGCCTGGACACCACAGTTTCTTCCCTTCATGTTCATGCCGTTGTCACCATATCACAGCTGGGCCTCACTTCACTTCAGTTCTTCTTATATCTCAGACTGACTGACTGGCAACGCCCCGCCCTTATATGCCCGCTAGGGCATGGCTGACAACATTCTAGGAGGTTCGAGGACAATGAATCCACAGACGGAACACCTGAAACATTTTACTTCAAATATTCTATTTTCCCTTTTGTCGCTAACAACAAAAACAGCCCCCCAAGCCCGGCACCCTAGTCAGTCGCCTGCCCCTAAAACAGCCCCTGGTTGTGGTTTAAACATTGCCAGTGATGGAGAATCCACCATAGCCCTTGGCCAGTTGTCCCCATAGTTAATTCCCCTCACTGGTACAAATTTACACCTTATTTCCAGTCTGAATTTGTCCAGCTTCAATTTCCTGCCACTGGACCATGTTAGACCTTTGGCTGCTAGGTGGAAGAGCCCTTTATTAAATATGTGTTCCCCATGTAGGTACCTCTAGACAGGGATCAAGTCATCCGTCAACCTTCTCTTTGTTAAACTGAATAGATTGAGCTCCTTGGGTCTCTCACTGTGGCATGTTTTTTAGTCCCTTAATTGGTCTCGTAGCTCTTCTCTGAGCCTTCTCCAGTTTCTTAACATCCTTCTGGAATTGTTGGCACCCGATCTGGAGACAGGAGTCCAGTAGTGGTCACACCAGGGCATCCCAGGGTGAGGGGGAAACGTGGGTCCTCAGGGCCATAGCAGCCCTCAGAGGCATCCTGAGAAAGAGAGAGAGAGGCTGACAGCTGTTTCTTTGTGACCCCCCACATCCCTCCACTCTCTGTGCCTCCTCCCCCTCCTCAAACTCCTCCCACTCCATGCCGCCTCTTCTCCCCACACACCCCTACCTCTGCACATGCCCCTCGGTACTGTCTCTCCTCTCCTCCCCCGCGCCTCCTCCCCTCCTGCACCTCCTCCCCCGCCACCCTGTCCTCACCCCCTGTGCTGCCCCATACCCCCTCCTTCCACAGTGTGAGCGGAAGGCAGAGGTCATTGAACGGATCCAGGGGCTGGACATCGAGACCCAGACTGCGCTGGCCGGTGCCATCCAGGAGGTAAGAACACCCACTGTTGGCACGACCTTTCCTTCTGCTCCTTGTGGCTGGGTCCCCCCAGCTGAGCCCCCAAGGGACAGTCACCAGGTGGCACCCCATCAGGCAGCATCAGGCTGCACTTGCCCAGACGCAGGGACTTGAGGGATAATGGGGGATCTGTAGGCAGGGAGGCTGTAGCACTTGTGCAAGAGGCTGGCATGGGCAAGACTGCTGTGCGAGGGCTGTGAGAGCCGTGGGAAGGGGAGACCATGTGAGGAGCTGGCATGCGAGGGGAGGCCATGAGGCATGTGCTGGGGCAGACATGTGAGGGGAGGCTGTGTGAGGAGCTGACATGAGAGGGGAAGCCATGTGAGGAGCTGGTGTGCGAGGGGAGGCCATGAGGCATATGCCAGGGTGGACATGTGAGGGGAGACCTGCGAAGGGAGGCCGTGTGAGGAGCTGGCGTGCGAGGGGAGGCCATGATGTATGTGCCGGTGCAGACATGTGAGGGGAGGCCCTGTGAGGAACTGGCATGTGGAGAGGGGCCATGTGAGGAACTGGCATGTGATGGGAGGCTGTGTGAGGAGCTGACATGAGAGGGGAAGCCATGTGAGGAGCTGGTATGTAAGGGGAGGCCATGAGGCATATGCCGGGGTGGACATGTGAGGGGAGGCTGTGTGAGGAGCTGACATGAGAGGGGAAGCCATGTGAGGAGCTGGTATGCAAGGGGAGGCCAGGAGGCATATGCCGGGGTGGACATGTGAGGGGAGACCTGCGAGGGGAGGCTGTGTAAAGAGCTGGCGTGTGAGGGGAGGCTGTATGAGGAGCTGATGTGTGAGGGAAGGCCATGTGAGGAGCTGGTGTGCGAGGGGAGGCCATGATGTATGTGCCAAGGCAGACATGTGAGGAGGCCATGTGAGGAGCTGGTGTACAAGGGGAGGGCCATGAGGCATGTGCCAGGGGCAGGTGTGCAGGGCTTGTGACATGTTGCTCTTGTGTTGCAGGTGACACAGGACCCGGGGGTGGTGCTGAGCCTGCAGTGGGGGGCACTGGCTGAACTGCACCCCCTGGAGCTGACACGGGTCCTGCAGGAGCTGTCGTCCCGGCTGCGGGGCCTGGTGCAGGAGCGGGATGCGAGTGCGGAGGTGAGGGAGGCCCTCGGGCACATTCCTGCCACTCCCAGCCCTCCCTGTGCTCCTCCCCCCTCCGCAGCCCCCCACCTCTCTGGGGGTTTTCCTATCCAGTGCCCCCTGGGTTCCCCTGACCCCCCAAGGCTCTGATACCTCTTCCCCCTCATGCGGTCTCCTTGAGCTCTCCCCATCCCTCTGCCCCCCTCAGATCCTTCTTGTGCTGCTCTCCCCTCCCCCTTCCACTGTTCCCTGGACATTTCCCACCCCCACCCGTTCTTCCCACCCGGTCTAACCCAGCTGTCTTGCAGAGGCTGTGGGAGCTGCAGCAGGAGCGGGAGGTGTCGTCCCCCCATGGCCCGCTGTCCCCTGAGGGGCCCTGGGACAATCGCCAGCACCTTGGGGTGCAACTGGCTGACGCTCGGGGCCAGGCCCGGCGCCTGCGCCAGGAACTGTGAGTGGGTGGGGGGCACTGATGGGAATGGGGTGGTTCTGGGAGGGGGAACAGTTGGGGGGGAGGTCCTAGAGGTATTAGGGGGCACAGAAGACAAGAGGGGGATCCTGAGATGGGGGGTTCTAGTGAGGAGGGGCCCTCAAGGGGATTGGGAATAGGTGTGAGGAAGGTACCTGGGGATCCCAGTGTGTGTGTGGGGGGGAGACCATGGGGATATCCCTGACGTGCCCTCCTGGGGGCTCTGACCCACCCAGGGAGGAGAAATCTGAGGAGCTGCTGGATCAGCGCCAGGAGCTGCAGGAGCTGGAGGCCGAGTTGAGGAGGCTGCGACAAGAGGTACCATCCCCACTCCGCAATGCCCTGGGCCCTGACCCTGTCCCCCCCGCCCCCAGTGCCCTGTTCCCCCAGCCCCAGTGCCCTGGGCCCTGACCCTGTTCCCGCCCCCCCCCCCCCCCCGTGCCCTGTTCTCCCCGCCCCAATGCCCTGTTCCCCTCGCCCCAGTGCCCTGACCCTGTTCCTCCCACCCCAGTGCCCTGTTCCTCCCACCCCAGTGCCCTGTTCCCCCCGCCCCAGTGCCCTGCCCCTGTTCCCCCTGCCCGTGTGCCCCTGTGCCCTGCCCCTGTTCCCCCTGACCCTGTTCTTCCCACCCTCAATGCCCCAGGCTCTAACCTAGTGCCTCTTCCCCCCAGCACCGGGCGGTGGCGGGCGAGGCGCGCCTGGCGGGGCTGTACCGGGATGAGCTGGATGCCATGCGGGAGAAGGCGGCCCGGGCTGAGCGCCTGCAGGGAGAGCTCTCGGCCCTGAGGGAGCGACTGCCCGCACTGGAGCGGTGCCGGGGCAGGCTGGAGGTGAAGGGGCATGGGGTGGAGGAGTCACAGGGGATATATGATGGATCCACAGGATTGGGGCTATGCCCCCAGCTTTGGAACAGTGTCTTGGAGGAACTCCACCCCACTCTTCCTTCAGGGCAGGCCGCCTGCTGAGACTGACCCTCTGGGGCACCAGCCCCTCTGCCCCATGCTGTGAAGAGTCCAGCTGAGACAGGCTCTTGGTGGAGACTTACCCACTGTGGAGGGGTTAATGCAGTGACACCAAACCGCACATAGAAAGGAAAGTAACGCCTAGTTCCACGTGGTCGGCCCAAATCCCAGCCAGGCTGAAGCGATGCTCTCTGACTTCCTCCTTAGTCAGTCCCCAGGGGAGAGTGAGTGCCCAGGCCCCTTCCAGCAGCCAACCCAACTCCCCAGTCCTCTGGGCACCAGCTGGGATCTCTGGAAATCCAGAGTCACTGGAGTTTGTCTTGTCTCTCTGCCCCTCTGTTGATTGGGTGAGTTTCAACCAGTTCTTTAACAGCTCTTCACAGGGAGGTGAGACATGCTCCCTGCATCACAATGTCTCTAGTTTGCCCTGAGATCAAACTTAATCCCTCCCCCGCCAACCCTGCAACAGAGGGGGGAAATTGGGGAACACATAGGATTCATAAAAAATACCACAAAATTCCTAGTTTGTTAGAAGGCGGGGGGGGGGGGGGCGCTCTGGGCTAGTGGAGGTGATAGTAAGGGGTGAGGGGCTAGTGGGGACCAGTGTGGGGGGCAGTACTTCTTGTCAGGAGGCGTGGGGGGCTGTGGGGCTGTAAGGGGCTTAGGGGGCCAGTGGGGGTTCCTCAGCAGGAGGAGTGGGGGAGGGAGACAGAGGGGGTCTGTGTGACGGTTCTCGGGGTACCCAGGACTGTGAGTCACCTTGTTACCCCTTGCCTCTAGCGAGAGGGAGTCTTGCCCATGGTTGGGTGTCAGCTCCCTACCCCCACCAGCCTGTCAGCCCCCACACATTCTCCTCTGTGCTGTGCCTGTCTTTGCCTTGCACCCCAGTCCAGAGCCCCTTTGAAGCCTTCCTCTGTGATTCCTCGTCTGATGCTGGCTACTCACAGAAATCCCAGATCCTCTGCCCCCAAAGGAGCAGTGCGCCCCAGCTGACTAGTTTTACCTTAAATCACTGCTCTTGTAAACCTCAGGCTTATAATAAAACTCAGATAGGTTTCGTTAAGCAAGAGCAGAGATTCCACCAGAAATGAGAGTGAAGGAAACAAATAGTTACAATACAAAACAAAATCATAAAATGCTCATGAACCCTCTCCTAGCTAAAGAAGTAGGTTCCCCCCCCCCCCCCCCCCCTCCAAAGTTCAGTCTGTTGCAGAGCTGGCTGGCTTCATGGGAACCAGGATCCAAACTTCCATGAGAAACACCCCAATCCATAAGATGTTTCCTCAGTGAATGGTTCCAGGGCACCTCTCCCCATTCTGTGTGATACTGAAACAGTCTCTTATCTCTATTCCTAGATAGGGCCATCCCCTGTTGTAATGGCCTGTGTGGCGGTCAGTGGGTCTCGGGGGGCTCTGATGGGGCACTATCCCTGACAGGAGGGGGTGTGGGCCAGGGGATCTCGGGAGCTCTGACCAGGCTCTCTCCCTGGCAGGAGGAGCGGGCCTTCTCCCAGGCCCTGCTGGACAGCAAGGCCCAGTTGGAGGGGCAGCTGGAATCCGCCCGCGCCCGGGCCCAGCACCTGCCCCAGCTCGAGAAGGAGAATCTGCTGCTGCGGAGCCAATTAGAGCAAGTTGAAGAGGTGAGACCCCCCAACCCCAAACGGCCCCCTGCACCCTCTCCATGGTGCCCCCTACGGGCCCCTGTGCACACAGCCTGTCCTGTTACCAGGCTAAATGCTCACTGCCCCTCGCTGGGCTTTCCCCAAGTGACCCCCACAGGTGCCAGCTGGGATCCCGTGATTCACCCCTCTCAGAGCAGCCCTGGGGACAGCCACGGGTGAGCCAGTGGTCTCTGTGTCTCAGTCAGGCTGTCAGCTGTGTCCCTGGCAGCCTGGCCGGCCTCTCCCGGCTCACCCAAACTTCTCTCTGTTCTACAGACGTGTGGGCTCCTTTGACCCCAGGCTTAGCCTTGGGAAGAGAAACACCCCCCGGGCTAGCCGGGGGAACTGCTCCCCATTGCCATTGTTCCCATCACTCCTTTGAAGCTGGTACCTGAGAGGCTCTTCTCTGTGTCTCTGTTTTCCCTGCCCTGCTCTGTTCTCACTCTGTGCACTCGGGCAGGCAGCAAGGCACAAGGGAAACCTAGTCACACAGAGCTCTCAGAATAAATGCTACAGACCTTTTCCCCAGTCTGTCACACACCTCACAGCGCCTCCTGCTGCGAGAGGCCGGGCTGGAGTAGCTGGGACCTCCCCTTGCAGGCATGCTCCTGCCCTGCTCCTTACAGTGCCCTCTGCTGGGAGAGGCCAGGGTTGGAGTAGCTCTCCCCACAGCTAGTGCTCCTGACCCTCCCTATGGTGCCCCTTGTAGGACCCTCTCAGAAGTATAGGGACCCCCCTATGTTAACAGTCTCTGTGTCATGGATTCACAGGGTCTGGTCTATGTCCCAGCCTTTAACCCGTTTCCTGGGGGTACCCCTCTATTGCGCTGGGCCCTAGGGATCTATACTGTTCTGCAGGCCTTTGGGCTCCAGCTACCCCGTGTCCCTCCGTGGCTCCCTGCAGCGAGTCCAGCTGAGACTTTTCCCCCATCAGGGCGCAATGCTCCTTAGGCTTGGTCTCCACTGAAAAGCTGACTCGACCCAGTGGCGTGGCTCAGGGCATCTGCCTGAGCGACGCAATGAAGCCGAGCTAACCCCCAATGTAGACAGCGCTAGGTTGCTGGGAGAATTCTTTTGCTGACCTAGCTACCACCTCTCGAGGAGGTGAATTAACTACGGGGCTGGGAGAGTCCCTCCGCTCGCTTGGCAATGTCCGCTGTGAAGCACTGCAGCTGTGCCACTGAAACGTGTCAAATGTCGACAAGGCCTCAGTCGGCAATGGCAGCAACACCAGGCGACTGGCTCAAAATAAGGGCACCTTCATTCATCACCTGGTCAGAAGTCTTGGGGTTAGCGTGAGAGAGGCCGGCTCTGGACAAAGTTCCTGCTTTGCCCCTGCTTCCCCCGAGTTCCATCCGTTCTTATGTCCTCTCCCTGTCCCCTTTGCCAGTGCCAGGGCACCGCCATGTGGTTATGAACCCCGCTCTTCCTCCCCTTGCTTCCCGACACCTCTCGTCTTTGCTCTCCGACACAGCCCTGCCACGCTCACTCAGCTGCCTCTGCAGCCTGGAGTTTGCTGTCTCAGGGGGTCTGCGGATGCAGCCCAATCCGGACCCAGACCCTGGTGCCTCCTGCTCCGTGCCAGGAGCAGCATTGTAGCCCCTCTGTAACCAGTGGGCAACTGTACCAAGGCTGAGGGGGAGACGCAGATTGTTCATAAGGCTATTACAGAAAACTCCCGCATGGGTCACCCTCTACCCCCAGGAGCGGGAGCGGGAGCGTCAGCAGCTGGAGGAGCTACAGCAGGAGAAGGTGTTGCTGGAGGGGGAGCTGAGGCAAAATTTGGGGGAGTCCCAGCACCTATCCTGGGAAGAGGAGCAGGAGCCCAGTGAGGCTCCCAATGGTGAGTGCCTCCTCCTCCCCTTTCCCCCAGGACCCCCAGCTCCCCCCGCCCCGGCTCATTGATGTGACACTGTCTTCCCCCAGACCCTGCTGAGACTCCCAAGTCCCTGAGCTATGAGGTGACTGAGGTGACGTCCAGCCGCCTGCTAGCACTGGAGCGGGAGAACCAGGAGCTGCGCCGGAGGCTGCAGGAGGCACTAGAGGCCCCCAGAGAACCCAGGAGTCCAGGCCTTGAGCAGAAGAATAAGGCCCTCAGCAAAGAGGTGAGGGAGATGGGTCTCCTAGAAGAAAATTCAAGGCCCTGTCTGCCCCACCCCTCAGCCAGCCAGTCCTCCAGCCCTGGGGCTGGATTGGAGCTGGCACCCCCCAGAGGGTGTCCCATGCCTTAACCAGGGGCTATCTGGGGAGGAGTCTAGCGTGTGTCAGGGTAGTGTCTCCATGTTGTTTTTTGGGGATAGGAGGCGTTGTGTGTGTGTGGGGGGGAAGGCTGTATGTGAGGATTTGAAGGGTGGGATCTCTCTTGGGGAGCCTTGTGGGGGGTCTATGTGTTGGAGAAGGATAGAGACGGGGAGTCTGCCAGGTTTTAGCAGAAGGGGGGGTGTCTGGGGGCTGTGTGTTGGAGAGGGTGGGGGAAGGGGGATCTGTGGAGGAGGCTGTGGTTGTGGGGACTGGGATAGGTTGTTTCTGTGAGGGAGTGATGGGAGATGAGGTGGAGGAGTCAGTGGAAGGGGGGAGGGGTGCCTTTCAGGGGGTCTGTGTGTTGCAGGGGGAGAGGGTGTCTCCATAGGAGGTGTCTGTGGGGTGGGGAGAGGGCTGTCTCCATGCCGGTCCAGTCCCCCCTCAACTCCCAGTTGCCTGGCACAGGTGCAGCGGCTGGGGGCAGAGCTGGAAGCCCAGCGGGCCCGGAGCTGCCAGGAGCGGGAGGAGCTGAGCGCCGCCCTGCTTGGGGAGAAGGAGCAGCTGGAGCAAGAGCTGCGCAGCTTGCAGGAGCAGCGGCACTGCGAGGTGGGGCACGGTGCCCGGGGGGGAGGGCAGGGCAAGGTGTGCAAGGGGTTGTCATTTGGGGCAGTAGAGGGGTGCTGCAGGGGGAAGGCAGCAGGCCCAGGAGTGCCCCTAGCGTGGTGCCCCCACATGGCTCAGGCAGCATGAAGGGGTCAGTCCCATTGCCTGGAGCCCTGAGTGGCTGGAGGAGTGAGTGGGAATCCCGTCACCCTCCCTGCTGCCAGCCTGTCTCCCATTGGAGGAGACCAATGCCATGGCAGAGCATGGGGACAGGGGATTGGCTGCAGGTTGTCACAGATTGACAGGGCTGTTACACCCCAGCCTTTACACAGTCTCCCAGCAGTGCCAGTGACCCCTTTAGTGCACCAGACCCCAGGGCAGCCATGCGGCCTCAGCAACTCCAGGTTTGGGCCTTTGGGTGCCAGGCCCCCTGCAAGCTCCCCCGGTCAGTGCAGCTGCGACCAGACTGCTATGGAGACTCTCCCTTCTCTGGGAGCGACGCGCCTAGAGATGATCTGTGGCGAGGCCAGGCAGCCTGGTCAGGCCAAGGGAGCATTGATTAGTCATCTGTGATCCAGCATCACAGGGTCCTCAGGCCGGCCTGGGAGCCCAGGCTTCCGACAGAGCCCATGTTGGTGGGAGCCAGGACCCCAGCATGTCCTGCTGTCCTGAGATCGAGCTTTGCGCTCTGCCCCTTCAGGGAACGGCTATGCTGCAATAATGGGGTGTGAGTGCCGCTCGTGCAGACAGAGCGGAGCTAGCTTCAATCTAGCAGAGCAGCGACGCTGCACCAGCATGGGCTAGCACCCGAGTAATGACCAGGGTGGCAGGCAGGCGTGGGCAGTTGTCTGGTCTGGAAGCAGAGGGCACCAGCCATGTCTCATTCCCCTCAGGAATAGCAACACCAAGCCTGTGGGCGCAGAGGCCTACACAGGGATCGTAACCCTATTACCAAAACTGCCCTTTTTTGGGTGGGGCTGGGGGAGGCTCATATGGCCTAGGCCAGGAGGACACATGGGTAGGCAGGAGGCTCAAAGGCAGCCTGGACCCCTGGGGATCAGCCTGAGGCAGAGCCCTCCTCTGAGTTCCCACCACAAGGGGCAGGAGGCGCCCTGGGCTGGTGCGGGCAATAGAGGGCATCCCTCAGTACATCCAGTTACTATGCTATTGCTGGGGGCAGGCTAGGACACAGGGCAGCACGTGGGGCAGTGAATCCCCAAAGGCCTGCTGAATTGTCCCTGGTACCAATGCCAAGTTTGTTTCTGTCCAGATCAGATTCAATGCTGCGTCATGTCTGGGGGCAGCATTTATGTGGGGGTTTGATTCCTGCCTTCTTAGGCACTGGCCAAAGGGAACCAAGTGGGGCTCAGGCATGTGGCTACAGATTTGGGATTCCAGGGTGCCCCTGCCATGCCAGCGAGTCCCTAACCAGCTCTGTTCCCCTTCCCCGGCTGCAGGAGTCTCTGCAGAGCCAGGGGGACCCAGGCACCTGGGCCCAGGAGCAGCAGGAGGCACTGGCAGAGAGTGGGCGCCGGCTGTGCCAGGTGGAGGAGCGGGCGTCCAGCCTGCAGGAGGCATTGCGCCGGCTGGAGGCCACTCACGCCAAGGCCCTGGAGGGGCTGACGGCCTCCCAGGAGGCCCGGGGGCGCCTGGAGCAGGAGCTGCTGAGACTGCGGCAGGAGCTGGAGCAGCAGCGCCTGGAGGCCCTGCTGCTGGGGCAGCTGGAGGCTGAGGCCCAGGCACTGGAGAAGGAGCGAGAGGCGCTGCGAGCGGAGTTGAGCCAAGCCGAGCAGGAGCTGGCGGAGGCCCGGGGCAGTCTGGAGGCAGAGCGGCAGCGGACTGGGCGCCAGGCTGAACAGGCGCGGGAGGCCGCGGAGGAGTTACGGGCGTCCGAGCGCGAGCTGGGCACCCTGCAGCGCGGGCTGGAGCAACACAAGGCGGCCCTGACCCAGCTGGAGGGCGAGCGAGGGGCGCTGGAGGCGGTGTTGAGCCAGGCTGAGAGAGAGCGCCGGGCGCTGGACAAGGAGACCCGGCGTCTGCGGGCCCAGACCCAGGCCCAAGAGGAAGCACTGGCAGAACAGGGCCGCCGGGCCGCCCAGCTGGAGGCCCAGAGCCGGCTGCAGGCGCTGGAGTTGGGTGGGCTGAGAGAGACAGCGCAGCGGCTGCGGGAGCTGGAGCAGGAGAGCAAGGGGCTGCGGGAGCAGTTGGCAGCCGAGCGCAAGGCCTCAGCCGCTCTGCGGGAGGTGATGGGGGCACCAGGGGCAGGGAGTGCCAGGGCTGTAAGGAACAGGAGTGGGGTGGGGAGAAGCTCCTGGCTACTCCAGTCTGGACTCACCCGGCAGGGGGCGCTGTGGAGAGCAGGGTGGGAATACAGATGGGGGGGGGGGGGGGAGTTCCCAGCTACTCCACCCCAGCCTCTCCCGGCAAGGGGCACTGTGGGGAGCACCTTGCAGGTGACAGTGGGGGACAGAGAATGGTGATGGGAGTCCCCCCGCAGTGGTCAGGGTCCTGGTTGGGGTAGTGGAGGCAGGAAGAGGGGCCATGGGTCCCCCCCCTCAATGCTCAGAGTCCTCCTTGTTCCTGCAGGAGCTGCTAAGCGAGAAGGTGAAGGGACAGGAGCAGGAGGCTGACCTGGTGCGGCTGCGGGAGCAGCTGGAGCGGCGGGAGGAGGAGCAGCGCCTCCTGGAGGAGCAGCAGGGCACCCAGCAGAGGTAGGCATCTGCAGGAGGCCATACCCACTCTTGGGGTATACTGGGTGGGAGGGCAGGGATCTTGGGGGGATGGAGAGGAGAGGGGGAATAGGTGTCTTGGGGGATAGACTGGTAGGGTTTGGGGGACAAGGATCTGGGCGGCCGGGGAGCTGTATGGGGGGCAGAGGATCTGGACAGGAGGGACTGGTGGAAGGGATCTTAAGGAAGGGTGTCTTGTCATGGGGGATGGGAGGCAGGGATCTGAGAGAGGGGGCAGCTGGTCACGGGGGAGGCTGGGGGGCAGGGATCTCAGGGAGGGGCTAGGGCAGTTTCCAGGGGCTCCTGGGTGTAACGTGCCCCGCTCTCGCCCTAGCCAATACCAGAGCCTGGAACAGCGGCTGGAGTTGTCCTTCAGAGAGATGCTGGCTCTGAAGGAGGAGAAGATCGGCGCCCTCCGCAGCCAGGTGGAGGAACTGCTCGTCCTCAATCAGCACCTGGGGAAAGAGCTGCGCCAGGTGAGACACCACCCCCAGCACCCTCTGCTGGGAGAGGCCGGGGTTGCAGTAGTAGTGGACTCCCTTCCTTTCACCCCCTTCATAGAATCATAGAATATCAAGGTTGGAAGGGACCTCAGAAGGTCATCTAGTCCAACCCCCTGCTCAGAGCAGGACCAATCCCCAGACAGATTTTTGCCCCAGATTCCTAAATGGGCCCCTCAAGGATTGAACTCACAACCCTGGGTTTAGCAGGCCAATGCTCAAACCACTGAGCTATCCCTCCCTTCCTTGTTCTCCATGTCCAGGTGAAGAGCAGCCCTGGGGCCCCCCTACCCGAAGTGCCAGGGGCTGTGGAGCAGGACCAGGGGAACCCCGAGCTGGCGCTGGGGCTTCGGGCTGAGCCGGAGAGCGACACCCTGAGCAAGCATCTCATCGAGGTGGAGCGCAGCGTAAGTCCAGGACGCGGGATGTATTGGGGGGCCTTTCCTTTGGGGTGAGGCAGGATGGGGGCTGGAATCTGGTGCCCTCTGGGGGTTGGGTTCCCTCTGCCCTTGGGGTGAGGCAGGGAGGGGGGCTAAGATGGGAGGCCCCTCAGGGAGTCTGGGGGCAGGGGTGGGGGATGGAGGGAAGGGGCTGTGCCCCTCAGTGGACTCTGTGGGGTTAGGGATTCCCGTCCCCTCCCCTCAGCAGGGGCAGAGATTGTGGAGCTGGAGGCCCCTCGGGGGAGCTGGGGATCCCCCCATCACTTGCTGATGCTCCCCCCACAGAACGCGGCACTGCTGGCGGAGAAAGAGGCTCTGTTGGGGCGGCTGGGGCAGCTGGAGTCACAGCTGGGCGCCCTGCAGGGGGAGCTGCTGAGCCTGCAGGGGCAGAGCGGAGGCCTGCGGGAGGAGAGTGGGCGACTGCAGGCCCAGTGTGGGGCTCTCCAGGTGAGACAGCCTGTCTGAACCTCCCAACCCCCCGTTGTCCTCACACACCCCAGTGTGGGGCGCTCCAAGTGAGACAGCCTGTCTGAATCTCCCAACCCTGCATTGTCCTCACACAGCCCAGTGTGGGGACTCCAAGTGAGACAGCCTGTCTGAATCTCCCAACCCCATCTTGTCCTCACACAGCCCAGTGTGGGACCCTCCAGGTGACACCCTGTCTGAACCTCCCAACCCTGCATTGTCCTCACACAGCCCAGTGTGGGGCCCTCCAACTGAGACAGAGTTTAAGGCCAGAAGGGACCCCCAGATCATTTAGTCTGACAAGTCACCCCAAATAAACCCAACCAGAGCCCTCAGGAGCCCTGTTGTGAGTCCCAGGCAGAGAACAAGGGAGCTGAGGGGCCCCCAATACCTGAGGCCTCTGCTCTGGCAGGGAATCGCTGCGATGAGCCATGCCCAGTGTATCCCAGCAGGCGACCCCTGTCCCATGCTGCCAAGAAAGGTGAAAACCCCCAAGGTCCCTGCCAATCTGACCTGGGGGAAATTCCTTCCCATCCCCCAGCCCGGTGATCAGCTGGACCCTGAGCATCTGAGCAAGACCCACCAGCCAGGCAGCTAGAGAAAAGCTTCTCTGGACCAGCTCAGAGCCTGGTCCACCCTGCCTGGTGTCCCGTCTCCAGCTGTGGCCGATCTCTGATATTTCAGAGGATAATGAAAAAAACAACAACCAAACCCCGAATTAGTTTTGGTGAAAAAAAGAACCTTCCTGACCCTGCAGGTGGCCGGCTAAAGCCCTGAAGCATAATTAGGAACATAAGACATAAACCAGGAGGGACCCCCAGGGCTGCCGAGCCCTGCCCCCCTCTGCCATAAACAACCCCATCATGTAATCCGAGTCACAAATGTATCAAACTCTATCTTAAGACTAGCTGGGTGTTTTGCCCCCACAGTTCCTATAGGGAGGCTGTTCTAGAACCTCCCTCCTCTGATGGGAAGAAACCTTCTCATTGCCCGCCTCCGGGTATGGCTGTACCTCAGGCTATCCTGGCATAGCTCTGCCGGCACAGCCCCCTAGGGTACACTCAGTCTGCATCGACAGAAGGGGCTTTCAGTCGGAGGAGGAACACCGCCTCCCCAAACGACGGGAGTTGTGTTGATGGAAGCCCTCTTCTGTCCCCAGTGCTGTCTGCACTGGGGTGTGTGTGTCACATCTGACTGATGTTGATAGAACTTTTCTGTGTAGACCAGGCCTCCTTTGATTCCTGGCCAGTTTGTCCCCATTTGTTCCTGTGCCAACGTTCTCCTTTAGCTTCAGTAGCTCTTCTCCCTCCCTGGGGCTAAACCCCCTGGTGTATTTATAGAGAGCAACCAGATCCCCTCTCAGCCTTCGCCCGGCCAGGCTAAACAGGTCCAGCTCGCTCAGTCTCCTCTCCTAAGATCAGTTCTCCTCTCCCCTGATCAGCCTGGGAGCCCTTCTCTGCACTGGGCCAGTTTGGATCCCTTGTTCCTGAACACGGGTGACCAGAACTGCGCACAGTGTTCCTGCTGAGCTCTTCCCAGTACCTCAGCCAGGGGCATTAATGCTTCCCTATCGCCACTGGAAATCCCTCACCGGATCCAGCCTAGGATCGCATTGGCCTTTTTTGTGGCCACCTCACAAAGGTGGCTAATGGCATCCTGCGATCAACCCAAACCCTGGGGCTTCTCTTGCCCTCTGTTGCTTTCAGGAGATGAGCCCCCAGGCTAGAGGAAATATTAGACCAGGGGTCGGCAACCTTTCAGAAGTGGTGTGCCGAGTCTTCATTTATTCACTCGAATGTAAGGTTTCATGTGCCAGTGATACATTTTAACATTTTTAGAAGGTCTCTTTCTATAAGTCTATAATATATAACTAAACTATTGTTGTATGTAAAGTAAATAAGGTTTTTAAAATGTTTAAGAAGCTTCATTTAAAATTAAATTAAAATGCAGAGCCCCTCCAGATCAGTGGCCAGGACCCGGGCAGTGTAAGTGCCACTGAAAGTCAGCTTGTGTGCCGCCTTCGGGACACGTGCCATAGGTTGCCTACCCCTGTATTAGACCCCAGTGGCATGATCTTGCACTTTACACAATTTCATCCCATGTCTATCACTCCGGCCTCCAAGGTTTATCCAGTTCTTTCTGTGTAATATTCCGCTCCCAAGTCTGTGTCCTCAGCAGACTTCATTCACATTAATGAAAATATTAAATGGGATCAGGCCCAAGATTGATCCTTGATCCCCTGGCAACTTCCCTCCAGTCTAGAGCTCAGCCTTCTGCACAGCCCATCGCCTTCTCTCCTTTAGCCAGGTGCAGGGGGAGACACCAGCCCTCTGAATTCCCCTGCCCCCCCACTCCCCTTACCCCCAGATTCAGTGCGGGACCCTCCAGGTAAGATACTGACCCCCAAACGCCACTGCCCCACAAGCAGGCCCAATGTGGAGCCCCAGGTCAGACCCCGCGTCCGCTGGATGCCCCTTGCTCCCCCAAACCCTCCTGCCCCACCCCCAGATCCAGTGCAGGACCCTCCAGGTGAGACATTGACTCCCACTCCCCTGTGGTTCTTGCTCCCCTGCATGATCTCCCTTGTCCCTCCCCTGCCCCGTGTCTCTCGTTGCCCCCTCCCTGGCAGGTGGAGCAGGCGGCGTTGCTTTCCCAGAAGGCAGCACTGGAGGCCCGGGCGTCGGAGCTGCGGGAGCGACTGGCAGGGCTGGAGGCTGAGGTGCGGGTGGCCCGGCAGGAGCGGGATGAGTGGCGCGGGCGCCACGAAGGGCTGGTGCGCAACCATGACAAGCTGGCACTGCTGCACGAGCGCCAGGGTGCTGAGCTGGAGGGGCTGCTGGGCAAGCAGGCCGGCCTCAAGGGGGCACTGCGGGCACTGGAGCAGGAGCACCGAGAGCTCCAGGATAGGTAACTGGAGGAGGCTCGGGGGCACCAGGCCAGGGAACCCCCCAGGGCAGGGATTGGGGGCACATGGCTGTGACAGGCCAGGTAACCCCCGGGGCAAGGGGAGCTGCAGGGCCAGGAAAGCCTGGGGAGGAATGGCTGAGAGGGCACAAGGGGGCAGCAGGCCAGTTAACCCTATGGGAGGTGTCTTGGATCTCCGGGGGTCTGGTCCCACAGCCTATCTACGGTCCCTCTGGGAGGAGCTCTGCTATGTGCCAGATCCTGGGCTTAGCATTTCACCAGGCTGAGTCCACAGCTCTATATGCCCAGGGCTGGGTCTCCCGGCTCCAGCACCTCTGTGACTCTCCAGCCAGTCCCACTGAGTTCCGAGGAGCTTTACCCCGCCAGGGAACCAGGCACTCAGGAGGGATCTGCAGCGACCCAGCCCAGCCTGTTCCAAGCAAGCCGGGGATTATTAATCCCCTGGAATCCAGCATTACAGAGTCCCTCATAAGATGGGGAAGCCAAGAGCCTGGGAACAGCCTGGCCTGGCCCTCACCTCTCAGCATGGGGAGGAAGCCCAGGATTCCTTGGGTGGATTAGCTGCTGAGAAGCACTGGTGACTGCGACTGGGTGTGAATTACGTAACTGTCAGGGGGGCTCAGCACGGGTCCCTCATCTAACGCCAAAGGGGCTGGGAACCCACCCAGGAGTTTTGGACTCAGGGCTGCTCTACACTTAAAAATTAGATCGACCTAACTACTAGGAAAATGTCAGAGCGGGAGGGGGCACGGGGAGCTGCAGGGCAGGTGACCGTAGGGTGTCATGGGGGGCATTCTGTGGGGGTAAGCGAACACGGGGCACAGCAGGGCAGGTGACTGTGGAGGGGACACTGGGCAGGGCTGCAGGGCAGGTAAGCATGGGGGAGGAGCAGGGGTCAGTGGGGCAACCTCCTGGGGGTCCTGTGGGGTCTCTCACCCCTTTCTCTCCCCCTCCAGGCACAGCCATCTGGTGGCACAGCAGGCCGGGCTGGAGCAGCGGGAGGCAGCCCTGCGGGGGGAGCGGGAGCGGCTGGAGGGGGCTGAGCGGGAACACCGGCAGCTGGGGGAGCAGCACGCCCGGCTGCAGGACGAGCATGCACGGTAACCGGGGGGGGGGGACCCCGGGATATGGGAGGTGGGGGGGCCTGCAGGTTAGGGCAGGTGGTGAGATGGAATGCGGGAGGGGTCCCTAGCATATGGGGGCAGTGGGAAGTCTGTAGGTTGTGGGAGATGGGAGTTATGGGGGCCAGCATCGGGGTCAATGCGTGGGCGTCCCCTTGTAGTCCCCCATTGACCCCTCGCCCCGCGCAGGGTGCAGGTGGCACTGGCTGCGGCTGAGAGAGCACAGGAGGAGCAGCAAGGGGAGCTGCGGGGCCTGCGAGGCCGGCTGACGGGACTGCAGCTGGAGCAGGCACGGCTGGAGGCTGAGGGCACCGCCCTGCGGGAGCAGAACCACCAGCTGGAGGTGGCGCTGGGCCGGATCGGAGACCAGTGTGAGGTGTGCAAGCCTTGGAACCCCCTAGTCCCACCCCAGCCTGAACCCCCCACTCTGTGTCCCCCCCCAAAGACCAGAGTGAGGTGTGCAACCCCCTAATGCTGCCTGGGGTACCCCTGCCCCCCAGCCTGAACCCCCCATGGCATCCCTATTGGGGAGCAGAGCGAGGTGTACAACCCCTAGCCCTGCCTGTGGTACCCCTGCCCCCCAGCCTGACCCCCCCCATGGCATACTGGGGAGCAGAGCGAGGTATGCAACCCACTACCCCAAATTCCACCTCTGGTACCCTCCAGCCCCATTCCCCCAGCCTGAACCCCCCATTGTATCCTACCCAGAGACCAGTGCAAGATGTGCAACCCCTGACTTCCCCCAATCCTGCCCCCCAGTCTGACCCCACCAAGAACACGCACAGTGCCCGATACCTTTCTCTTCCCGGCCCAGCTCTCCCCCACTGCGCCCTTTGTTGGAGACCCATGCAGACCCCCGATACTGCCAGCCCCCCCACCTGGTAGCCACCTGCTCCGGATCCACAGCTCCAGCGCTCTGGAGCAGTCTCTGGGAGGACCCCTTCAGTGTGTCAGCCCCCGAGGCTCACACTCTCGCTAGGGCAGGCCTCTTGGCTTCACCACCTCCTGGGTCGAACCTCAGAGCCTTCAGCACCCCTGGGTCACGCCGCGATCTCCCCTCAGCGACAGCGAGTCCACCTGAACTGGACACCTGAGGGAGACTGACACACCCAAAGGGAGCAGCACCCCCCCCCCCGATTTCCTTAAACTGGAGTGACTCAGCCAGCGCTGTCACAGCAGGGGGGTTTATTAGATGTCTGGAACACAGCCTAGAAAGTCCTTCGTTAACACAGAGAAGGGAAAGTTACAGCAAAGTCCTTCTGGGTCTGTCCATAGCCCCCTGAACCCGCCCTTTAGTCCCAGTCACCCACACTTAACCTCACCTGGCCCCTGCCCAGTCCTTTGTCCTGTTCCTGGCAACCATTGTCATCTGGCCCTCCTCCTGAGCCCTTTGTCCTCCAGCTGGTCACACCTGGCTGGCTCCCTAAGGAGGGGGGACCATCCATGTTCGTTAGTTGCCAGATGCCAAATGTCCTGGTAATTGGACTGGCCTTTGTCTTCTGGGACTCTCCATGGGCATTGGGCCCAGACCCCAGGCATCAGAGACGCCTGCATCTCTGGGTCTCTGCAAGGGGTAAACCATCTTTTCCTTCCACGTAGTTAACCAGGCACTACATAGGGGAGCCCACTATTCATCCAATTTGCACTCTGTCACACCACCCACAGCCCAGCTCCCCCTGCTCCAAGCAAACAATGGGAGCTGGTCCTCCCTGCTGAACCCCCTGATCAGAGAGTGCTTTCCCCATTCTGCACCTCCAGCCCCCCTCCCTCTGTGAGGGGGAGCCCAGAGGGGCATGGCCTGTCCTATCAGTAGCTCTGCTGCCTCCCAGCTCCTGGCCCAGCTGAAGGGGAACCAGGAGGAGGAGAACCGACACCTGCTGCAGGAGATCCAGAAACTGAGCCAGGAGAACCGCAGCCTGCTGGAGCGCAGCATGGAGAGCCGGGAGCAGTACCACTCGGAGCAGCGCCAGCACCTGTGAGTGCCCCCCGAGTGCCTCCCTCGGGCCAGTGGGGGAGGTGTGCAGGGAGGGGGCAGATTGGTGAGGCTGTCTGGGGGGTGTCGGGGGCGCAGGGCAGTCTGGCCGGGGACTACAGCGGGCAGGGAGCACACCCCCAGATTCAGACGCTGCCCTGTGCTCACCCCCCAGGGATAAGCTGAATGAGCTGCGCCGGGAGAAACAGAAGCTGGTGGAGAAGATAATGGACCAGTACCGAGTGCTGGAGCCAGCGCTGCCTAAGAGCAAGTGAGTGTGCCCTCCACCTCCGGGCTGGCCCCAGCTACGGACCCCCCAGGGGCCAGCCCCAGCCATGGACCCTCCCACTGCCATGTACTTCCACACCTGCCCCCTCAGCCAGGGACCCTTCTCTGCCACCCTGGGCCCCCCATCCTCTGAAACAGACTGAGCCACCAACCCTCCAAAGCTGGCCTGAGCCAGGGGACCCCCCTTTTTCCTCAAACTACAGATACACCCCCCAGAGCCTAGGACCCCCAGGGCCAGCCTGAACCAGGGACCCTCCCTGACAGTTGACCTGAGTGCCCCTGCATGGGTCAGTGTTGAGGGGGTGGAATCCCCCAGGATGCTTGAGGGGGGCTGGCCTAGGCCCCCCAACTCCAGCCAGGAAGCATGTGACCCTCTCTCTTCCTCCACCCCGCAGGAAGAGCAGCAACTGGATCGCGGACAAGATGAAGAAGCTGATGAAGCCGCGGCGTGAGCCCTCCCGGGAACAGCAGCGCCCCCTGGCACAGGGGGCCAATAGCATTGAGAACCTGCCAGGACTTGGGCAGGATGGGCGCGCACCTGATGGGGGTGAGTGTCTGGGACCCTCCACCTTGTGGGGTGTGGGGAGGAGAGATCAGGACAGGGGATGGGACCCAGGCATCTGGAATGGCAGTGCAAGGTGCTTCCATGCAGGACTCACCATCCCCTGCCCCACTAACCCCTGCTTCTCCCACAGACTCCAGTGCCCCTGCCTCGCCTGTGCCCCTGCGCAAGGCCAGCAGCGTGCTGAGTCTGCCCGACGCCCAGCGGGTGCACCTGCGGCTAAACCGGCGCAAGCTGAGCTCCCGCGTCCTGGTCAGCGAGTCCTTCGGGCCTGGGGACGCCACCCCCCGGCAGCGCTTCCGCCAGCGCCAGCGCCCCCTTGCCTTCCTGGGGGGCTCCCGCGAGGAGGCCGCTGCCCCCTGGGAGGCCCAGGAGGGGCAGAGACTCCCCAGTGCTGGCAGCGAGGAGGGAGGTGAGGTGTCAGGGACTGGGGAGGTGTCATCCCTGGATGGGGGGCAGGGGCTGGGAGGCATCATCTTTGGCTAAGAGGGGACATTGGGGGTGTCATCCCCGGGGGTGGCCAGAGAGAGAGATTCTCCCCCAACAACCAGAAGAGAGGGGGAGGAAGAGTGGGGGTCAGGGAGGAGATCCCCTCTGGAGTGGGGGGCTTCCAGTTGGAGCACGGCAGGGGATCCAGAGAGCTGAGATTGACTGGGGGCTTGGGGCAGCTGTAACTGGGGGTTCTGTCTCTGCCCAGGGCTACCGCAAGGGAAGGAGAAGGCACCGCTCACGCCCCAGCTCAGTCAGTGAGCCCAGCTCAGCCCCACCCGGATGGCAGCAACGCAGGGAACCGAACCAGGAAGGGGTCCTGCTACAGCCCCAGCTCCCAGGATCCTCCAGCCACATGCCAGGGGCCCAGAGAATTGGCTCTGCCCCCCCCCATCTCAGCTCCAGATCCCTCCCACCCCCCGGGACGAGTCCTGCCCTGACACTGGGGCGGGGCTCAGGATTTGTATTGTATTTCTATAATTTATTAGAAATAAAATGTATTATTTATCATCCCCTCTGCTGTTGTCATTCCACACCGCCCCACCCCTTCACTCGCCCCCATCCCCCCTCCATTTCCTCCCCTTGCCCCTCTCCACCACCTCTCCCGTTCTGCTCCTCCCCTGCTCCCCCCCAGGAACCGTTGGGAAGGAAGGGGGTTTCCTCCCAGCCCGCGCCCCCATCACTCTTGCATCATCAGTTCCTTCCGCTCTCATGGTTACACCACTTTCACAACCGCAATCCAGGAGCCCTTTCTGCCCCCTTCATCTCTGCACCTCCCCTCTGCACCCCCCGCTCTGCACCACCTCCCCACTGCATCTTCCCACCTCCCCACTGTATCCCCCACTCTGCACCCCCTCCCCATTGCACCCCCTGCTCTGCACCACGTCCTCACTGTTCCCCCTGCTCTCCACATCCTCCCCTTTGTATCCTCCCACTCCCTGCTCTGCGCAACCTCCCCACTGCATCCCCCACTCTGCACCAACTCCCTAATGCATCCTCCCACCTTCCCACTGCACCCCCTGCTCTGCACAACCTCCCCACTGCATCCTCCCACCTTCCCTTTGCATCCCCTGCTCTGCACCACCTCCCCACTGCACCCCCTGCTCTGCACCACCTCCCCACTGCACCCCCTGCTCTGCACTACCTCCCCCACCTCCCCACTGCACCCCCCCTGCTCTGCACCACCTCCCAACTGCACCCCCCACTCTGCACCACCTTCCCCACTGCACTCTGCGTGCGTGCGCGCGTGCACACACACACACACACACTCTCTGTTCCACACCTCCACCCCCACCTGAATCCCTCCATCCATGGGGCAGGCAGGTGGGGGAATCCAAGTTTGCAGGGGAGCTCAGCTCCCAGTGGGATCCTGACCTTTTCAGGTTTGTCCATGGGAGTGGTGTGCAGGAGGGTCCTCAGGGAGGTGTGTGTGGACCTTGGGGGAGTCTGTTGGTTCTGCCCTTGGTCAGGGGGTTTGGGATCAGGGGGAGTTCCCTATGGATGGTTAAGGTGAGGGTCTGTCAGTCCCTCCCCAGGGCAGGAGGTGCAGGATCCTGGGGGCGTTCCTTATAGGGAGTGGGGGGGTCAGTTGATTCCTCCCTGGAGCAGGGGTATGGAATCCTGATGGGGAGCGGGGGGGTCCCCATGGCAGAGTGCAGAATCCTATGGGGTTTCCCTATGGGGGATGCCCATGGGAGGGTGCAGGGGGTGGTTGGTCCCTCCCTGGGACAGGGGGTGTGGGATCCTGGGGGGGGGGGCGGTCCCTCCCTGGGTCAGGGAGTGTGGGATCTTGGGGGGGGGGGGGGAGTTCCCTATGGGATGTGAGTCTGTCAATCGCTTTCCGGTGTGGGATCCAGGGAAGAGACCCCTAGGGAGGGTACAGAGGTACCCATGGGAGGGTACTGGATCCTGGGGGGGGGCTCTGTTGGTCCCTCCCCAGGACAGGGGGTGTGGGATTCCGGGGGATTTCCTGGTGTGTGTGTGTGTGTGTGCAGGGAACATGCCCCTGGGGGAATGTGTGAGGAGGTCTCTCTCTACCTTCCTGGGGCAGGGGGTGTGGGAACCAAGGAGTTCCCTATGGGGGTTGGGAGGTCCACAGGAAGTGTGGGGTCTGTCTGTCCCTCCCCAGAATGGTGGAGGACAGGGAGGCCTGTCAGTCCCTCCCTGGGGCAGGATCCATGGGGGTTCCCTATGGCGGTGCAGAGGGTCCCTGGTGGAGGGGTGTGTCTGGGGGGCAGGATGGGGGGGTCATCACTGGGTCATCTGTGGGGTGATCTGTCTGGGGTGAGGACCTGGTGGGGTCTGTTGGTCCCTCCCTGGGGTGGGGATGCAGGATTCCTATGGGGGTGCAGGGGGTCTGTCGGTCCCTCCCTGGGGCGGGATCCGGGGGGTTCCTGAGTGGTGTGGATCGGGGGGGGGGTGTCTTATGGCGTGCGGGGGGTTCCGTCTGTTCCTTCCCCGGGCGGGGGTGCGGGATCGTGGGGCCCCCGGGGGTGCGGGGGGTCTGTCGGTCCCTCCCCGGGGCGGTCCCTGCGCTCTGCTCCGCTCCCCGCTCGCTGTCACATTCCTGCCGCCTGAGTCAGGCCCGGAGGCGGCGGCGGCACCAGGAAGCGCCGGGCCCGGGCCATGTAACCGAGCCGAGCCGAGCAGATCCCGGCCCGGCGCGGCCATGGGGGACGGGGCAGAGGAGGAGACGGTGGAGCTGCCGCTCACGGACGGTACTGGGCTGGGAGCGGGCCCGGCGGGGCGCAGGGGCCGGGAGGGAGGGAGACACCATGCCGGGGTGTGGGGGGCCTGGAGGGCTTGGTGCGCAGGTTAGGGGCCGTTCCTGGGCTCGGGGGAAGGGGGGGCAGGTCCCGGGAGCAGCGGAGGAAGAGGGGGGTGCTGCAGTTCCGGGGTGCAGGGAATCGGGTGCAGTGAGGGGGGAAGTCGGGTGCAGTGCCGGGGTGCAGGGAGAAGGAGGGGGTGGCGGGTGCAGAGAGTCGGGTGCAGGGAGAAGGAGGGGGTGGCGGGTGCAGTGCCGGGGTGCAGGGAGAAGGAGGGGGTGGCGGGTGCAGTGACGGGGTACAGGGAGAAGGAGGGGGTGGCGGGTGCAGTGCCGGGGTGCAGGGAGGAGGGGGAGGTGGCGGCGGGTGCAGTGCAGGGAGGAGGGGATTCGGGTGCAGTTCTGGGGTACAGTGACAGGGTACAGGGAGGAAGATGGCGTGGCGGGTGCAGTGCAGGGAGGAGGGTTCAGTGCCAGAGTACAGGGAGTAGGAGGGGGTGGCGGGTGCAGTGCTGGGGTGCAGGGAAGAGGGGGCGGCGGGTGCAGTGCCAGGGCGCCTGGGGCCACTGGTTTGAACTGTGCATGTCCCCTGGGACTTTCCGGGTGCAGGGCCCCTGGTGGCAGTGGTGTGGGCGAAGGGTGGCTATTGGGGGAGAGGAAGTGTAGAGCCATGCGGGGGGGGGGGGCTGCCCCTCTTCTCCCTATAGCCCTATGCCCCCCCCCCCCATCAGTGCAGGCTCAGCCCTGTGGGTGGGCAGCAGCAACAGGCGAGCGGGGGTGGGGATTAGTCACTGCACCCCCTTCCCCAGGGACTGGCAGCTTGGAGAGCTCACGGGAGCTGGAGGCGTATGAGACACAGCCTGCTGGGGGAGTGGGAGTGGCCAGGGACACGGGCAATGAGGCAGGGTACTACCTGGGCTTGGGGTAGGGCCTGCGTGGGAGGATGGATGCTAGCCAGGGGTGTGTGACATAGGCAATGGGGTAGGGGCTGCATGGAGGGCAGGCTGCCCCACCCACCCAAAGCTGGGCACTGGGCTTTCATCCACCACTGGTGCCAGACTCATGCCTAACATGCCCTGAGTTGGGTCCTGCTGCAAGAAAGCTCACACTGCCTGCCTGGGCACTAGGGTCTCTTGCATGTGAGCCCCCGGGGTGATGCCTGTTTAAACCCAAGGGAAGCCCTTGTCCCGAGTGGGTGGGGGATGGGCAGGGAGCACTCACCACTCTGGGCTGGGGTAGCCTCCCATCCAGAGTCCTGGAGCCTTTGTAGTGGAGGAGAGAGCAAGAGGGGCGGTGCCAGGTGGCCATCCTGGTATCTGCCACTCGGTGCCAGCTGAGGAGGGTCTCATGGGTGGATTGGGACCTGCCAGGACATGTGAGGGGTTGAGGGGAGGAGGCAGAAGCCTCCTTAGCTGCCAAGAGCTTGGAGGGGCAGGGTAGTGCACCCGCAGCCCTGTGGGGAACCTGGGGAGGGGAGGTGTGGTGGGGGAGGATGTAGGGAGATCTGGCCAGAGTTGGGGGGGAGGGGGTTGTTAAGCAGGTGATCTCACCCCAAGCTCCTCCCAGCTGCAGGCTCCCCATTTCCCCACTGCACCCTTAACTCTGTGCCCCCCTTCACAGGAGGTTGTGGGGTGCCCCTCACCTTGCCATCCCCATGGGCTGAAGGAGATGTCTCTCTGGGCACTTCATACCTCCAACCCCCACATTTGCCACCAGACCCAGGTGCCCCCTTGATCCAGGGAACCCCCTTTGGGGAAGAGGAAAGCAGCATTCAGGATCCCCACTAGGCAGCACCACAGGGATGTGGGGGGATGAGTCAGTGTCCCCACCTGGAAATGGAGGGGTGATCCACCCAATTCCCCCCACCCTGGCTTGGTCCCAGGGTGTCTGTGGGGATGGGAGTTGTTGGGCCTGGGCCCGCCCATCCCCTTGGCACCAAAGCTGCTGTGAGTCACTGGCAGGAAATGGGGGCTCCTCCTCGCTGCACCCTGACCCCACCCATCCCTGGGGGAGAGGCTGAGGCAGGGGGTGAGGACTGAGGTGCAGCAGGATGGGGGGGTAAGGTGGGGACATTTAGTGGGGGGATGGGGATGAGGCTGGAGTGGGAGGTGGGGGGATGGGCCTGAGCTGGGTGTGTGTTGTGGGGGGTGAGGCAGGGGGCATGGGCTCATAGGTGGGGGGACAAGGCAGGGGGTATGGGCCTGTGGCATGGGATGAGGGGGTGAGGTGTGTGGCCCATGGGGTGGGACAATGTAGGAGGAGGTGAAGGGCAAGGTTTGTGGTGAGCAGGCGGGGAGGGGTGGTACTGGACCCCCATCCTCATAACCTTGTCTCTATGGTAGCGAACCTGACTGGCCATGAAGAAAAAGTTGGCATGGAGAACTTTGAACTGCTCAAGGTGCTGGGGACTGGAGGTGAGTGGGGGACACGGGGCTGTGCCATGGGGAAGGGCACTGGAGGTGCACGGGGGCACTGGGGGCTGTGCCCCCATTCCTCCTCCCAATGGGATAGCGCGCTGCCCATCAATCCCCTCTCTCCCCAGCCTATAGGAAGGCCCCCTTCCTCCCTGAGCCTGCTGCTCCCATCCCCACTTTCCTGAGTTCCATCGTCTCCCCAGTCCCCTGGGATCCTCCTGATGTCCCCCTCTGGGCCGCCTCTGATATCCCTCTGTATCCCCCAGCCTACGGAAAAGTGTTCCTGGTGCGCAAGATGACAGGCCATGACGTGGGGAAGCTGTATGCCATGAAAGTGCTGCGCAAGGCGGCCATTGTGCAGAAGGCCAAGACCACAGAGCACACACGCACTGAGCGGACCGTGCTGGAGCATGTGCGGGCATCGCCCTTTCTAGTGACCCTGCACTATGCCTTCCAGACTGGCTCCAAGCTGCACCTCATCCTGGGTATGGGGGAACCCTTGAGGGGGCAGGGGAGGGTGGGACACTGGGACCCAAGGGATGGGGTGTGGCAGATGCCAGGTGCAGAGTGGATCCAAGGGAATGGGTAGGGTAGGACAATGGGACCCAGCAGGTGGGGGAGCAGGGAAACCCTAGGGTGTGGCAGTAGGTGGAGCTGGAGAAAGACCAGTGTTGTTTTCCATAGCAATATTTGATGAAAACATAATACAAGAACATAATACAAGAACAAGGGGCCACCAAATGAAATTAATAGGTAGCAGGTTTAAAACAAACACAAGAACGTTTTTTTTCACACAATGCACTGTCAACCTCTGGAACTCCTTGCCAGAGGGTGTTGTGAAGGCCAATACTATAATGGGGTTCAAAAGGGAGCTAGATAGATTCATGGAAGATAGGTCCATCAATGGCTATTAGCCAGGATGGGCAGAAATGGTGTCCCTAGCCTCTGTTTGCCAAAAACTGGGATTTGGTGACAGGTTTTCATCAAGCGATCCATCCCCTGTCTGTTC
Source organism: Malaclemys terrapin pileata (assembly GCF_027887155.1). Taxonomy (NCBI): domain Eukaryota; kingdom Metazoa; phylum Chordata; order Testudines; family Emydidae; genus Malaclemys; species Malaclemys terrapin. Next base: position 30,422,539 of record NC_071511.1, on the reverse strand, counting down.
ATTCCCTTTGGGGCACCTGGCATTGGCCACCATCAGAGGACAGGATACTGGACTTGATGGACCTTTGGTCTGACCCATTATGGCTGTTCTTATGTAAACAGAGGGGGAAATGATTTTTGCCTAACTTTTCCAGGGGAAACTTTTCAAGTTTTTCAGCAGGAATTAAAAAACGGTATTATGATAGAGAAGTACTGCTGCCATGTTTGATGGGAGTTGTAGTTCAGATACCTCGCACTCCTATCCTTTATGTACTGTGCACCCTGGTCGGACTACATTTCCCATGGTGCACCAGGCCATGGGCTTCTGACACACCACCTAGTGTCTCCAACGGGGGAGGGGGGAACTATGATGCATTATGGGAGATGTAGTCTGGCCAGGGAGCTTAGTCAATAGAGGAGAATGGGGGGTGGGGTGTGTGTGTGAGGCAGCTGACTTACAGCTCCCATGAGGAGCTCAAGCCAGACAGCAAGGGGAGGCTGTGGTGCATTGTGGGAGGTGTGGTTCAACCAGGCAACTTGGCTTACAGATTAGAATGAGTGTGTGAGGCACCCAAACAACATCTCCCAGGATGCACCACAGCCAGGGATTCATGACACTACCACCGCTGTGGGGAGAGGGACAGGACTATGGTGCATCATGGGAGATGCATGGTGCATCATTTGTTTTTTTGATAAAAAATAAAACATTTATTTCAGAAACAGGCTTTTGGGGAAAATTTGCCTTTTAACACCCCCCCCTCAAGTTTTCCTGGGGGAGAGGCAATGAGGGTGGAGCGATAGGGGAGGCATACAGCACCCTCCTGTGCCATGGGGTGTGAGAGAATCCAAACCAAGCTGAGAGGGGCTGGGGGTGGGGAGGGGACTGGCTGGGGTTTTGGGTTCTCACTCCCTGTCGTCCCCCACCCCCCGCCCTGCAGACTACGTGAGTGGTGGGGAGCTCTTCACCCATCTGTACCAGCGCGATCATTTCAAGGAGGATGAGGTGCGGATCTACGCCGGGGAGATCGTGCTGGCACTGGAGCATCTGCACAAGGTGGGGGGCTGTGCCTAGGGGGTGGAGCACGGGGAGCTCTGCTTTCCAGGGGGTGCATGTTCTGGAGGGACGGGAAATATCTGGAGAGGATACTCCAAAGAGCAGGTAGACTTTTATGCTATGGAGGGGCTCTGAGGGGCCATGCCACAGGGAATACGGGGGTGCTGTCCTATAGGGAGTTCCTAGGGGGCTCTTGGGCCATGCCACAGGGGTTATGGGGGTGCTGTCCTGTAGGGGTTCCTGGTGGGCTCCTGGGCCATGCCACGGGGGCTATGGGGGTGCTGTCCTGCAGGGGTTCCTGAGGGGCTCTTGGGCAATGCCGCAGGGCCTATGGGGGTGTGTCCTGTAGGAGTTCCTGGGGGGCTGTTGGTCTGTGCTGCAGGGTCTGTGGGGGTGCTGTCCTGTAGGGGTTCCCGGGGGCCATGCTACAGGGTTTATGGGGATGCTGCCCTGTAGAGGTTCCTGGGGAGCTCTTGGGCTTTGCCTCAGGGCCTATGAGGGTGCTGTCCTGTAGGGGTTCCTGTAGGGATCTTGGGGGCCATGCCGGAGGGGCTATGGGAGTGCTGTCCTGTAGGGGTTCCTTAGAGACTCTCGGGCCATGCCGCAGGGATGATGGGGATGCTGTCCTGTAGGGGTTCCTGGGGGGCCTCTCGGTGCCACGGGGGCTATGGGGTGCTGTCCTGCAGGGGTTCTCCCTCTGTGCCATAGGTTCTGTGTGGTTGCTGTCCTGCAAGGGTTCCTGGGGGGCTCTTGGGCCATGTCACAGGGGCAATGGGGGTGCTGTCCTGCAGGATTCCTGGGGGGCTCTTGGGCCGTGCCATAGGGGCAATGGGGGTGCTGTCCTGTAGGGGTTTCTGGGGGGCTCTCGGGTCGTGCCATGGGGGTTATGGGGGTGCTGTCCTGTAGGGGTTCTTGGAGGATGGCACTCCAGGTTGGAGGGGCACTGAGGAGCCATGTTGTGGGTGGATCTGGGGGATGCAGGCTTTGGGGAATGCCCGTTCTGAAGTTGTGTCATCTGCAGCTGGGCATCATCTATCGGGATGTGAAGCTGGAAAACATCCTGCTGGACAGCGAAGGGCACGTGGTGCTCACTGACTTTGGCCTCAGCAAGGAGTTCCTCACTGAGGAGGTCAGACTCCGCCACCCTGCCCCTGATGATCCCCCATAACCTCCCCTGGGCACCTCAATATCCTGCCCCTGGGGACTCCTGCCCCATCCCCTCACCCTGCCCCCTGGGGATCCCCCAATATCCTTCCCCTGGAAACCCCCTGCATTCCGCCTCTAGGAATTTGCCCCTCCCCACAAGGATCTCCCTGCCCTCACTCTGCCCCTCTCCCATCTTTCTGATGAAAAGCGGGGGAGAGTCTCTTTGCTTCCCAAGCAGGGCCGGCTTTAGGCCAATTCCACCAATTCCCCCGAATCGGGCCCCACGCCTAAGAGGGCCCCGCGCCCAGTGGCAGGGCCGCAGGGGTGGGGGCAAGTGGAATCCCTTCCCTGGCTAGAGGCTCCTTTTTAATTTTTACTCACCCGGCAGCGCTCCGGGTCTTCGGCTGCACTTCAGCGGCGGGTCCTTCACTCGCTCTGGGTCTTTGGCAGCACTTCGGCAGCAGGTCCTTCAGTGCCACCAAAGACCCGGAGCGAGTGAAGGACAAACCGCCGAAGACTACGAGTGCCGCCCGGTGAGAACAAGCCCCACATGTTTTTTTACGTGTTTTTTTTTTTTTTTTTCAGTCATCCCTGCCGGGGCCCCGTCAAAACTGTTCGAATCGGGCCCCGCACTTCCTAAAGCCGGCTCTGTTCCCAAGGGGGTGTCTCTTTGCTCTGCCCTCTCCCCTGGTCATTGGTGTTTGGGGCCTGGGGAGAGGTGCAGCCCCTCTTCCTTGTGGGGGCTCCATAGCTGGGACCCTGGCACTGACTCCCCCTCCCCATTCTTCTCACCCCTCCCCCACAGAAAGATCGCACCTTCTCCTTCTGCGGCACCATTGAGTACATGGCCCCCGAGATCATCCGCAGCAAGTCAGGGCATGGGAAGGTGAGCGGGGGCGGGGGGGCAGGGCGTAATGAATGGGAGGGCGTGGTGGGGAGGGAGAGGTATAGCAAGGGAACCAAGGGTTCCATAGGGGGCATAGTGATGGAGGAGAAGAGGGTGTGAGAAGTGGGGGGGCATGGCAAGATGAGAGGAGTGGGGGGAGTGGGGGAAAGGCATGGCTAGGAGGGCACAGTAAGGTTGGAGGGAGTGGCAAAGAGCAGTGAAGAAGCAGGAGGGGGTGAAGTGAGAAGGGGGAAAGCTGGGCATGGTGGGCAAATGGGAGGCTGACTGGCAGAGTGGTGTCAGCTTGTCACTCCCACCCCAGCAGCAGTGTCGGGGGAGGAGGGGCATTCCAGTTTCACTGCCCCCTCCCTGGCACTGGGAGGTGGGGTCAGTCTTGGGGGGTTTCTGGCTCATCACCCCCCCCCCCTCCTCCTCCACAGTCCGTCGACTGGTGGAGCCTGGGGATCCTGATATTTGAGCTGCTGACGGGGGCTTCGCCCTTTACACTGGAGGGGGAGAAGAACACGCAGGCCGAAGTGTCCAGGTGAGGGGGCTGCTGGGTAACGGTGGGCAGGGAGGGGGATTGGCAGGAGCCAGTGGCAGAGACTGCTGGGTAATGGGGGGAGAGGGGGATTGGCAGGGGCTGCTGAGTAATGTGGGGCGGGGAGGGGGATGGCAGGGGCTGTTGGGTAACGGAGCTGTCTGTGCCGCAGACGCATCCTCAAGTGCCAGCCCCCGTTCCCAACTGTGATTGGCCCCGTGGCCCGCGACCTGCTGCAGAAGCTACTGTGCAAGGACCCCAAGAAACGCCTGGGCTCGGGGCCCAATGGGGCGCAGGACATCAAGGAGCACCCCTTCTTCAAGGTGAGGGGGTAGGGGGGAGAGGGACACCTCCACCCTGGCCACAGCCCACTGGCTCAAGACCCTCAGCATGGCTCCCCACAGCCGGGGCACAACTACCTTTCCCAGCAGGGTCCCCCAGTGCAGCCCCCTCAGGTAGGGATCCTGGCATCCTCCCCACAGCTCCTACATCCCATGCAGGGACCCTCTCACGTTTACTCCCTTGCCCCAGGAGAGGCTCCACATACAGCCCCCTCACCTACTGCCCCTGTCACCAGGGCCCCATGGCCACGTCCCCCCCATCCCTTATGTTGGCCAGGGATCCCCACACAGCCCTCACATACCTGGGAAAGAGCCTCGTATGCACCCCAGCCAAGGTGCCCTCCAATCCCCCCTGGCAGGTCTCCCCTCACAACATGCAGCCCCCCCAGCAATGCTCCTCCCCCCCAGCCTGGGCAAGCCCACTCCCCACACACAGAGCTCACCACGGGCATGGCCAGTGCCCCAAATCTTAGAGGTGGCCTTGGGGGAGTGAGACCCAGTGGCCCCCCCCCCCCCCCCCCGGCTAGGCTCTGGCCCTGTGCTGGACCCTTTCCCGCATTAGACCCCTTTCCCCACTCACCTCCCCCACACGCTGACCTTCGTGTTCCCCTAGGACCTGGACTGGGTGGAATTGGCCGCACGGCGGGTGAAGGCTCCATTCAAACCCATCGTCCGCAGTGAGCTGGACGTGCGCAACTTTGCCGAGGAGTTCACCCGCCTGGAGCCTGTGTACTCGCCCGCTGGGACCCCCCCCAACCTGGACCGCGTCTTCCAGGTGAGAGACTCTCTCCCTCCCCCCCCCCTCGTCTGGGGTCCTCCAGCAACACCCAGCTTCCTGTGCACTCGCCTGCTGGAACCCTCCCAACCGGGACTGCATCTTCCCAGTGAGACCCCCCTCGAGGTTCCCCCAACCCCCCCCTTCGGGTGTACTTTTCCACTGGAGCCTCCCTGCAACCTGGACCACGTCTTCCAGGTGAACTCCCCGCTGAGGTTCCCCCAAGCCAACACCCGCCGTCTTGTGTGCTCACCTGTCAGCACACACCCCCCAACCTGGACCACGTCTTCCAGGTGAGACCCCTGCCCTGCTATCCCCATGCATGTGGTGGCTGAGCTCTGTGCCCTGGGAGAGGGCACTGGTTCTTGAATCCCCTGCTCTCACTTACAAGAGTGGGGGGGCTGTTTGGTGTGTGTGTGGGGGGAATCTCCTGCACCCACCAGACCCATGGGGGAGGGTGGGGGGAGTCTCCATTGGGTGCTGTAGCCATGGAGATGTCTGCAGGCTCCCCCCCACGCCCCAGTCTTATCCCTCCCTCGTGCCCTCTTTCAGGGCTACTCCTTCATCGCTCCCTCCATCCTGTTCAACCACAACGCCGTCACCACAGATGTGCTGGAGCTGGAGCTGGCGCTGAGCGGGGAGCGCCCGGGCAGTGCTGCCGTGGCACGCAGCGCCATGATGAAGGTAGGGGAGCTCCCTGAGTGACCAGGGGTTGGCGGGAGTGGCTGGTTAATGGGTGAGGGAGGGACCTTAGTGGGATTCCTCATCAGGGGCTCCCTGTGAGGGAGGGGGATCCCTCCCCAGCAGTGAGCACCGCTGATGCTCCCTCCTTCCTCCCCCAGGACTCTTCATTCTTCCAGCTCTATGACATGGACCTGAAGGAGGCAGCGCTGGGTGAGGGCAGCTTCTCGGTGTGTCGCCGATGTCAGCAGCGCCAGAGTGGCACCGAATTCGCCGTCAAGATCATCAGCAAGAGGTGGGGGTGCTCCCCCGGCAACCCCCCATGCTTCAGCTGCTATGGCAACCAACCCCCTGCTCCCATCGGAACACCCCCACTCCTGCTCCTATAACAACTCTCCAGGTGCTTCCCCGACCTCCCACAGGTGCCTCCTCAGACTCATCCCTGGGATTACGTGAGGCCCCCCTCACTCCGGACTTTGCCCCCCCACCATCACTGACCCCCAGGCTCACCATTGTCCTCCATCACCCTTTATGGGACCCTCCCACCACCTCCAGATTCCCCCCTTCAGCGACCAGACTCCCCCCCCCCCCCCAGCTGCCTTCCCTCCCCTCCCCTCCTTTCCCTTCCCCTGAACACTCCTCCCACCCCCTTGTTGTCCCATTCCGCTTTCCACCCCACACCTACCTCCCCCTGCGTCTTTTCCTTCCCCCATCCCACAGTGCAGTTCTCCGAAGCCTCAGCTAACATCTCCCTCCCCCCAGGATGGAGGTGAACACCCAGAGGGAGGTGATGGCTTTGCAGCTGTGTGAGTCTCACCCCAACATCGTCAAACTACACGAGGTGCATCATGACCAGGTACCCCCCCCCTCCCCCTCAGCATCCCCTGGGACTAGCATGCCCCTTCTTCCCCGGGCATCATCAGCCCCCATTCCCCCCTGCCCCCCCCAGAGGTGGCTGCATGCATCTCAGTGCTGGGCAAGGGATCCCTGTGAAACTAGCCCCTGTACCCCACTCAAAGCAGCTGCATCTTAGTGAGGGCAGGCTCTCCATGTTGTGGGATCCCCCTCTGCTCAGTGACCCCCCCTCCCTTCTCCCCGGGCAGTACCACACGTACCTGGTGATGGAGCTGCTGCGGGGGGGTGAGCTCTTTGACCGCATCAAGAAGAAGCAGCATTTCAGTGAGTCGGAGGCCAGTCAGATCATGCGCAGCCTGGTGTCAGCCGTCAGCTTCATGCACGACGTTGGCGTGGTGCACCGGGACCTCAAACCTGAGGTATGGGGAATGGGAATAGGTTTGTGGGGCAGGGCCTCAGGAGATTGGGTGCATGGCTAGGGTAAAATGTTGGGGGATCAGGGCCTTGGGATGCAGGGCCTGGAGGACCATGGAATTGGGGTGCAGTGCCTTGGGTTTTGTGGTGTGGTGCTTGGGAGATTTGGGATAGGGGTGTGGGGCCTGAGCGATTGGGATGCTGGGGTTTTGGGGTGCTCCTGCTGTGCCCCAGGAGCTCAAGGCTCCATCCTCCTGCTGTTCCCCAGAACATCCTATATGCTGACGAGTCAGAGGGTGCCCCAGTGAAAGTGATTGACTTCGGCTTTGCCCGCCTGCGCCCCTCGGGCTCACAGCCCATGCAGACGCCTTGCTTCACGCTGCAATACGCCGCCCCTGAGCTCTTCACCGACGAGGGCTATGATGAGTCCTGCGACCTCTGGAGCCTCGGTGTCATCCTGGTATGCAGAGGGGGGAGGCCAGCATTGAGTACAAAGCACCCCATATCCCTATAGGGAGGGGGCATTACGATCCCAGGGCTCTGGAAGGGTCCCAGTCTCCCTGCTGCTGCTTTATAAGCACTGTGCGCTCCACCCCAGAGGTGAATGATTTCAGCAGGACTGAAGAATGTAACCACACGGTGGCGCTCCCCCCGCCCCCCAACCCATGGAGTCCTACACGGAGGAGGGGAAGTGCTGACAGCTTTGTTGCATGTCCTACTGTCTGGTGTTTGACTGCAGGGTCAGGGTGGGAGATGTGGGGAGGAAATAAAGGGTTAATCCTCCCCTCCCACTAAGGTCAAAGAACAGGCTCCCAAGGCTCGACTTTGGCTCCGCCCACAATTATAATCCTGTCCACACATGGAGTGGGGCTGTCAGGAGGCCCCCCTCTTCTCCCACCACTCCTGGGAACAGCAAGCAGGCCCCCCCTGTGCTTTTCTGAGGAATTCCTTTGCTTGGGGGGAGGGGCGGTCCTGTGAGACATCCACAGCCCTGCAGCGTGGGATTGGCAGGGCCCCCCAGAGCGATAAAGCTGGGATTGAACATCCCATTGGGATACTCAGGGCAGCGCCCTCTCTCAGAGTGATGGGCTCAGGCTCTTGGCAGACTCAGGCAGGCATCTCTGTGTCAGTTACGCTGAGACAGCTCCTCCTCTCCCCCAGCGATCAGCTCAGGCTCTCTGCAGACTCCAGGCTGGTGTCTCTCATTTTCCAGCTTTTCCCCCAAACCATGATGCCTAGAAACTGATTTTTTTATAACAGAAGTTGCCGTTCTGCCACAATCACCTGACTCCAAGAGCTGGTGTACCAAGCCCGGGGCAGTTAGTACCAAGTCCTAAACCCACCCCGACTCTGGAGTAACAGTACTGTGTCCTGAAGAGCTGTTGGGCCTCGAGGGGTGTTAGTGAGGGTGTGTTGCCCGATGGGGCTACTCCAGGGGAAGGGGAAGGGAAATGCCTGAAAGCAGAAGTCTGTACTGGGGTGTCTCAGCCACTTCCACAATCTCAGTTCCTCTCTGAGCCCTTAGAATGGAAAAAGCAAATGCTCAGCTCTGCGCCACACATGTGGGTTGGTGGTGCCTGGGATCACCCCCTTCCCAGGGGAAGGGGTGGGTCCCCAGTATGGGGGAGGGGATTTGGGGGGCTGGAGGATCACCCCCTTAGGGTAGCTTGCTGATATTTGCCCCGAGTCAGCTTCACCCAGACTGTCTGGTAACACCCCCACTCCACTGTCTCTCGCCCCACCCCCCAGTACACCATGCTGTCCGGACAGGTGCCCTTCCAGAGCAGCCAGGAGGGCGGCGCGCTGACCCATGCGGCTGAGATCATGCACAAGATCAAGGAGGGGCAGTTCTCACTGGAGGGCGAGGCCTGGAGGGGGGTCTCTGAGGAGGCCAAAGAGCTGGTCAGAGGTGAGGGGGGGGCATGAAATAAAGGGTCAATATATAGGACTCTGTTCCAAGGGTTGGGGGAGTGAGAATCTGTGGGGCTGGTGTATCCCTCACTCCACCTCAAATGGAAGGGGTGCTGTGGGGCTTGGGAAACCCCTCTCCCAAGAGGTGGGGGAGGTGGCATGTGTGAATTTGGCAATTTCCTATAATAGGTTTGTATTAAGTTTCTGTATCATTGTGGGCCAGGGATTGTGTAACTCCACGGGGGAGGGGGAACCACAGCCCTCCAGGATCAAAGAATAGCGGGGGTGGGGCAGGGGTCATTAAGCAAATTCACTCACCCCAGAGAGGTCCCTCGCCCTGGAGAGGCTGTACAGCCCAGTTCAGATGGGATTCTCCAGAGACCAACAGACTAAGAGGAGATTTTTGGATAAATAGCCTGAGTTTAAACTGACTCGGAACTGCTTTGCGATCCAGCAAACGGTCAGACCTTTCTGGCCGGGGCGGGGCCCAGTCCTTCCTGGGAAGGGTTGGAAGGACTTTAGCCTGCTGAGGCCCCCATTAGACAGGGTGGGTGCTCTCTGTGAAGCCTTTAGCAGGAGCTAGGAACTGTCATAGGGTTTCTCTGTAATGCTTTCACCTTTAGAATAAATGTGCTTGCTTAGAAAGAGCCGTGCCATAACTTGGGACTCCTGGCAATCGCAGCTGGTCACAGATATGGCCATCACTATGACAGTATGTGGGGCTGGGATATTGCTCCCCCCCAGGGAAAGGGCTGGTGAAGTGCCATCCTGCTCATGCCCCCCCATCACTAACCCATGGGTGTGTTCCCCTTCCCCCACCCCCAGGGCTGCTGACCGTGGACCCTTCCAAGCGGCTGAAGATGTCGACTTTGCGCTACAGCGAATGGCTGCAGGATGGCAGCGCCCTCTCCTCCACCCCGCTCATGACCCCTGACATCCTGGAGTCCTCAGGGCCCGCCGTGCGCTCAGGGGTCAACGCCGCCTTCATGGTGAGGGGGAAGGGTCTGGTGCATGGCCATGAGGGCGCTGGGGTGGTGGTGGAGGAGGAAGCAGCCTTGGTTGGGGGTGGGGGGGCTGGCTGAGTCTCCCTCATGTTGGGACTGGCTCTTAGGCAGGGCGGGGGGATGGGTTGAGGCTTTGGGGGAGGATAGTGTCAGGCAGGGAGAGTTGAGCATCTGAATAGGTTGGGTGGGGATGGGGAATAGGCCATGTGGGGGTGGGGGTGGGGACAGAACAGACCAGGGCAGGGAGAAGTTTGGGGGGTGAATATCTGGGTCTCATCCCATCCCCCCCCCCCCAATATCTTGCCCCCCAGGCCTTCAACAAAGGCAAGCGCGAGGGCTTCTTCCTGAAGAGTGTGGAGAACGCCCCCCTGGCCAAGCGCCGCAAGCTCAAGATGTCGAGCACAGGGGCCGAGGCCCGGCGCAGTTCCTCCTCTTCCTCCTCCTCTGGCTCCTCCTCAGCACTCCCCGCCCGGCCCCCCCGCCCCAAACCACCTGGCCGCCGCCACAACCCCCCCTCGTAGCACCTGTGGGGCAGGGAGAGGGGGGCTATTTATTGTCTCTGTTGCTTGTGGGGGAGAATGTGGGCGGGTATCTCATTTGGGGTTTTTTAGGGGGGGATGAGCCTCTTTGGGGGGCATTCTGCTCCCCCCTCCCATTTGGACGTGTTTTTTCATTCATCTTGTTTTTGTTTTTTTCATTTTGATTTAAACCTGGAGGTTGCCCTGTGTATGTCTGGGGGCCATAAGGGGTTGTCTCTGTGTGACAGAAATGTGAAGTCCCCCAGGAGCTAAAGTGGGGGTGATCTTTGGGTTGACAGATAAGTGGGGCAGGCCTGGGGTGATGATGGGTGGTGTTTTGTGGGGCAGGTGTGGGGGCCATAGGGCAAGGAGGTGTCTCTGGGGTGGATGCACATGCCTGTGGAGCTGTTCTAAGACACATACCCCCCTTGGCTTCCAGGTCAGACTAGGGTCCATCTCTGCCACAACAGTTCAGGGTTGCCCCACCCCACCCCACCACTGTTGCAGGGGAAGGGGAAGCTGTTCCCTACAGGGGATGGAGATTCTGTGAGTACTGCCACCACCACCCCTTAAGATCTGAGGGCAGGTCCCTTCAGCCAGGCTCTGGGGCTGGAATGAGAAGTGAAGGTCAGACCGGTAGGGTCACCTTAGCCCAGCCAAAGAGGGGGGGCGGGTTACTGGATTCTATATTTTATTTCTTTTAATCCTTTTCTTTTGGGGGGAGGGTGGACGGGTGGGCAGGCAGGCACCACAGGGCACCATCTCCCCTCAGGGCTGCCTGCTGCGGGAGAGCCCCAGCACAAGGGGCCAGGCCCAGCTGATGTCCCAATCAATGTCTCCCCCATCTCCCAGATCCATTGCTAATCTGATACCCCTGCTGTAGGGGAATGGGGCAGGACCCCCATTAAGCAATGGAGCACATGGGAGGGAGTGAACAGTACCCCACATTTAGTCCCTGCAAGGGAGGGGCTAGAATTGCACCCCCTGGATAAGATTGGAGTGTGGGGAGAAGGAAAGGGAAGAGTTTTTTTTATTAAGAGACAGAAATTTCTATCTATTTTTAAACTAAAAATGTTGGGGGTGGGTGCTTGGGGTGGTCTCAGAGTACAGCCCCCCTCCTCCCCAGCTGGGAGTGAGGCTAAAGCTAGCCACCACCCAAGCAAATTAATTCCTAGACCGTCCCTTCAGAGCGAGCCAGATGAAGGGGAAGCATGGGCAGAAAAAGCTTACTGGGGGGGACGACTAGTTTAGACTTGGGGATGGGGGGGCCTGAATCAGTCACTTTAAGGGGTGTTTGTGCAATTGCCTCCTCCAAAGATTGAGGTGGGTGGGGGAAAGGAGGACAGGTCCCTAGGGGAGTCAGAGGCCAGAATGGGGAACAGGGGCCTTGGGTTCATCCCACTTCCTGGGTGCTGCCATCTTTTGTGTTCCTCTCCCCGCCCCCTCCCCCTTTAGGTGTGCGGGAAGGGCTGGCTAGTGTCTGTTCCTGCAGCTGCCCTTTCCCGACCCCCGTCTATCCGACTCACCGCCCCAGTTGGGGTTGGATAGGAGTTGGGGCTCTGAGCATCCCCCCGCAGCTTCCTGGTTTCTGTCCCTTGGGAGCAGCTAAGACTCAGGGGCTGAGGATTTCGGGATGTGGGCAGTTGTCCGAGGCCCCCCGTGCAACTGCACTTAGAAGGGAGGGGCGGGGCCCCAATCTTTAGGATGACGTGGGATTGGGGGGACCCCAAGCTCCTGCTGCTCCGCCCAGGGGGCCGCCTCTCATCTGTCTGAGCGAACCACCTGTATTTTGTATTTGAGAATAAAACTCCTCTGACGCCACCGAGTCTGTGCGGGTCCGGGCGGGAGGGGAGCTCTATTCCTTGGGCTGCTGCTGGGTATGACGGGAAACAGCGCCCATCTCAAGCCCCCTGGGGGCGCTGGAGCAGGCTGCGGCAGCTTCCGGACCCCGCTGCTTGGCAAAGCGAAGCCGCCCAGCCCAACTAAGAACGTAGCCACGTGCCCGGCGGCCCAGGCGTTTCTGCGCGCGCCACCCATTCTTAGTAGTACTTCCGTGGGGCGAGGCCGCTTCTCATTGGTTCTGACAGTGGCCAATGAGGTGAGAGAAGTCAGTATAAATGCAGCTGGCGGCGCTCTCGGAGCAAGGTGTCCAGAGTAGGTGAATAGTGGGCGGGTTTTGGAGTCGGCGAGGCCCAGGCCGCCTACTCTGATTAAGCCTTTGGAGAAGACCTGTGCTGTGGGGAGGAGGAGTGTGCTAGCCCACTGTCCACAGGCTAGCTTAGTGGATATTGTCTCTCATCAGGCATAGCATAATCAACTGTTCTCTAGTGTAGTTTTATTGCAGGCAGTGGTAGCAGGACTAGCTGCAGCTGTCTTTTAGTACAGTGATTGATGCTGGATAGTAGCCTGTTGTGACATAGGCTGCACAGCTGAAGTCCTGCTAACACTGCTACAGTAACTAACCCATGAAGCTGGCCTGTAGATACTATATATATTGTATATTGAGATATGGCAGTGTTGAGAATAGAATTACTGGTACTGGCCTAAGAGGGTTCTAGTTTAGTATATAAATAGCATATTTTACAAGTCAGACTTTTTTTCAGTAGTGCCAGGGGGGTCTCAACAGTGGACTATCTAGATAGTAACTTCACTATTCACTAGCAGTGTTGGCAGGAGTTCAAGCTACACAGACTCTGGGAGACCTAGGTTCAAGTCCTGACCCAGATATTTACATGAGGTCATAGTAACTTTTTGCTGCTGCTGTACCTGCTTTGCCCTAGGGTGAAACTAGCCCACACCACACCAACTAGACTCTGCCCATAGACTCACACCACCCCGCTTGGTTTATCAATATAGCACCAAGCCCCACAGGGTGCTGGGGCTCCTCCAAGGGAATTGTGCACTGAACATGCTGAGGCAGCACTTGGAATAGAAACCACACAGAGACTTTATTGAAAATAAAACCTTACATCATCTGGAATGGAACCGAAGCATCCCCGGAAGCCAATATGGATTTGGGGGGGGAGGGGAGGAAAGGAATTAGAGATTAAGGGGGGTGAATATTAAGCAGTTAAGAAATTAACAGTCACAATATCCAACATATGCAGACACGTCCAGGAAGGCAACAGTGGCCAGTCAAAGAGACACTGTCAGCTGCCCTACCACAGTCCATGAGCATTCAGGTGAGATGCTGAATATGGGAGGCAGGGGGAAGAATTGTCAGATGGAAAGCAGTTTGCAGAGCCCTCCAGCAGCCAGGGGCCTGCTCCACCAAAACACTTGGGGGAAGCAGGCCATAGGCCCTGCTGGGCTCCTGTCCCTGTGGTGCCCAGCATACAAGCACACATTGCAGAAGAGGTGAAAGCATGCACTGTCCTCAAAGGAGAGCAGCTGCTGATGACAGGATGGCACCTGGGACAGGGCAGGGGTGACATGTGGCAGCAGTAGGAAGAGTCCATCCAGTCTGTACAGGTGAGGGGGATGCCCTACCAGAGCCTACTTAGCTGTCATCATCTGTACAAACTCTGCAAAGCAAAGGCACAGGGTCAGAGAGCATGAGACAAGCCTGATTCACCCCACCCCTGCCTTCTCTCAGACAGAAACCATCCCTCCCACCCCCAGCCAGGCTGCACTTGGAGGTGCTCTGCTAAGTCTCCCATTCCCTAGAGTTAACAGCATTTGTGACATTTCCAAGCCCCGTCACCAGGCTATGCCTGTCACAATGCAAGAGGCAGAAAGCAGCAGACCTGGAAAGAGAACCCAGGCATCCTGACTCCCAGACCCATCCTACCTACTACATTGGAGAGTCCTTAATGGAGCAAGTGCCTTCTGCAGAGTGGTACTATCCTAAGCAGCAGCTGTGCCCTTTGGACAGTCAATGCAAGCTGCCCCGCCCCCCTCACCTTCATAGTTGACCTGTCCATCACCATCGATGTCAGCTTCCCGGATCATCTCATCCACCTCCTCATCTGTCAGCTTCTCACCCAGATTGGTCATGACGTGGCGCAGCTCGGCTGCACTGATGTACCCATTCCCATCCTGGGGGGGCAGGCACCATGTCAGGCAAGGGGGCCATAGGACTGCTCCCAGTTAGCACAAGCACCACAGGGACCCCATCCTGTCAGCCTCAGCACAGGCCCTGGGGAGGGGAAAGCAGGTAGACCGCATTCCCCCCCTCCCCCAACACACACAACCACCTACCTCAGGTAGCTGATGACTCCAGCCCCCAACCCCATGTGGAAGGGGGAGGTGTCCAGTTGTGAAGCACATGCACACAGGAGGGAGTATTGGACTCAGCTGTCCCTGCAGGGAGGAGTTTAGCCCCAGCTGCTATTTTGGAGCTCCTGGGGAAAAAGGGGGGAGGGGGACACGCACAGCCACTAGGGATAAGGGGGATGAAGCCCCCCTGCCTCACCTTGTCAAACACCCTGAAGGCCTCACGGATCTCCTCCTCACTGTCCGTATCCTTCATCTTCCTTGCCATCATGGTTAGGAACTCAGGGAAGTCAATGGTGCCATTCCCTTGGGCAGGGGAAGAGGCCATTAGTGCCGGGCCTAACTGACATTGGGTTGGATGACCTGCATAGCCACTCCCCGCCCCGGAGCATCCAGTACCCTTACTCCCACGAATCCAGACACCCAAGTACTGGCAGGGATCTCTGGGGAATTCACTGAAACACCCCCTTCCCTCCAGTGGTGGGTTTGCCTTGAGGGGATTCCTCTTCACCCCCTCTGAAGAGATGTGGGGAGCCCAGAAACAAACCCCAGAGCTCTGTAGTTTGGGCAGGGGACTGGCCTACAAACCTTAGGTCAACCCCCTGGGTTTAACTCAGGTACAACCCTCACACTGGAACAGGAACAGGCAGCTCTCCATGGGGCCTGCATCACTTTGGGATGCAGAAGTGACAGGCCCTAGGATGAGGTGATTCTCAGCTCAGCCGTGAGTGACCTCCAGCTGTGTGAGCAGGACAGTAAACAGCAGCACTCGCAGAGGAGGGATAGTATCAGGGGTTGGGATTAGGTGTATCATACAGGGACATAGGGCTAGAAGCGGCCTCCTGGGTCATCAAGTCCAGGCCCTGCTTTTGCAGGCAGGCCCGTCAAAATCTCAATCAGAAACATATAAATGTTTGCTCCTATTGGGAGGTTGTTCCAGAAACTCATTCTTCACCCTCCTTGGGGTTTCCTCCCTGCTATATTTACAGAGAACAATCAGATCCACCCCCCCCACTCTTCAAGCTTCATCTAGCCAAACTATACAAACCCAGCTCTTTCGGTCTCCTCTCCATTCCCCTGATCAGCCTAGAAATCCTTCTCTCAGTCCCTAGCCCAGAGCTCATAGTCTAAACAGACAAAGAATGGTAAGGGAAACTGAGGCACAGAGCAGGAAAAAGACTTCTCCAAGCTCATAGCTAAGAACAGAACACAGGAGTCCTACCACCCAGCTCTGATCATTCCCCGCACCCCCACTGCCGCCAGTGCAGTGGCTGTATTCCCACTCCCCACGCGTCTCACAGTTCCCTCTCACCATCAGCGTCCACCTCATTGATCATGTCCTGCAACTCTGCCTCGGTGGGGTTCTGCCCTAGGGACCTCATGACGGTACCCAGCTCCTTGGTGGTAATGGTGCCATCCCCATCCTTGTCAAAAAGGGAGAAGGCTTCCTTGAATTCTGCCAGGAGAGAGGAGAGGAATCAGTACCCAGGGGGCCTGCCACAGGGTCCCTTCTCCCTGCAGTCCCCTCCCTCCCCCCAGCACCCTGGGCAAACAGGCTCCTGGGCCCAGGCCTGACCATATTGTGAAGCACCAGGTTCCCCCATATAAAAGATAATTTTGGGGCTGCAGGATGAAGGGGTGTCTCACCTGCGATCTGTTCTTCTGTCAGCTGGTCTGCCTGCAAGAAGAGACAGAGTTATTGCCGACTGTCTGACACCCTCCCCCCAGCCATGCCCTATACCCCATTGCCCCCCGGGCCATCTGCCCCCCAAAGACAGCCTCACCCCCTTCCCACCCAATCTCTTAGGGGAAGAGACTCTGCCCTACACCCCAGACACCCCTGGAGTTCCCACGCCGCCCATCTCCCGCAAGACGCAGCATGGCTGCTGTCTCCCAACTGCCCCCCAACTTCTTGTTCCCGACTAGCCAATGGGAAGCGGCCCTAGTAGCCCCAGTCTTGGGGCCTGGACCCCTCCCCCCAACAGTGCCACCTGCCGCCCCCCCAACACTCAGGACCAGGCTCCCGACCCCCCACTGCTCTCTCCGCGCACGCTCCCCGCCGCCCCCAGTGCCCCTGGCCCCAGCCCCACCCCCTCGCTCCGCCACCCGCTGCCAAGGAGCCCCAGCAGCGCCCCAGCCCCCCACGAGCCCCCCTTCTTGCCATGGCGGCGGCGGGGGGCTGGTGCTACGACCGCTCAGTTCCCCGTGGTCTCAGGCTCCCTCCGCCCGGGCCGCGCCGCCCAGATCCCTCCGCCCGCAACGAGTCCCGGACCCAGCACTGGCCTTCCGTTGCGTTTTGCACCGAGCCCTTTAAATACCGCCCGCCCGGCACGGCCACGTGACCCGCCTGCCCTGAGCCCATTGGCCGGCTCCCACCTGCAATGCGTCAGGGAGACCGCTTAAAGGGGAAGGCGGCGGCGGCGGGGCCGGCGTTCGGCCGACAGAAAGCGGCCAGGGTGGGTTAAAGAGGACGGGCACTGAAGAGCAGGTGGATTTAAAGGCGAGGTGGCGTGTTAAAGGGGAAGGTGTAAAGTGCCCATAGGGAGCAGTAGGGGCCTCCCCACGCTGAAACACTAGCTGCCAGCATGTACCAGTGCCAATGGCTCCTCTGCCACGTGCCTTGCGCTAGGGGGCGGTCCTTGACAGGTGGGCCCAGCATGCACCCCTCCGTCCTTCCCATAAAGGTAGCTGTGCGCCTCGCACAACCCCTGCAGAGAGAATCAGCCCCCTTCTCACACCCAAGGGGGGCTGGGCTAGGGCTGCCAGCTCAACTGCTCCTCCCCTAATGCAGAGGGAGCAATCTGTGATGGGTCCATATCCTTAGGGCACAGCCAAGGTTCGGGGAACCCGTCTCCACTAACAATACCAGCCCTGTGCTAGGCAGATTGCTCCAGGGCAGCACCCAGACCCATGAATTGCAGAGTGCAGAGATCTGCCCCCAGGCTACTCAGTGGTTACAGGAGGGGGGGAAAGGGGTCCTCACAGTGCAGGTAGGAACCTGCGGCAGTAGAAGAGATAGCCAGTGAGGATGAAGTGCAAGGGGTCCTCCTTCCCCCCTCCCTTAAGGCATGAAGCAGCCACAGGGAAAACAAGGAGGCAGTGGGGCACTTGAAGCATAGGGGGCAAATGCCAGGGCCACGCTAAAGGAAGAGACAAGCCAGAATCACTAAGCAGAGCCTTTTATTTCCATGCTGATCCCAGCAGCACTCAGGAGGAGCCCAGCACAAAGCCATCCATCCCCCCCCACACCCAAACACCAACCCCACTTCACACACAGCACTGGCCATTACAACATGGGGAGGGGGAAGAGAGGAGGAGAGACAGACCGTTGGTCCTGATCAGTCATCCCCACCTATCCCATCATACAGGGCACCTAAAGGAGGGGGTGACCCCAAGTGGGGGGATGATAGCAGGGCAGGGCCAGCCCTTCAGGAGCTGGAATGACTTTGGGGGAGGGTGAAGCTGCAGCCAGTGGGGCCTGAACCCTTTGGTCCCTAAATCTAGATGCTGCCCCACCATGGGGAAACAGATGTCACAGAGCCCAGTCCTCACCCCAGCTCAGAGCTCCCATAGCATCCCTGAGGATGGTGCCAAAGTGAGGCTAGCAGGAATTGGGGAACACTGAGCACCAGCTCCCCCCCGCCAGCCCTGTGGGGTGTATCAGGACAGACATCCAGGGCTCGGGAGAGCAGAACCTAGGGGCCTTCTTTACCTTATGGCTGCAGCTCCCTCCTCCTGCCCCAAGGCCTCAGTGCTGCCCCTGGGGGTGTTAGTAGGACTCACATGAATAAACCCCCTCCCTGGAACACGGAAGACCCTGGCCCGCAGGGGAGGCCTCCTCCCCTAGGCTACATAGGGGAAATGCAGCAGCAACCCCTCAGAGGGCTCCAATATCAGGCCCTGCAGGGCCAGCTGCCCCTCCTGGCGCTGGGGGTCAGTGCTAAGCTCCACAGTGGCCTCAGAAGGCAGGAGAGAGTGGGAGAGGGTGACAGAGCTGCGGGTGCCAGCTAAGTTGAGGACCACCAGGAAGCGTTTGTTCTGGTCCCAGCTGCGCAGGTAGACACAGACATCCGGCACCAGCGGGGGCAGCATCATGAATTCCCCATGCAACAGTGAGCGCTCCTTGCCCCGCAGCTCGCTCAGGTGCCGGAACAAGGAGAGCAGTGAGGAGTGGTCCCCACTCTGTGCCTGGGGAGGGAGACATGGGGTTAGTGCAGGAGTTCTCACAACAACATTTTGATGACCTTAGAGAGAAGCCACCCACTCTCGCAGGTGGCTGCCTGTCTATTTTTCCTAAAATATGTCATTAACTTTAGGAAAAACAAATACATATGCATGCAAACAAATGACAGTGATTTGGACATGTCTATGTAGGGTGTTTTTGCAGACTCAAATACAAATAATGTTCAGTTGTGTCTATGGTTTACTAAACCTAAACAAAATAGAAACACAAATAAGGTGTTTGGCACATTCTTGTCTTTATTGTTCTTTCTTTTGGTTGCCTAGCTAGCAAGTCTACTGCTGTGAAAAGTGATACTTGTATGTCAATATCCCCTTTCACAGCCTCCAAGCTAGCTGCTAAGTCTGCTGTGAAACGTGATATTAAACATACAGATATCATTTCACAGAAGACTTTATTCAGCTCCCAGCAAGCCCTGGATAGGGGCCGGGGGAAGCGATAGGGGACAGAGCCCTATCGCTGCTCAGCCGGGGACCAGGGAAATGGGGGTGGGTGACAAGCACAGGGCTGGGGCCAGGGCCTGCCATTGTGCAGCTGATGCCAGAGAAGGCAGCGAGGGGGAGGGGGGAGCCACGGACGGAGATCAAAGCCCTGCCTCCCATGGCTGGAGCTTGGGGCCCCGTAGCCAGAGGACAGAGCCAAACTGCTGCTCAGCTGGAGCCAGTTGCCTGCTACCCCAAGGCTGAAGCCAGACCATCTCCATCTCCAGAAGGTGGGGAACTCAAATGCTGGAGGAGCAGGCAGCCACTGTGTCCTCAGAGTGGGATAGGGCCCAAACCCTGCTGGTGGCCCCAGAGGAGGAGTTACTGCTTTGTCTGCCCCGCTGCCCCAACCACCACCACCACCACTGCCCAGAAGTCTGTGGCCATAAGAAAAGCCCCTGCTGGCCACAGTGGCAGCATTTGAGAAATGCTGGGTTAGTGTGAGGCAGACCATGCCCTCCCCCAGCTCCTCCCATACCCCTTGAGATCCCCCAGAGCTCTGCCCCCATCTAAGCCCACCCTCACCTCACCACCCATGTTCCTCCCCTAAGCTCTGCCTGTACCCCTGCCCTCACCTTCACAGTGATGTTGCTGCTGCCGCCGCCCGCACCTTGAGGCAATGACTTTGAGGAGAAGCCAAAGTTGGCCGAATCATTCCACTGCATGTGGGGTACGCCGGACTGGGGAAGTGACAGACATGGTTACAGGGAGTTGCACAGCTGGCTGCCCATCCTTCTTGCACCAACCCAGCCCATCCCTTCCTCAGACACCCCTTCCCCACCCAGGAGCTGAACAAACTTCCCCATCCCCTCCCCACACTGCACTGCCGTTCCCCCTGCCCTGACATTCCCCACCTGCCAGCACCTTCTGGGACTTCACTGCCCCCCTCCCCACCCCATCACCTTAACTAACCCTCCCAGGCCTCCCTCCCCCACCCCCTCCACACTGCCCCTACCTGTCCTGGCTGCTCCTGCAGCCCGATTTCATCCCCGTAGTTGGTGAAGGGCGTCCCTGGCAGCGTGAAAAGTAGCATGTGATAGAGCCGCAGCAACCGCTCCTTCACAAGAGAGGCCATGTGCCCTGTCCTTGGGCCCCCCACCTGAAGAGACAGCAGAGATGCAGTGTCAGCACAGGGGGTGGGAGGTGGACGTATTCCCCAGGTCTGGGAGGGGATGGGGGGGCTAGTGGTCACATCCCCGGCCTATCCTCCTTGAGCAGCCCAGACAGAACAGACCCATATGCTTTATGGCACACATCTGTTGGGGCTCAGCTCCTGCCCTGTCTCCAAAAGGGAGCCCACTCTGAGCACTGGGAGCTATGATACAGATGGGGGGGCTTAGCATGGGGATCCGGTGGGGCAGGGGTGGGGTGAAGGAGGGTCCATGCCCCAGCCCCCTCACCCAATTCCAAGAGCTGGGGAAACAGAGTGGGTGGGAGGGCAGCACTCACACTCCAGCTGGGCCACTTCTCTCCTGAAGCCTGGATGTACTCTTTGATCGCGTTTTCCACCTTCTTCCCAGTGGGCTCTTCCCCCAGCCCCGTCAGATACGGGCTGACCAGGAGGTCAGCGCTGGTCTCGTTCAGCAGGGAGAAGATCTGCCAGGAATCTCGTTGACCTGTCCCAGCGATCAGCACCCTGGGGAGAAGGGAGTCAGGGTACAGTGAGCGCCGGGGTCAGCTATGAGGTGCTAGGAATGGGAAGGAGGGTGTGGGAGGCTGGGGTGGGGCAGGGTACAGAGTCAGAAGATGGAGAGGTATTTTCTAGAGGATGAGGGGACATGGGGGAGCTATGGGTGCTTGAGGGGGGGTTGGCACCAGGAGAGGAGAGAGGCATCCCAGGGAGGGAGCCTGGAAGGTGGGCGTATTCAAGAGGGCTGGCATCCCACAGGTGCAGCCAGTCAACCACCACCGCAAAAGGGCCAGAACCATTTGGTGTGGGCTTGGCACCCACCTGGCATTGCCATCAGAACTGTACTGGCTGGTGAGGTTCTTCCACTCCACCAGAAGCTGGGAGTCCTGGAGGAGAAAAAGACCTGTGAGACAGACAGTCACTCCTCACATTACCTCCCGCCCCAATACCCCACAACCCTCCCCCACAACACACAGACAAGCCAGTCACTTACATTGAGCTGCTCCACTCCCTCCATCTGGATCCCTGCCACGCCAAACTCCAGCCAGAACTCCAGTGCAGCCTGCCCAGAGAGTGTGTGTCAAGCATCAGCATCTGGCATGCCACCAGCCCTGCATCCTCCCACCAACTGACAGTCCCCAGCCCCCAACTCCAGTGTAGCCAACACTTCCTCCCTCCAGGTCTCCATACCCCTAGCCCCCCTGCATTAGAAACCCAAACAGTGGTCCCAGCTGCTTTCCCAAAAATAGTGAGGATTCAGGGGATGTGGCAAACCAGGCCCTCACAGATCCCTAGGGAGAATCAGAGAGAGCAGGACACCCTCTCCCCCAGAACATAGCCTTCAGGTTA
Organism: Malaclemys terrapin pileata; assembly: GCF_027887155.1. Classification (NCBI taxonomy): domain Eukaryota; kingdom Metazoa; phylum Chordata; order Testudines; family Emydidae; genus Malaclemys; species Malaclemys terrapin. The sequence goes on along the minus strand of NC_071511.1, from coordinate 30,401,019 downwards.
GATTGCCAGCTCCCCTCAGGTGCTGCTCCTCAAGATGCCCCCCATTGGAGCCCACCCTCACCTTCATTTTAGACTGGAAATCACTGTTGCGGGGGGTCTCCTGGCTGAACCAGGGCATCTGTCCACGGTAATTGGGGGTCAGGTCCAGGATGACCTTGAGACCTAGGGAGAAAGGGAGGTCAGGTGTACATCCTGGGGCAGGGAGAGCTCCCCTTCCCAAAAACTCCATATCCCATTCCCCACCACCCATCCTGGGGCCAGATCAGATCCAGCACCCCCAGGGGAAAAGACCCCATACTGGGACATTTTCTTACTCTTCTTCTTGGCAGCCTCCAACAGCTTGGCAAAGGTCTCCTTGGTGCCGAGCTGGGGGTCCACTTCCTGCAGGTCCGAGCGGACCAGGTTGTCAGGGGTGTTAACATGTATGGGCCCAATTACCAGCCCCTTCACCTTCAGGGAGCTCAGGTAATCGATGCGCTGCTCCACCCCTGGGGGGGAAGAGCGAACAAGGATCAGAGGTTGGCAGCTCCCCCAGTCCCACATAATCCCCTCCCCATCCCAGGTAAAAGCTGTCCCTATAGCCCCTGCATCTTGCCCACATTACCCTTCCCCGTCAGGTGAAGCATACTCCCCCAATCCCCTTTCCTCCCCCACCCAGAAAGAAACCTTTAACCCAGCCAATCCCCACAGTTCACATTTGCCTCTGTACATTATGGGACCTTTAACCCCAGCAGCTCCCCACCCCATCTCCCCATGGTGGGACCTTTAACCCCAGCTCCCTTCCCCTCACTCCCCCCCCCCCAGTCCACGGGATCTCTAACCCCAGCTCCCTCCCCCCAAGCCCATGGGACCTTTAACCCCAGCTCCCATCCCCTCTTCCCCCGCCCCCAGATTGCATGGGACCTTAACCCCAGCTTCCCCCCCCGCCCCCCCCGAACAGCTGAGTCAGCTCAGGCTGGGCTGACGTCAAAGCTGATGAAACAAAGCCTACTGGTTGCTGCTGCCAACCGGCTAGAACCGGCTGGGAGCAACTCCAACCCACCCTCAGCCCTCCCAGGCGCGGCAGACAGCCAGCCGCCGGCTGCCAGTCACCTGCTTGCGCAAGGAGCACGTGGGGGACAGATTGTATGGGATATGGGGGTGGGTGGGGGGGAAGCATTCCCACCTCCATAAGCCCCCCCAGATAAGGAGAACTAGGGGAGGGGGGGGTCACCCCAGGAGCACCTGGGCTCCAGTTTGTGCCAAGAAGGCAACCAAATCCCAATGTTCACCCGGGGTTCCTGCCACCCCCCCAGCAGCTACCTCCCGCTACCCCAAACCTCTCTCCTTTCCCACCCATAACACCTCTTCTCCCCGCACACCAGGGTCATCCCATCCCAACCCCCTCCTGGTTTAATCCCCAGCTCTGGGAAGGAAGTGGGGTCTACTGGGTTATGGGGGTGGGGGATGGTTAGGACTCCTCGGTTCTATCCCCAGCTTAAAGGGGAGTGAAGTCTAGTGGGTTGGGGGGGCTGAGAATCAGGACTCACCTGCTAAGTCCCCGACTCCATCGGCATCCGAGTCCTGGAAGGCCTCCAGTGCCTGGATGCGGTAAATGCCCCCCTTGTGCCACCACTCCTGGGGAGGCAGCTCCTTGCAGCGGGGAGCCTGGATGATGATGACGATGGCCCCCGCCAGCATGCCCAGCCAACCCAGCCAGAAGAGGATGAGCAGGGCCCAGCGGGTGCGCACCCACGCTGGAGTGCCCGCTACCTGCAGCAGCTCCTCCTTGGACAGCCCCGTGAACTTGGTGCTAGCATCCGCCTCGCCATCCTCCTCGGGCACCTTCACCTTCACCATCCCGTTCTTCTCGCCCAGGGTGCCTGGGGATCCCGAGGAGGGGGAGCCCGTCATGGGCTGCTTCTCTGGCTCCATCTCGTTCAACTCCACCTCCTTCATGTCCACCTCTGCGTCCTGGCTCATAATGCCTGGCTAGATACCACCGGGTATCGCTAGGGCCTGCGGTGAGGGGAGAGAGGCAGAGCCATGTGCCCCGGGCAGAGCACTCTCCACCACCCGGCCCCTGAGCCAAGCTCCCCTGACCTTGGCACACAGCCCTCCCAGTAGGCAGAGAAATTTCTCCGCCGAGGACAGAGACTCCCCCCTCCCCTGCCTGAGCCCCCTTTCCTAGGCCAGTCGCAGGATTCAGCCGCAGCCATGCTGCCTTCTCCCCTCGTGCCCCCCTGTGCGCGCTGGTAGGTACCCAGCCCATGCGCCTAGGGCGCGGCGCTAGATCACGCCGTTCCCACGCGCCCGGCACACCGCGTCGGATCATACCTAGCAACCCCGATTGATTCCTCTGACTGTGAGACTGGCGCTCCGCCTCAGCCGGCACTGATATATCCCGACCCGCCTCCGACTCCGCCTTCCAGATCCGCCCCCCGCCCGCCTTAAGGTGGAGACAGTTAATTACTCCGTGTTACCGTGATCTAGGGCTTGGAGAAATGGAGAGGATCCTGCTTGTTGCAGAGCTGGGGGGAGAGGGACTATGGGCAATTGAGGGCTGTGGAGAGAGCAGTGCCCCAAGGGGTGAGGGGTCTGTACCTGCTAGTACCTGCTACAAGGCCCTAGATTTCAGAGGAGATGACAACGAGAGGATGCCACTTCATGGAAAGTTTGGGGGTGAGATGAGAATAGAAAAAGAAGAGCAGGAGTACTTGTGGCACCTTAGAGACTAACAGATTTATTAGAGCATAAGCTTTCGTGGACTACAGCCCACTTCTTCAGATGCATATAGAATGGAACATATATTGAGGAGATATATATACACACATACAGAGAGCATAAACAGGTGGGAGTTGTCTTACCAACTCTGAGAGGCCAATTAAGTAAGAGAAAAAAAAAAAAAAAACTTTTGAAGTGATAATCAAGTTAGCCTAGTACAGACAGTTTGATAAGAAGTGTGAGAATACTTACAAGGGGAGATATCTCCCCTTGTAAGTATTCTCACACTTCTTATCAACTCCCCTTGTAAGTATTCTCACACTTCTTATCAACTCCCCTTGTAAGTATTCTCACACTTCTTATCAAACTGTCTGTACTAGGCTAGCTTGATTATCACTTCAAAAGTTTTTTTTTTTCCCTCTCTTAATTAATTGGGCTCTCAGAGTTGGTAAGACAACTCCCACCTGTTTATGCTCTCTGTATGTGTGTATATATATCTCCTCAATATATGTTCCATTCTATATGCATCCGAAGAAGTGGGCTGTAGTCCACGAAAGCTTATGCTCTAATAAATCTGTTCGTCTCTAAGGTGCCACAAGTACTCCTGCTCTTCTTTTTGCGGATACAGACTAACACGGCTGCTACTCTGATTAACCTGAGAATGGAAAAGTTTCCAACTGGGGATAAACAGAATGATCGGGCCTGGATAGCTCCCTATGGGGGTGTGTGTAACTTGGCTTGAAGAGAACAGGCTCATGGGGGTGTTTAATGGTTAAAGCTGGGGGCCTGGGTGTCAGGACACCACTTTACCACCAGCATTCTATCCACAACTCTGGCAGGAGTGGTATCTAGTGGTTAGAGCAGGGGAGTGGAGGCAGGATTCTGCGGGGTCAAATCCCAGCTACACTGACTCACTGTATGTTGCTGGACAAGTCCTTTTCCTTCAGTGTGCCTCGCTTTCCATATCTACTCTTGACTCAGTCTGTCCCTTGGAGCCAAGCCTTCTTGCTGAGAAAGAACCCTGTCTCACAGGGATGGGAAGGGGACAGAGATCAGTGTCTGGGAACCCTATACATCAAAGGCCAGGAACCCGAGCAGCAGGGGCGGGATCACAGTTGGGAACCCTAAGGGGGAAGGATAGATCAAAGGCTAGGAAGTGGTGGGGACTGGGATCAGAGTCTGGGAACACGGTGGGGGGGGGGGAGGGGAGCCACAATCAAAGGCTGGAAATCCAGCCCCTTCCCTCCGGCCCTGGCAATCACAAGAAACACTTGATTGTTCCCTGTTTCAGTTCTGTCACATGATGGGAAACCGCGGCCCCAGCCCCACACAACTGAGCCGGCTCCCTACACATAGCAGAGAGGGCCCTATGGGCTTCTTGAAGGGGCTGCAGCAGCTCCTCTTGTTTTCTGACCCTCCTGGGAAGCCTCAAGCTCTGAATGGCCCCATCGTGTGCTTTTGAGAATATGTGACCAACTCCCCCACCCCAACCCTGGCTAAGGGGGGGGGGGGAAGGCAATCTGGGGGAGATGCACTCCTTTATTCCTCCCCCAGGCTAATCAAGCCTCCTCCCCAAGTAACCTCCCAGGAGCCAGTGACCCCTAGTGCTCCCCGCTAACCTCCCAGTGCCCCCCCAGCTAAATCCTACCCCCACCCAGCTAACACCACAAAAGGTTATATACAGATCTGCTCTTACCTGTGGGCTTCCCATCCACCAGTAAACACTCCCAACTGCCTCCTGGTCCTGGAACACCCCCCCCCCCCCCCCCCCACATGGAGTCTAGTTGTCAGTTGCATCTGAATGGCACTAATGGGCAGGGCTTCCGGGGCTGATCTGACCATGAAGACAGAGTGCTCCTGTCTCCCCATAGAAAGGGGCAGGGGTTTTAGTGGGGCCACTACTCTGTGCTGGGCATCCAGAGGCCTCTGTATATGGCAGCTGGCACCGAACTACCCCCCACTCTAGCACTGAATTTGCCCCAGAGGGGTGGAACAGGGATAGGGGGAGGTTTGAGCCCCAGTGCCAGAGCTGAGGTGCTGATCCCCACACACCTGGAGCTCCAGCTTTGCCACAGTAAGCAGCAATACCTGACTCAGCAGAACAGACCAGGAGCCACACCCACCAAAGGTGGCCTACAGCCAGGCAAGGGCTGTAAACAAGTGCCAGTCACACAAGCTGTAACCAGAGACTAATTCATCCACCTCCTTCCATGGGCAATCCCCCTGACCTGACCAGCCCCCTGCCTCTCTCAGCGCCCCTCAGCCTCCACACACTGCGTATATACCCCCTCGTTTACCCCACACTTTGTGCCCCCTGGCCTCAACCCACTCTGTGGGACCCCTTTTTCTGCCACACTATGTGCTACCTGGCTTCCCCCATGCTGTATGTGCCCTCCAACATCTCCCACACTGTGCACACACACCCTTGATCCTGCCACTCTGTGTACACCCCTGGTCTCCTCCAGGCTGTACACACATACTTACCCCTTGCTGCCCATCTCTCCTCCCCCCCCACTACCTATGCCCCTTGTCCTGCCATGTGCATACACCTCCAGTTCTCCCCTCCCGCCCCAACACACACACAGTCAAAACCTGGGGAAGGCTCCCACATTGTCATGCTGGGGCTTGAATCCTCCTAAAGCCGAGGGCGTGGGAGGGACAGGGAGGAAAACAGCAGGCGCCAAGATGCTGCTCCAGAGCCACAGATGGATCCCACATGCTTCTTGCCCCATGTTGCCAGCCAGTCAGGGTGGCGCCAGGAATGGGAGAAGAATTCACAGCCCTAGGGAAAGTCTGGGCCCTAGCAGAGTCCTGGGATTCCAGTTCAGCCATCTTGGGAGAATTACACAAAATGGCTGCCAACAGCCTCTTTGTACCACTCCCGCCTTGGCAGCCATTTTTGTGTTTCCACCCCCCCCCCCCCAATAGCCATTGCATCCTGTCAGGCAGCCATCTTTGTGTCTCCCCTATCAGCAGCCCTCATCCTCCCTGGCAGCCATCATTGTGCCACCTCTTGGCAGTCATCTCTGTGTTATCACCCCGACAGCCATCACCCCTTGCCTGGCAGTCATCTTTGTTTCGGCATCTTAATGCTGCCCCCTGGGCCTGCGATGACTGAGAAAGGGGCACCCCCACGCCAACTGGTGCCACGGTTGCACTGTGGGGCAGCATCAGGATTGGGTGTCATTTCCTAAGGGGCCAGGCCTGGGAGCCACAGGCAGTGCTGAGGGGGCACCTTCCCTCCGTGGGTCTCTGGGCTGGGGCAGAAGAAGCAGGCTCCATGGAAGCCCCAGCTCTGCTGATCTCAGCCCCGAGAGGAGCTGCCCTGCTTAGACAAAGTGAAGGGGATACATCCCCCTGACACACTGCATTTCCTCAGGGAGTCAGGGCTGCAGAACCCTCAGCTTGGGGTTATGGGAGACTCTTATGGGTCCTGCCCTAACCTGGGGGTTTCAGCCTGAATGACTAGAGTCTGTTCAGCTACACACACCCCCACACTCCCCTTATTCCCAGCGCTCCAGCTTCTACTGCCCAGCTCCAGAATACCCCAGTGTCCACTGATCCCCAGTTCCCCCATACATCCAGCCCTCAGTGACCCCTACTGCCCATCCCAGCCATCAGTGATCTCCACTGTTCCACTCCCAGTATCTCCGCTCACCCAGCCTCTGGTGTCTCCCATCATCCCTGGCAGCCCTTGCTGATAGCACCCCCATCAGTCCCCCGAGCCTACAGTGTCTAGCCCCCATCACCCCTCCAGCCCCGTTGGCCCCCATGTCCCTCTTCACCCACCAGTACTCCCATCAATCCCCAGCCTTCCCCTCACCAGCCCCCAGTCTTCTCCACTGACCCTCTCTCCACCTAAATCTATTGCCTCACCTCCAACCCTGTTTATCCCACAGACTGTGTGTGCTCCTGGCAGAAGCCTCCCCCAGTTGTTGTTGCTGCTGGAACAGGAGCTGTCTGGGGTTATTAATGAGGCCAGTCCCAGCCCTGGGCTCCTGCCAGGCCAGTTCAAGGGGAGGGGCTCTGCTCAGCTGTTTGTTGTTGTAGCATGTTTTGCAGCTGGAGTGTCTTCTGTGCCATACTGGAGAGAGACAGAGAGAATTCCCTACATCCGACCTGCTCAGCCTTTTTCTCCCAGAGCCTAGGTTCTACTCCCCCTCCAGCCTAACTCCCCCAATTTCCCCCTGCCCAGCCTAGGCCTTTCCCAACCCAGAACCCCAAACCACATTTAAATGACCCATAGAGTGCAAGAAACAGGGGTGAATTTAGGGGAGGCCATGCCCTGCTCCCCACCATCTCTTCCCCTCAAATTCTGCAGCTGGGCACCAAGGGACGGGATGGGTCATGAACCCCCTGTCCTGCCAAGAGACAGGAAGTTCTAGGAATCAGAGGAAGGCATGCAGAGCAGAGGAATCCCTTCTCCCCCTCTGCCTGGCTGGGCTCCAAGGCAGGGATGTAAACAAGGCTATAATCATAGGGAGCATGGCTGGGAATGAGCCATCCAGGACTGGAGCCGTCCCTACAGCGATTAGTGAGTCAGTGCCGTCCCCAATGCCCCAGGTAACCAAAGGGCATGGTGCTGCAGAAAGCGGGATGGGGAGCTCAACGGGGGGAACTCTCCCCTCACTGCAGGCCCCCACTGTCCCAGAGTGGTGCTAGGGGCACTGTGCTCCTGGCAGCACCATCTTTAAGTTCTGCAATAAAATCCAGGTCCTTGTCTCTCATTTTTGTTATTTATTTGCATTCTAGTAGGGCCCAGACTGAATTTTGGTGCAAGACTGGGGTCCTCCCGGATCCTGAAGAAAACCTGACTGAGATCAGGGACTCCTGTTATACCGGTTGTTGCACAGACCATGACCAAGATTGGGGGCCTGTAAGGGGCGAGGCCCACCCCTGGGGCACCTCCTGCTGGTTACTCCAGGGAATTAGCTCTGTCCAGCTCATAGCGCCCTCTGCAGGCCAGTGATCCACCTTGTCCTCCTACTGGCTCCCATGTCCCTCCCAGGACCCCACTGCCCCCTTGCAGTCCCCACACACACTGGGTCTCCCCTCCCAGGGGAACCCCCACCCCCTCACCCCACCTCCCCTCAGAATAAGGCTACTGCCAATCACCATCTAGCCCCACTCCCTGGGGCAGACTGCAGCATCAGCCACTCATCACAGGCAAGGAGGGTTTGGACCTGCTGCCTTGGCCTACACCTGGGCTGCCCTCTACAACCCCCAGTACCTGTTGGCCTATGCTAGGCCACAGCCTAGGGCTTTCCAGGCTAGAGTGCCCCAGCTCAGAAAGGCTGAGCCTTTCCCCAGCCCTGCTCCTCTCAGGTACTCTGTCTCTAGCTCACTGCAGCCAGGTCCTTCTCTCTCTCTCTAAATGCAGAGAGAAACTGCTGAGTGTCTGGCTCGCAGCCTCTTTATAGGGCCAGCTGGGCTCTGATTGGGGCGTGGCCCAGCTGCAGCTACTTCTCCAATCAGCCCAGTCTTCCCTGCCCCAGGCTTCTCCCAGGGCTGTTTCAAACCTGTCAGGGCAGGAGCTGGTGTCCACCCCATTACAGGGCCCCATCACTGTGGGTGCTGCACAGCTGCATGGTGACAGTCCCTGCTCTGAAGAGCTTACAGCCAAACTAGAGAAAGGGTGGGAGGGGAAACTAAGGCACGCAGTGGGGGAAGGGATTTTCCCAAAGTTATTTGCAGAGCCAGGAATAGAAGCCAGCTATCCTGGGTCTCAGTACAGTGCCCCACCCTCTGGGCCACCTGTGACCCTAGACACCTTGCTCCCCTCCTCCTCCTTCCCCATGGCAGGTACTCTCCAATATGTTGGAAGGGCCATGGCATTGTTCTGAATACATGGGCGTTCCCCACGCAGTCCATGGGCTGCACAATGTCTCTGAGACTTCTACTGTCCCTCCTAAGCTCTCCCCTCCTTGGGGGTCTAACAGCAGGGTCTCTCCCAGAACACTGGGGCCACTGGCCTGGATCAGAGTCAAGGTCCCTCTACCCCGGTATCCTGTCTTGGACAGTGGCTGGCATGAGATACTTCACAGGAGGGTGCAAGAAACCCAGCAGTCACAGACCCCACTCTCCTCCCAGAGCTGGGCACAGAACCCAGGAGTTCTGACTCACAGTCCCCTCAACTCATTAGATTACCTGCTGCTCCCAGAATAGTGAACAGAACCCAGGAGTCCTGCCTCTTAGCTGGGATCTCGGAACTCCCCAACCCCTTCCCCTCACTCCCTCTCTGCTGGGGTCCATACAAGTACCACATCTGCCCCCCTCCCCATCACAGTTGCTATGGTGACTATATGAAGGGGGCAGGGCCTAGTTCTGGAACCCCACACCCTTGCCTTGTTCTGGAACCAGGTCAGTCACCACAGTAACAGCTGAGGGTGGGGCAGTCAGGTAGGGACCATGCTGGGGGCCCACCGCCACTCCATGTTCACCAATGCCTGCATCAGCCCCTCCCTGGACCCCAGCGCCCGGGCACCTGGCACCCTCTACCAGAAGAAAGGCAGGGTGCACCTACTAGGGCTGCTCTCAGGTTCTCTTCCCCAAGAGGTAATACCTGTACCTCCCTCCCCCACTGCATACTGGCTTCCCCCACTCTTGGGGAACCCAACATCTATTTTAGACCATCCCAAACTCTAACTTCATCTCCCTGCTGTTGGGGACTCCCCCAAGGGGCAAACACTCGGGGAAAATTGTTGGGTTGTTTTTTGTAGGGTCTCCTTAATTGGTGCATGTCTCTCTCCCTCACTATCCTGGGTTGGTGTTTGTAGAGCCACACCACTGGCTAAGGAGCAAGGGAGTCAGGTCGTCAGGACACTCTATTCCCAGCTTTGGGAGGAGTGGGGGCTAGTGGACTAGGGAGCTTTGAGCCAGGACCTCCTAGACAGGGCTGGCTCCAGCATTTCTGCCGCCCCAAGCAAAAAAAAAAAAAAAAAAAAAAAAAAGCCGCAATTGCAATTGCGACCGGCGGCGGCAATTGGGGGCGGGGGGAAAGCTGCAATCGGCGGCGGCAGTTTGGCGGTAGGTCCTTCGCTCCTAGAGGGAGCGAGAGACCTGCTGCCCCCTAATTGCCGCACGTGCCGCCCCTCTCCCTTGGCTGCCCCAAGCACCTGCTTGTTAAGCTGGTGCCTGGAGCCGGCCCTGCTCCTAGAGGGGAAAGGCCCCGTGTCCCATTCCCTGCTGCCCTGAGCCAGCCAGTCTCCCTGGGGAAAAGCTGGGTCCCTCTTGCCTCTGCTCTGCGGTTTCAGGAGGAGGTTTTCAATTCTGGTGACGGAATCGTGGTCTTGATGAGGAAAGGGAAGAGGAAGGGGTCACCCAGAGGCCCCCCTTCAGGGAGAAGAGGCAGCCAGGCCCCACAGTGCAAGATGCAGGAGCCATGTGTGAGTGACACCTCTGACGGAGACCAGGACTCAGCACCATCTGCAGGAAGGTGAGTAGGTTGGATGGGATCCTTATGGCCATTGGGCCAAACTCATCCTTGCTGCAGCTCCATGGAGATTATATTAGTAGCACCTGGATGTGCCAATTGAGATCAGCACTTGTTTAGTGGCAGGTGCTGCACAGATCCCGAGACCAGGGCCATAGTTGTGCCAGGCACTGCACACACCCTGACCAATATCGGGGCCCCCACTGCACTGGGCACTGCCCTGACACACAGTGAGAGACAGTCCCAATCCCAAAGAGCTCAAAGTCTAAACAGACAAAGGGAGGGGAGTGGGCTCTACTGGGTTAGAGCGGTGGGGAGGGGGGCAGCTAGGAGTCTGTTGCCAGCTCAGAGGGAGATGTGGTCAGGTGTTTGGTATGCCCTGTAGATGGACCCTTTGGTCCAGTCTAGAATGGCCAGGGCGGGATGGTGATACTAGACTAGATGAGTCCATTAGGTCTGATCTGGAGGCTACCAGACTAGATGGCCCCGTTGCTCTGACCTGACACTCATCATCTCCTCTCCTTCCCACCACCAGGCAGAGAGACGTTACTGAGGACACCCTTCTCTCCAAGCCAGCTCACTCCTGCACCCCTGATTCCTTGCCCCACAGTCCCCGCCCCTCCTTCCCCTTCCAGTGGATGTGGGAGGAATTCTCGCTCAACGGTCGTGCCCTCCTCCCAGCCCCTTCCCTGGACAAGGGGAAGAAGGGGGAGCCCCGCAGAGCCCCCAACAACTCCCCCCGTGACAGTGTCCGCCCAACAGTGACAGATTTGCAGGGCCGTGTAGACCAACGTGCTGGCAGCTTACGGGGGCGCAGCAGCACTGAGGGGGGCAGGATCAAGCAAGCCCCCCATCCCTCCCCCAGTACCCTCTCCTCGCTGTATTGGAAGATGGAAGCCCGGAGCGAGGCCCGCAAACGCCAGCTCCAGGAAGAGCGGAGGCACTGGCTCCAACTGGCTCAGCAGCTGCTGAGTCTGGAAGAGGCTGTGTCCTCCCCAGCCTGGGAGGCAGTCACCTCCGCCCAGCATCTCCGGACCAGGCTGAGAGCTGAGGCCCTGTGCCTGGCCACAGAGCCCCAGGACCCAAGCCCCAGGGGGCACAGAAGGAAGGGCAGGGGGCTGGCCCCCAAAGACAAGACCCGGTTCCAGCCCATCATCAACCAAACCATCCCTGACTTTGAGACACTCCACAAGAGGTTCCAGGAGCAGCTGGAGAAGAGGAAAGTGAGAGGTGAGCCAAGGAGATGGATGCAATTGCTTTTGGGGTAGGGTAAAGAAGCCGTTTATACAGAACCCCTTGCCTGGCGCTAAGGTGGAGCTGCCTCTGAGGTGGGGCTGTTTATACAGGAATCCCTGGGGTGGGGCACAGGAGCTGTTTATAGAGACCCTTTCCCTGGTGCTGAGATGCAGCTGTTTTTGGGGTGGGGCAGTGCAGCGCAGCTGATGAGGGAGGGGTTCTGGGACCCTCTGTTAATGCTTTCTGTGTCCCCCTCTCAGCCAAGCTGACCATCTGCAAACCCTTCCACCTCCATGTGGCCAGCAGCTCTCAGCACCAGCCTGAGGACGAGCTCAGAGACTGGGAGCAGCAACAGCTGCACCAGCTCTGGAGCTTCCACTGCGGGTCCCAGTCCTGCTCAGAGTTCGACCCCCTGCCTTCAGTGCCATCCACCAGAGCCTCTGACAAACGGCAGGAGGCCACCAGGTATGGACAGTGCCCTTAAATCAATTCCCACCCCAGCTATCCCAGCCCTGGCCTCCCCCCAGCTCTGCTGCAGCCCCTCTGCTATCCCAGCCCTAGGTTCCCCCCTCCCTAGATCTGCTGGTAACCCTCAATCCTGACCTAGAGCTAGGGTGGCCACTCACACGTTCCCCAAGTACCGAACATTCCAGTGCTACTGGTAATGGCACGAGCCCGCCTCTGCCAGTGCCACACGAGGGGCACCATTTTGAAGAACATGCCAGATAGGGGACTAATGTTAGAAAGGCAGGACTGTCCAGCTAAAAGCAGACAACTGGCCTGCCTACCTAGATCCCCCTGCTATCCCAGCCCTGGCTTCCAGCCCCCACTGCCCCCAGCTCTGCCCCTCAATCCTGACCCGCAGCCCCCTGCTATCCCAGCCAGAGGTTCCCCCCAGCCAGGGGAGCTGGAACAATTTTTATAGATGCCACCTGGCTGAGCCTTCTCCTTTGCTCCTGGTGCAGGCTGTTGCTGTTGGAGTGGGAGCGTCGGGAGAAGCAGGAGAAGAGGCGAGCAGAGCAGCGCCGGGTCAAGCAGCAGCAGGTGCAGAGGGAAGTGGCCAAGTGCCTGGCAGCCTACAGTCCCCCGGGCAGCTTGGCCCAGACCACGCAAAGGAAGAGGGAAGAGCTGAGGTAACAGAGAGGGGAAGAAGGGAGTAGCCTGGTGTGAGAGAGAGAGGAGTGTGGAAACCACCACATGGTGCTGCTGGTGCCTCTCAATCCTGACCCTCAGCCCCCTGCTAGCCCAGCCTTGGGCTTCCCCGAAGTTCTGACGGTGCCCCTTAAATCTGACCCATGGCCCCCTACCCTCTCTTATAGGAATCAATTGTCAGTAGATAGGGCAGAGGACGGGTGCTCGGAACACCTGGGTTCTGTTCCCATCTCTACCACTGTACTTCAGCAAGTCCCTTTTTCCACTCTGAACCTCAGTTTGCTCTCTGCCCCTTTGTCTGTTTAGAATGGCAGCTCACAGGGGCAGAGACCGGCTCTCACTGGGAGGCTGTCTACAGTGCAATTGAGAGGTGTGATTGCAGAACATGTAGAAATACCTGAACTACCTTTGATCCAGCTAGCATGCTAACAATAGCTGTGTAGCCGTGGCAGCACAGATTAGCAGCCAAGTACAATCCCACTCAGAACCCTGGGTATGTTTGTACTTGGGTAGCTAGCTTGTTCCACCGTCTGTGCGGCTATGACTGTACTTCTGTTTTTAGCACGCTAGCTGGATCAGCTAGCTCAGGCCTGGCTACATATTCTTCAGTCACACTTCCCAGTTGCATAGTAGACAGACCCTGTGTGTCTGTGCAGCACCTGGTACAACAGGGGCCACAATCTTGGTCAGGGCCTCTAGATACCGATACACCTAATAATAACGATCTAGAGAACACTTCTATTTATGTGTAACTTTTCTCACATAAGTGGCCTTCTTGAAATCAGTGGGCTTGCTAAAATACTAATAATTAATTGTAATAATTGTTCATAATATAGATACACAATAATTTAATACTGATTATAATCAACAACAATTTAAAATAATGTATTAATAAATTTAATAATAATGTATGGTTATTAACAGTGATCAATATTAAATCAACATGCATAATTATCAGTGGTAGCCTATATTAATTCAGTAATAAATAATATTGATTTATTTTAATGTAATGCTAATAATGGTGATCAATATTAATTTAATTGTTTCACAACAGTTCATATTAATGTAGTACTTTTAAATATTTGTGATTATTAGAAATTTAGTGTTAAGGGTTATCAGTATTATTTCAATATTTATTAAAAATAGCAGCTAATATTAATTTAGTAATAAATGCTAGTGATTAATATCAGTTAGTATTTTAATGGTGAATCATATTAATTTAATATTTGGTAACAGTAGTAGTTAATTGCTACTTCTTTTGAGGCGAGCAGTTAGCCAAATTCAGGGTGTTGTGAGTTGTTCCAGTTAGGAGGAGAAATTGATGATGGATTCAGGTATTTATTTATTTATTTATTTTTGGGTGCAATTCTGTTTTTTAACAAAGATTGTACAAAGTCCTGTTTCCCTGAACACAGGAGGAACCAAACAGAAGGTAGTTTATTTGCTCACAGCCCCAAGCCTCTTCAGTAGCACCAGGCCCAGAAGTCCTCAAGCCTCTTCAGGCTTCTCTCTGGGTCCTACACCGTGCTTGTCTGGGCTGAGTCTGTGTCTGTCTTCCTGTGTGGTCTCTTTTGCTTCTCTTACGCATACATGGGTATAGGGCCTGTCTACATGGCGAATGTTTTGCTGGCATAGTATAGCAGCATAGCTATCCTGGCAGAGCCCCTTAATGGAAATGCAGTGTAGGTCAGCAGAAGGAGTTCCACCAGCATAGCTACACCATCTCCCTGAATGACATTAGCTAGGGCTATGTTTACACTTAAAAACCTACAGCAGTGCTGCAGCTGCGCTGCTGTAACGCTTCAGCATAAACACTTAGCCCTTGTCTACACTACCATTTACTTCAATATAACGTACATCACTCAGGGTGTGAATAATCCACATCCCTGAGTGACGTAAATTATACCAACCTAAGCGCCGGTGCGGACAGCGCTATGTTGGCAGGAGAGCATAGCTACCGCCTCTCATGGAGGTGGAGTTATAATGCCGATGGGAGCGCTCTCTCCCGTCGGCATAGAGCGTCTTCACCAGACGTGCTACAGCGGCGCAGCTGCGCTGATGTGGCACTTATAGTGTAAACTAGCCCTTAGTACAGTGATGGGAGGGATTCTCCGGTCACTGTAGCAAATCTACCTCCCTGAGAGGTGGTGGCTAGGTCAATGGAAGAATTCTTCCATCGAACCAGTGTTGTCTCCACTGGGGGTTAAGTCGGCTTAACTTCGTCACTCAGGGGTGTGGATTTTTCACACCCCCGAGTGATATAATTTGGTCAATCTAATTGTCTACTGTAGACCAGCCCTAAATCTACAGAAGCACTCTTGTGTCAGTATAGTTGTGTCTGCACCAGAAGCGTTGCTGGCACAGCTATGTGAGCCAGGGAGTGTGGTTTATTTCGCACTCCTAGCCAACAGAGCTATGACGGCACAACTTTGTAGTGTAAAATAAGCCACACACGTGGTCCATGCCTAACCAAAACCATCTGCCCACATTGTTCCATTCCCTGGGCAAATGCACAACTGCCTTTGTTGTATTGGGAGTGGTGCTTTACTGTCTCTCTCTGCCATCTTAAATAAAGGGTAGCAGCCACTCTCACCAGCCTCAATGACATTTCACCCCCACACACACACACATTAATATTCAATTATTAATTCATCACAGTGTTCACTCTGCTTGTGTGTTACACCCTTTCCCCCAACCTGTGTCTGTCTGGTCTATGTAGACTGTAAACTTTTCAGGGCAGGGACCATCTGCTACTTGGTGTTAGATGAGTGCTTTGCAAAATGGGGTCCGACCTTGGTTGGCCCTTAGGCACTACCATAATAAACATTATTATTATTAATAATAACAATAATACTACCACCAATAATAATTAATCATAATAATAATAATAACACAAATTAATTAATTATAAGCAAGTAGTATTTGTTAATAGTGATATTAACCCGGCGTCTATCAATGATCATTATTAACATAATATTTATGAACCATATAAATTAATATTTTCGCATTCATAATAGAGTAATAATATTTAGTATTTATGAATGATCAATATTTAATATTAACACTATGACTGGATAATTGCTAATATGGTTCCTATTTTTAAGTAAGGGAAAAAGAAACTACAGGCCTGTTAGTTTGACCTCAATTATATGCAAGGTCTTTGAACAAATTTTGAAAGAGAATGTAGTTAAGGACATAGAGATAAATGGTCATTGGGATAAAATACAACATGGCTTTACAAAAGGTAGATCATACCAGACCAATCTTCTTTGAGAAGTTAACTGATATTTTAGACAAAGGACATGCAGTAGATCTAATCTACCTAGATTTCAGTAAGGCATTTGATACAGTTCCACATGGGCAATTATTAATTAAATTGGAGAAGATGGAGATTAATATGAGAACTGAAAGGTGGATAAGGAACTGCCTAAAGGGGAGACTACAAACAGGTCATACTGAAAGGTGAACTGTCAGGCTGGAGGGAAGTTACTAGTGGAGTTCCCGAGGGATCGGTCCCAAGACCGATCTTATTTAAAATTGTTATTACTGACCATGGCACAAAAAGTGAGAGTGTGATAATAAAATTTGAGTATGACACAAATTTGGGAGGTATTGCCAATACTGAGGAGGACCGGAATATCAGACAAAAGCTCTGGATGACCTTGTAGACTTAAGTATTAGAAAGGGGATGAAATTTAATTGTGCAAAGTGCAAGGTCATGCATTTAGGGACTAACAACACGAATTTTTACTAAAAGCTAGGCCCAGGGACTTATCAGTTGGAAGCAACAGAGGAAGAGAAAAATCCTGGGTGTATTGGTTGATCACAGGATGACTATGAGTTATCAATGTGATACAGTTGTGAAAAAGGCTAATGCAGTCCTAGGAAGCATCAGACTAGGTATTTCCAGTAGAAACAGGGAAGTGTTAGTACCATTATCCAAAGCACTGGTGATACCTCATTTGGAATACTGTGTGCAATTCTGGTCTCCCATCTTTAAGAAAGGGAACAGGTACAGAGAAGGGCTACTAGGATGATCCAAAGAATGGAAAACCTACATTATGAGAGGGAAATAAAAGACCTTGGCCTAACCAAAAGAAGGCCGAGGGAGATATGATTGCTCTCTACAAATACATCAGAGGGATAAATATCAGGGAGCGAGAAGAGCTATTTAAGTTAAGCACCAGTGTGGACACAAGAACAAATGGATGTAAACTGGCCATCAACAAGTTTAGGCTTGAAATTAGGTGAAGGTTTCTAACCATCAGAGGAGTGGAGTTCTGGATGAGCCTTCCCAGGGGAGCAGTGGGGGCAAAATATCTAACTGGCTTCAAGACTGAGCTTGATAATTTTATGGAAGAGATGGTATGATGGGACTCTGCCTACAATGGCATGTGGCCCATCTGTGACTGCCAGTAGCAAAAATCCCCAATGGCTGGAGATGAGACACTAGAAGGGGAGGGCTCGGAGTTAGTACAGAGAATTCTTTCCCAGATATCTGCCTGGCGAATCTTGGCCATATTCTCAGGGTCTGACTGATTGCCATATTTGGGAATTGGCAGAGACCTTGGGTAGTTTTCACCTTCCTTTGCAGCGTGGGGCACAGTTCACTTGCAGGTTTAAACTAGTTGAAATGGTGAATTCTCTGTACGTGAAATCTTTAAACCATGATTTGAGAACTTTAGTAACTCAACCAGAGGTTAAGCATCTATTACAGGAGTGGGTGGATGAGGTTCTGTGGCCTGCCATGTGCAGGAGGTCAGACTAGATGATCACGATGGTCCCTTCTGACCTTAAAGTCTATGAGTCTATAATTATTAATATAGATCTTTCGTATCTATGAATTATTTATATTCATTTTAATATTAACTGCTTTAGTGAATATATTCCTATTCTTAATAGTGATGAATATTATTTATGAATATAAATCATGATTCACATCATATTTTTAAACATAGTTGTTAGTATTAATTTATTGTTTGCTGAGTTATTGTAGCCATGTTGGTCTCAGGATATGAGAGAGACAAGCTGGGTCAGGTAACCAACCGAATTTGGTCCTTTAAAAGATATTACATCACCCAGCTTGTCTCTCTCAGTATTAATTTAGTAATTGTTAATAGTGATATTAACTTAGTATTCAGGAACTACTGATATTTTAACATTTATTAACAATAGTAATTTATATTTAGTAATTAGTAGTAATATTTAGTATTTATGATAATATTAATTTAATATTTATTAACATTACAATATATGTTAGTATTCAGTGCATACTCTTGGGTTGAGTACTGGACTGGGACTCAGGAGACCTGAGTTCTATTCATGGCTCTGCAAGTGGCCTGATGGGTGACCTTGAGGAAGCCACTTCACCTTTCTGTGCCTCAGTTTCTCCATCTGTAAAATGGGGATAACGATACCAACCGCTTTTATAAAGCACTTTGAGATCTACTGATGAAAAATACTATAGAAGAGCTAAGTATCTATTCGTATTCTCTTTCGCTTTGTCCCATCACTCAGGATCAGCAGCTCTTGACCCTCATCTCCAAGTGTTCTTGTCAAGTGGGTCTTCCAAGCTGACAAAAACCTGCTTCATGTCCTCCTTCAACATCTCTAACCATCTTTTTCTAGGTCTTCCTTATGGTCTTTGTCCTGTGATTAGTCATTCTTGTCTCTGGCTACCATATCACACATCTCGTTGTCTCACATGACCCAGACATCTCAGTTGATACTCCCTCAGCTTTTCTGTGATGGTGGCTACCTGCATCATGGGCTGTACTGTTTCACTGCATAGCCTAATAGCTCTCATCTTACCCAGTGTCCACCTGAGCTTTGGCAGTGGCAGTGTGAAGTAGTTGTTCTTCTCTCTTCCTCATTGGCAAGCATTCCGACCCATACGTCATGGCTGGCCTAAACATGATCCTACACACTTTGCTCTTTTGAATACTTGGCATATTTGTATAGAAGATAATTCCTGTCAACTTCTTCCATTTATACCAAGCGCTCTTCACGTAGCTCCTAACATCTGCATCTATATTCCCATCATGGCTCAGCAGTGCACTAAACCAAGGTATTTAAATTATTGCACATACAAAGCTAATTTTACTGGCTTTTCATTGTCACACTCAACAAAACATTCTGTTTTTTGCTGGCTGATTTGTAAGCCATTTTCTTCTAATGCAGTGCTCTTAGGTCCCTTTCCAGTTGTATTTATCTTCACGACAGAACATACTGTTATTTCCCTGTACGTCTCCTACAATATTTGGGCAGCAAACACTGCGTTCATTGTTAGCCTTCCTGGCATAAACCCAAATGGGTTGTTGCTTATTTGATGCAGAGCTTCTCCCAAAGTCTTTTGTCGATAATTCTTTCCAGCCAGCTCCTCATGTGACTCGTTACCATGATGGGTTGGTAACGACTATATTCTTGCACATCTCCTTTATGAATAAAGTTAGGGACCAATGTGCTCTTCCTCCACACCTCAGGCTTTTTCCCAGGACAGAGAATTAAGTTGAAGAAGTTTGTCATTGATCCCACTCCCTCATGGCCCAATGCTTTAAATGCTTGATTGGGACACTGGCCAGTCCCATTGCCTGCCCAAGCTTCATCATCTTTAGCGCTGTCTGCGTCTCCATCATACTGATAGGTCTTGTGAGGTTACTGCTTGTGGATACTTCCCTCAATGTTTTCATCACATTCTCTTCATTTAACAGTTTCTCATAAAACTACTTCCATCTCCTAATGATTCCACCGTCTTCCAGCAGTGCTTTTCCATTTTCATCTTTGACACACTTCACAGCTTCCAAGTCCTCTGTTTCTTTGCTTTGCTTCTTTGCTTAATTGTGGCGAATCTAATATTTCTTTTCCACCTTTCTTGTTAGTAGGTGTGCATATAAGGCTCTAAAATGCCTGACTCTTAGCTTCCACAACTGCTCTTTTCACCCTTTTCTTTACCCGCTTGTATTCCTCATAACTTTCCACTGTTCTTACTTTCTGCCATCGCTTCAACCTTTCCTTCTTTACTGCCTTCTACACATTAATGGACCATCACCACATCTCCTTGCCATATTTTCTTTCTTTTGTTAGGCCACAGACAGCTTGTGTACTTTTTGTAATAAGTTTGGATATTTTCCCCAGAATCTTGTTAGTATCATCACTGTTGGTTTGGCCATTGTCTTACCTCCATAGAATCCTTAAATCTCAGACTAACTTCCCTATCCACAAGCCTCCACCACTTTATCCGTTGTCCCACAACTCATCTTTTGTCTCTTAATAGTAACTAATATTTAGTATTGATGAATGATTGATATTAATTTAGTATTTATGAACAGTACTAAACAATATTTTGATATTTTAATAGAGAATAATAGTAGTTTGTAGTTATGGATACTAATCAATATTAATTTAATATTTGTTAAAAATATTAAGAACATAAGAACGGCCATACTGGGTCAGACCAAAGGTCCATCTAGCCCAGAATCCTGTCTTCCAACAATGGCCAATGCTAGGTGCCCCAGAGGGAATGAACAGAACAGGTAATCATCAAGTGATCATCCCCTGTCGCCCATTCCCAGCTTTTGGCAAACAGAGGCTATGGATACCATCCCTACCCATCCCAGCTAATAGTCATTGATGGACCTATCCTCCATGAACTTATCTAGTTCTTTTATAGTCTTGGCCTTTACAACATCCTCTGGCAAAGGGTTTCACAAGTTCACTGTGCACTGTGTGAAGAAATACTTCCTTTTGTTTGTTTTAAACCTGCTGCCTATTATTTCATTTGGTGACCCCTAGTTCTTGTGTTATGAGAAGGAGTAAATAACACTTCCTTATTTATTTTCTCCACACCAGTCATGATTTTATTGACCTCTATCATATCTCCCCTTAGTCGTCTCTTTTCCAAGCTGAAAAGTGCCAATCTTATTAATCTCTCCTCATATGGAAGCTGTTTCATACCCCTAATCATTTTGTTGCCCTTTTTTGAACCTTTTCCAGTTCCTATATATCTTTTTTGAAATGGGGTGACCACATATGCACACAATATTCAAGATGTGGGCGTACTATGGATTTATATAGCAGCAATATGATATTTTCTGTTTTGTTATCTTTCCCTTTCTTAATGATTCCCAACATCGTTAGCTTTTTTGACTGCTGCTGCATATTGAACGGATGTTTTCAGAGAACTCTCCACAATGACTCCAAGATCTTTCTTGAGTGGTAACAGCTAATTTAGACCCCATCATTTTATATATATAGTTGGAATTATGTTTTCCAGTGTGTATTACTTTGCATATATTAACAGTGAATTTAATCTGCCATTTTGTTGCCCAGTCACTCAGTTTTGTGAGATCCTTTTGTAACTCTTTGGAGTCTGCTTTGGACTTAACTATCTTGAGTAGTTTTGTATCATCTTCCAGATAATTTATGAAAATGTTGAATAGAACTGGGCCCAGTACAGACCCCTGGGGGACACCATTATTTACCTCTCTCCATTCTGAAAACTGACTATTTATTCCTACCCTTAGTTTCCTATCTTTTAACCAGTTACTGATCCAGGAGAGGACTTCCCTCTTATCCCACGACAGTTTACTTTGTTTAAGAGCATTTGGTGAGGCGACTCTTCCCCAACAAATTATATTAATCTATGTGTCTGACAATTCTATTCTTTACTATAGTTTGCCCAGTTCTGAAGTCAGGCTTACCAGCCTGTAATTGCCGGGATCACCTCTGGAGCCCTTTTAAAAAATTGGCGTCACATTAGTTATCCTTCAGTCATTTGGTACAGAAGCTGATTTAAATGATAGGTTACATACCACAGTTAGTAATTCTGAAATTTCATATTTGAGTTCCTTCAGAACTCTTGGATGAATACCATCTGTTCCTTAATTTATCAGTTTGTTCCAAAACCTCCTCTAATGACACCTCAATCTGGGACAATTCTTCAGATTTGTCACCTAAAAAGAATGGCTCAGGTTTGGGTATCTCCCTCATATCCTCAGCCGTAAAGACTGATGCAAAAAATTCATTTAGTTTCTCCACAATGGCCTTCTCGTCCTTGAGTACTCCTTTAGCATGAATATTAATTGAATAATTATTTATAATAGTGATTAATATTGTAGTATTAATGATTATCAATAGTATTTTATCTTCATTATTTAATATTAGGGTGACCAGACAGCAAATGTGAAAAATCGGGACGGGGCAGTGGGGGGTAATAGGAACCTATATAATAAAAGACCCAAAAATTGGGACTGTCCCTATAAAATTGGGACATCTAGTCACCCTATTTAATATAGATGTAGTAATTATTAATAATGGTGATCAATAGCTATTTAGTATTTATTATTGTTATTAACCACTAGGTGTGGCTGGTTCCTCACAAAAATCCTGCTCCTCTTCTGGCTGGGTCTTAGGGTGAATGGGGCCCAAAAGTGGGAGTTAAAAAAATTAGGAGTTAAAAAAACACACACACATAAACCAAGAGTGAGAGACTGTCAGCATGGAAACATCTGGTAAAGATATGCCCTGGCTATGCTGACACGAGACTCCCTGACTCCGCCAACACTCAGACACCCACTACACGCTGACACACCCCTATACAGCTACACCCATACACACTATCTCCCTGCTGACACTTAGACATGCGGACTTCCACAACACCTCCCATACCCCGCCCCTCCCAATACTCAGACACAACAACACCGAAACATCAGCCCAATACATTGACACCCAGACAGTCTGACACCTTTCTCTGGTACCCTCCCCTGACACCCCAACACACTGATTTTCACATTGACAACCAAAGACACTGACACACGCATTCCGACACCCTGACACCTCCCAATTCCAGACAAACCAACACCCCTCTCTAATTCCTCTACACATACCAACTCCCAGACACTTTGACCACCACCAACGTCCAGACATACCAACATTCAGATTCCCTCCTAACACACTGACACCCAGACACCCCAACACCCCTCGACATCCAGGCAGCCTGACACACACACCCCAACATACAGACACACTGACTTCCACAAACACTCATGACACCCCCCCAACACACACCCTGAACACCCTGACACACGAACATGCAGACACACTGACACCCAGACATAAAATCTACATACAGACACACACCCCCCAATGCCCAGACACACACATAATACAGACAACTACACCAACACCTATACAGACACAAACACACTTGGACACACATCCACACTGTACACACCACACGGACACCAACAGTGACACACACAAAGACCCCTGAGGACTCCTGGGCCCAGACATTGCAGGAGTGCTGGGCTGAAACTGAGGAGCCATGTGACTGGGACAGGTGTTAAATTGCCTAAGTAAAAAAGAACAGGAGTACTTGTGGCACCTTAGAGACTAACAAATTTATTAGAGCATAAGCTTTCGTGGGCTACAACCCACTTCTTTGGAAGTACTCCTGTTCTTTTTGCGGATACAGACTAACACGGCTGCTACTCTGAAACCTGTCATTAAGTGAAAAAGGAAGATTTGAGATAAGCTTAATGGGCAGATTTCAGATTCTGATCTAAACCCAACGATCCTGCAGGATCACCCAGTCCTCCCCTCACCCAGGCCCTATAGAGCTTCTAGATCTCTCATACCCTATAGATCTCCCACGATTTCCCAGACTTCACAGAGCCTCTTGCATCTCCCAGCCCCAATGGCCCAGCATCTATAGATCCCCTGGTTCTCCCAGGCCCTATAGTTCCCCCTGGATCCTCCAACTCTACTGGACCAGATCCTAAAGGACCTGGGGCCTAGGTGTTGGGATTGGGGTATCTGTTCTGATCCTGGTGGGCAGTAATATTTCCCCAGTACAGCCAGTGCCCTGGGGCAGAGGATCCAGCAGATCCCTGAGTGTCCTTGTGAATGGGCACTGAAAGGGGGGCAGGGATTGGGGGTGGGATTCGCTGCAGTCACCCTCTCTGTGCTGTTGCTCTAGGAGGCTGGAGCAGCAGCGCATGACAGAGTACGATGCCCAGCTGCGGGAGATCCAAGAGAGGGTGGAGAGCCGCCCCTACCTCTTTGAGCGTGTCATGCAGGTGAGAAAGGAGTGGGAGCTGGTGGGTTAGAGCAGGGGGAGGAGGCTGGGAGTCCAGGACTCCTGGGTTCCATCTCTGGCTCTAGGAGGGAAGTGGGGTTTAATGGTTAGAGCAGGGGGAACTGGCACCCAGGACTCCTCAGTTCTATCTTCAGCTCTAGGAGGGGAGTCTAGTGGTTAGAGCGGGGAGGTCGGGAGCCAGGGTGCCTGGATTTTATTCCTGGTTGTGAACTCCTCCTATTGCTCTCTTGGCTATAGGAGATCCCTGCTAGCTCAGCTGGGAGAGGTTCAAGTGTGGGCAGTGGGGTGGGCAGCCTGAGCCAAGCTCCGTTCTGTGGGTGATGTGAATTATGTCCCTGCCTCTCACCTCACAGACCAATGCCCGCCTGGCTGTGGAGCGGCGCTTCTCCCAGGTGCTGGCAGCGCTGGGCATCGATGAGAGGCTGCTGTGGAGACATGCAGGGCGCCTGGCCAAGGGCAACACTGCCAGGACAGCCGGAAGAGCCACACAGGGGCGGTCACGGAGCCTCTCCTAGACCAGGTGCTGGATATCCCCCATGGATCCCGCTTTCCTGGGTCCTATACATCCCCCTGCCCCTGTAGATCCCTGCTGGATCCCACTGCCCCAGGTCTGATAGAGTCCCCCTGGATTACACAGCTGAGCCCTATAGATCTCACTGCCTTGGATCCTATAGCTCACCAGCTGGCTGTCCCAGCCCCGAGCACTATGGATCACCCAGATGTTGGGTACTCCAGGCACTATAGATCCAGCTGGATCTTCCATTTTCCTTTGTCCAGGGGCTATAGATCTCCCAGCACAGGGCCTGCTGAACCTCCTGGCTCATCTAGCCCTCTCAGGACTCCTAGGTTCTACTCCCACCTCTGGGAGCGGAGGGGGAATCTAGTGGTTCCTTTGGTTCATGTCCTGCTGACAGGTTGCAGCTGAACAAGAGGCTAGAGTCTCCTCTTGACTCTCTGGACACCGCCTGAAAATAACCCCGTCTGGAACGGAGAAGGGTCACATACAGCTCCCTGCATTAGAGACGCAAAGTACCGGCAAATAAATGAGTCTTTGAGAGCAGAGTTTGCTTTTTTCTTACTGGGGTTACTGCACCAAATCGAGCAGGGGGTGTGCTGAGCCGGAAACTGAGAGCCAGCCAGGGCTCCTGTGTTCTACGCCTGGCTTTGGAAGGAGGATGTGGCCCTGTAGTTAGAGGAGGGGGAGGCTGGGAGTCATTATTATTATTGTTATTTTTATTACAGTATCAGCTAGAGGCCTTGGCTGAGATGGGGGCCCTTGTAATGCTGGGTGCTGCACAGACTCTGACTGAGATTTGGGCCCCCATTGTGCTGTCCGCTGCATAGACCCCCAAGTGAGATTGGGGCCCCCCACAGACCCTGACCAAGGTCATGGCCCCCATCATGCCAGACAGGGGGGTGGGAGCGCCCCAGTCTGGAGAGACAGAACTCTAGTGTCATGGAGCACGGCGGGAGAAAACATGGCTGGGGGGAGGTAAGAGTTCAGCAGTGCTGCAACCAGTGGCATGGGGCGAGGGAAGCTGTCAGCCCTGGATCTCCCCTGTTGCCCCTAGCCCTAGAGCCCCTCAACTCTGTATCCTTCTACATCCCATGTTCCCCTCACCTTCCAGCCTTGAGTCCCCCTCAACCTTAAATTCGCCCCTCCACTTCCCCCAGCCCCAGATCCCCATCGGACCCCTGCTCCCTCCAACCTGGATTCCCTTGGTCCCCCTACTCCCCATAGCCCTGGATCCCCCCTCCACTCCCCACAACCCCAGACAGCCCTGGATTCTCTCTCCCTCTCCCCAGGACCGGCTCTGGCTTTTTTGCCGCTCCAAGCAAAAAAAACCAAAAACAAAACCGTGCGGTGCGGTGTGGGCCGGCCGGAGCCAGGGTGCAGGGGGACTCCCTGTGCTGCAGATGTGCCCCGGGCAGCGGAATGTGTACCCCGGCTAGCGGGGGGAAGAGGAAGGAGCAGGGGGAGGGGTAGAGAAGGGGGGTGGCCAGGGCTTCCTTCAGCGGGGCGCTCGCCACGTGGCCCCTCCCGCTGAGCCGCCCGCTGGGAGGGCTCCGCGCCACTCCGGTCGGCGGGCAGGAAAGGACGTGGACTGCTGGGCTTGCTGCAGTCCTGGCACTGGCTGGGGCAGACAGAGCACGCAGCCCACTCCCAGCAGGGTGCTCCCCCTCCTCTGCGCCGCCGCCCCCTACAGGGCGGCCAGATGAGCAAACCAAAAAGAAAAAAAACTCTGCAGGGCGGCCGGAGCGGCAAAGCGCAAAAAAAAACAAAACAAAAACAAAACCCCTGCGGGGCGGCCGAAGTGGCAAAGCAAAAAAAAAAAAAAAAAAAGGATTGGAGGGAAGCCGCCCCTTAGAATCTGCCGCCCCAAGCATGAGCTTGCTCAGCTGGTGCCTGGAGCCAGCCCTGCCTCTCCCCCACAGCCCAGATCCCCTCACCTCCCCCGCTCCACTTGGGACAACCCTGGATCCCGCCTTCCCTGCAGGCTTCCTTGCCCCTCCCGACCTAAGCAGCCGGCTGCCAGTGCCTCCCAAGAGCCGGAGCTCTGTTCAAGCTCATCCAACATTTCTCTCCCCTCACCCCTACTTAGCTCTGTCTTTCCCTGGCTCCCCCCATGGGGCTGCACAGGCACTGATGTCTCCTACCCCAGAATCCAGGTGAGAGGCACTGAATGTGGGAAACAAGGCTGGGAGTGGGAGAGCACGCGGAGCCCGGATCTTGGCTGGAGCACACCTGCCTCCCCGCTGATTGTTTAAAGAGCCCCAGGCCCCCGGCCCAGCCAGGTTGGACACAGGACTCCTGGGTTCTATCCCCAGCTCTGGGAGAGGAGTGGGGTCTAGTGGGTTAGAACAAGAGAGACTGTGAGTCAGGACTCCTGGGTTCTATTTCCAGGTCTGGGAAGGGGGGTCTAGTGGTTACAATGGGGGTGGGGCTGGAAGTCAGGGCTCCTGGGTTCTATCCCCAGCTCTGGGAGGAGAGGGGGGCCTCGTGGGATAGACAGGAGGGACTGGGAGCCAGGACCCACCCCTGCCCTCCCTGTGCCAAATGGGGAGGGTGGGTGAGAAGCAGCACTAGCACTATGAACAGCTAGGAACCGGTTTGTACTGACCCCACTGCTGCTGCCTGACTCTCTGAGCTTAATGTCCCCCCCCCACCTCTTATTCTCATTGCACTGTCCCAATTGCTTCCCTCCCCCTAAAGGACTCTGCACCTGACTCAAGATAAGAGCCGATCATCGCCCCACCCACTGAAAGCTGAAACCAGCTCCTCTGCAGAAGGGACGATCAGCTCCCAGCTCTAGGGGCAAAGTGAGGTCTAGTTGCTAGAGCAGGGGGCTAGGAACCAGGACTCCTGGGTTCTATCCTGGCTCTGGAAGGGGAATGGAGGCTAGTGGCTAGAGCAGGGAGGCTAAAACCCCAGACTCTGTCACTGCTGCCCCTCCCATCTCCAGGCTTCCGGTTCCCACTCTACAATGGATATAAAGAGACAAACCCACCTGAGTGAAATGCTCTGAGAACGAAGTCAAGCAGAAGTGCCATGTAAGTACCAAAAAGGGCAGAGGTGTGTGTGTGTATGGGGGTACCTGAAATACCATGGGAGTGTGTGTGTGGGGGGATAGCTGAATGGCCATGGATATCTGTCAGAGTTTGGGGAAGAGCAGTTACCTGGAAAGTCCTGGAGGGGCTGTCAGGATGCATGTGGGGGTACCTGAAACATGGGATTGTCTGTGTGGGGGTACCTGATACATCCTGGGAGACTGTCAAGGTGTGTGTGTGCAGGGGGTAGTTGAATGGCTGTGGAGAGTATGCACACAGATGGTAGTTGAATGGCCACGGGGAGGCTGTTGGTGTGTGTGGGAGGCAAGTACCTGAAAAGTCCTGCTGGGCAGTGAGGTGTCTGTGGGAGGGGGTAGTTGATTGGCTGTGGGAGGCTGTTGGGGTGTGTATGGTGGTACAAGGAGGTGCCTCAAATGCAATTGGGATGTACCCTCTAACCCCTTCCCTTCCTTGCTCCACAGCACCCCCCCATACACACCATGAAGCTCCGCTACATCAAAGCTTATGTCTGGCTGTCCTGCGTCTTTGTTGCCAATGTGATAGTCTACACTGTAGTGACGCTCTCAAGGAGGCCGCTCGGTCTGCAGGCTTCAGGGAGATCAGCTTTCATTGGGGGCCATTTGAGGCTGTGGCAGCACAGGGACCTCCATGGCCTTCCCCTCTGGGACCTGTTGCTGCTCTACATGGACCGGCTGGAAAACCCCATACTGAGGAACACCACAGCCCAGTTCAACCTCACACTGCCAGGGACGTGTGGAGAGAGCTTCCATGAAGCGTCCCAGAGGCTGGTAGATTTCTCCTCCTACCCTAGCCACCTCCAGGCTTTCGTCCTCTCCATGCACTGCAGGGACTACCCGCTGCTAGTTGGGCCAGCAGATGATGAGGCCTGCCCAAATGGGACCCAACTGCTGGTGGCTGTTAGGTCCCAGATGGCCAACTTTGACCGACGTCAAGCCATCCGGCAGACATGGGGCCGAACGGGGCTAGTGAGGAATGTGACAGTGCAGACGCTCTTCCTGTTGGGCAGGCAGGGCTCAGGGGACGGGCATCCAGATCTGGAGGCGCTTCTAGAGCTGGAGAGATGGAAAAACAGGGATCTCCTGCTTTGGGACTTCCAGGATACCTTCTACAATCTCAGCTTAAAGAACATCCTGTTCCTAGGGTGGCTGCGGGGCCACTGCCCCAGTGTGGAGTTGATCTTCCTGGGGGATGATGATGTCTTTGTTAGGGTGGACACCCTGATGGCTTACGCTGGGAGCTTTGATGCTGTCACTCGCCGGGGCCTCTTTGCTGGCCATGTTATACAGGATGCTGCCCCAGTCCATGACTGCAAACACAAGCACTATGTCCCTGAGTCCTTCTATCAGGGCACCTACCCACCCTATGTGGGGGGTGGAGGGATCCTTTGCTCACGGGATGTGGCCACCCGGCTCCACGAGGCCTCGTGCCACTTGCCCCTCTTCCCCATTGACAACATCTACCTGGGGATCTGCCTGAGAGAACTGGCGCTGGTGCCACAGAACCACCCTGGTTTTTGGTCCTTCAACATGGAGGCCGAGGGACAGGAGGACTTGTGTGCTTACAAGGAACTCATCATGGTGGATCACAGGACACCCCAGGATATCATCCGGCTGTGGCGAGGCCTGCATGACCCTGCTTTAGCCTGCTAGGCCCCATGGTGGTGGCCATGTTGGTGGTCTACTTTTCTTTGTGGCCATCTTGATTTTCTAGCTTTCCTTAGTGAACATCTCGGCTGACTGGTTGGCCAGTGTTCTTTGGAGGCCATCTTTGCCTCCTGGAGGATATTTCCCCGTTGAGGTGTGGCTACATCTCCCTCATGCAGACTCCAAGAACTGCTTCTTCTCTGGAGGCTCGGCTCTGAATCCGAGGCTGCCATCTTAGTCCTTGACTGCTGGCTACAGTGCTGCTGCTTAGCCCATGGGTGACCACCCCACAGTGCCTCCTGCTGACTAAGCAGAGATTGAGTTTCTCATGCAGCCCAGATACATATCCAGAGAAGGCTAGGGAAGCTGCTGCTGCCGCCATGCCTGAGGGATGAACGGCTCAGTAGGGAGCACTCCCCTCACACTAAGTGCTCCCCCCAATGCCCCAGTGTGACACTAGAGGGTTCTTTGCTGCAGGGAGCAGGATGGGGGGTCAGTAGGGGGTGCTCTCCTGTCGCAGTCAGTGCTGACCCCAGCATGGAACTAGGGGCTGTGGTGCATAGACTTATCCCAGGGGTGTATCAGAAGGAGACAGCTCTCTCAGCTGTAAAATTTGGATTTAGACTATTGAGTTGCAACTGAAAGGGTCATTTTTTATGCAGTTAATTGGTAACATGCAGAAATCCTCTCATTTTGTTCTTGGTTCCTCCTGCATTCAGAGAATCAGGGCTTTGTGTACATTTCTTATAAATAACCAAGAGTGCATCAAAGAAATACCTGAGTATCAGCAATTTCTCCTCTTCACTGGAACATTCCCGGAGTCCTGAAATTTGACTAGCTGCTTGGGTCGAAAATGGGCAGCAACACAAACTGTACATGGTGCTTCTCGCAGCAGGTAAATGATGCTACACAATAACTACAGCGTTGTCCATGAATTGTGCTGGCTGCAATGTATTGCATGTCTCTATGTGTCGTTGTCTCCTGCTGGACAGAATCAGGCTGCTGGGGAGTGTTTTCTCTCAGCCTGCGATTGCCTGAGCTATGCTGTTCTATGGCAACACCAAAGACGCAGTCCCTGATCATTGTAAGAGACAGGAAGGCTGGCCTTGTCTTTAAGGCACAGAGCTGGGACCCAGGAGATCTGGCTTCCATTCCCAGCTCTGCTACAGCCTCCCTGTGTGATCTCGTGCAAGTCACTTCATCTCTCTGGGTTTCAGTTTAACCATCTACAAACCCTTTCTTTGTCTACTTAGACTGTGAGCTCTTCAGGGCAAGGGCTGTCTCTGTGATTGTCTCGAGGCCTGGCATGACGGGGGCCCTGAGTCAGGACTCCCGGTTTCTGTACCTACTCCTGCTGTTATGACCGTAGCCAGCTTGCTTCCTCTCTATGCCTCATTTTGCCTGTACCAAGGGTTAATTTATGAACAAGCTTTGAGCTTCCTTGGCAGCAAGAGGCCGGAGAAGGGGAGCCGAACAAGCAGCAGAGCCCTGGGCAGTCACAGGAATGTTATCTGATCATGCTGAGAGCTGCAATTTTACCCCCTAAGCTCCTGTTTACATCTCTCCCGTTGCACTCGGGTTATGAACCAGCAAAGGAGTTGAGAGCAGCTCCTTCGTACCTGGCCAGGAGCCAGGGTAATGCCCTGAAATAACCCTCTGTATAGCGGGGAAAAAAGAAGCTGAACTGGAAATACAAGATGAGGTGTAGGGGGCCCTTGGGGAAATGATATCTCCACTCCCTGCCCCTTGCATTGCTGTGAAAGTGGGGTCTAATGGTTAGAGAAGGGGAGGCTAGGGGTGATGGTCAGGACTCCTGGATTCTATCCCCAGCTCTGGGAAGGGAGTGGGGTCTAGGGGGCTAGAGCAGTGGGGGAGCTGGGACTCAGGACTCTTGGGTTCTTCCCCAACTGTGGGAGAGGAGTAGGGTTTAGTAGGTTAGAGCAGGGGTTCCCAAACCTTGTACTCACGTGACCCACCGACTGCATTTTCTTTTTTTAGTGTAGGTCCAAATTCATGCCACCCCCTCCCCAGTCATAGGTCAGCATTCTTCTTCTCCTCCTCCACAGACAGGGGACCAACCACTTGCAGCAGCACCCTCTGACCAGCACCGCAACCCTAATCCCAGCCCAGTGCAGAGGGGAGGTTGCAGGGAAAGGGGGCTGGAGAGCAAGTCTGCTCTGCACTCACCCTGCACCAGCAGCTCCTGTCCCATGGTGCTGGGCCCAGTTCCCCAACCTGGCGCGTGGGGTTGCAGCGCCACTCAGCTTTGGCCCAGAATGGCCAGAGATGGGAGTTGGGCCCAGCCCTGCAGGACAGGAGCTGCTGTTGGGGGGTGAGTGCAATGCAGGCTCTCTTTCTAACCCCCTTAGCCTGCTGGGACCTCCCATCCACACCAGGCCCATGACACATCTAAAACCTTCTCACAACCCACTGATTGGGACACTGGGTTAGTGCAGGGTATATTAGGTACCAGGACTTCTATTTCCAGCTGAGGGAGGAGTGAGGTCTAGGGGCAAGAACAGCTCAGGACTGGGAGTTAGCACTCCTGGGTTTTATTCTCAGCTCTGGGATAGGAGTGTGGTCTAGTGGCTAGAGAAGGGCAGGGTGGGGGTAGGGTCTGACTGCCAGAACACCTGTATCCCTGTTCTTTGGCCCTGATTTTCTGTATGATCTTGAGGCAAGTCCCTCTTAGTTATCTGGCCCCCATCATAATTGGATCTGCACCTCCCTGTGCCTCCATTTTCCTGTGGCATGGAGATATTTCCTTTTCTCACAGGCAGCAGAGGAAGGGAGAATGTGATACAGTTACCGAATATCTGCACAGTCCTTGGGGCCTGTTGTATTCCTATTCTTCCTCTTGTCAGTTTTTCCAACGACTCAGCCCTTACTCCTATTAACTGCCACCAGGATCTACAGCTCTGCATTGCTGGCTCCATCTCCACCAGGATGCCAGCTTTTTGCATAGAAAGCCCCTAACACGCCCAAGAAAGGTGTATCTTTTTTTTTTTTTTTTGGGATCAGAATGATTTAAGAGATAGCCAGGGGCTTATTTCAAGGTGTGGAGAAGAAATTGTATAACTAACCCCAACCCCAGCACGATAGTATGTTCCCCTATTAGGAGGGCAGGACCTTCATGGTTTATATCATTGGTGGCCAACTTTTTTTGCCAGTCATGGCCCAATATGAATTTATAACATACCAAAATATCACTTTATTACTAACATGTCTAAAACAGTGAATTTCAACTTGTGATCTATGGATCCCTTGGGGTCTGCAGAATATGTCTAAGATTTCCAAAGGGGTCTGCACCTGTGTTTGAAATTTTTTAGAGGTCCGCAAATAAAAAAAGATTGAAAACCACTGGTCTAAAAAATATGACAGTTAATTACA
This sequence comes from Malaclemys terrapin pileata, assembly GCF_027887155.1. Classification (NCBI taxonomy): domain Eukaryota; kingdom Metazoa; phylum Chordata; order Testudines; family Emydidae; genus Malaclemys; species Malaclemys terrapin. Next base: position 30,368,777 of record NC_071511.1, on the reverse strand, counting down.
GTATTTCCTATAATGTAATTAATGCAGAATAAAACTAACCATGATCTGGGTGTCATGGTAGCAGTCTAAAGGGGTTTCTGAATGTCCCTTCTTATCCACAATGTCATCAATCCCTGGGTTCAGCTTTGCTGATGCTAGTACATGTAAGTCAGTGAGTTAGGAATTGGTGACCTAGGCGTGATATTTACTTTTAATAAACTTCCTCTCTGAAAATGGAAGTTTTGATACGTTGATCCAAGACTGCCCACGTATCGAAGGGCCAGGTCATCTATCTGAGGAAAATCTCCTTTAGGGAAAAATTTCCAGCATGGTGTCACGTCTTGGTTCACTGGAGATGTACAGAATTCTTTTAATTTATTCTCAGGTCCAGAATTAATATATTAGTTTAAGAGTAGCAGCCGTGTTAGTCTGTATCCGCAAAAAGAACAGGAGTACTTGTGGCACCTTAGAGACTAACAAATTTATTAGAGCATAAGCTTTCATGGGCTACAGCCCACTTCTTCGGATGCATATAGAGTGGAACATATATTGAGGAGATATATATACACACATACAGAGAGCATGAACAGGTGGGAGTTGTCTTACCAACTCTGAGAGGCCAATTAAGTAAGAGAAAAAAACGTTTAAAGTGATAATCAAGATAGCCCAGTACAGACAGTTTGATAAGCAGTGTGAGAATACTTACAAGGGGAGATAGATTCAATGTTTGTAATGGCTCAGCCATTCCCAGTCCTTGTTCAATCCTGAGTTGATTGTATCTAGTTTGCATATCAATTCCAGCTCAGCAGTCTCTCCTTGGAGTCTGTTTTTGAAGTTTTTCTGTTGTAAGATAGCCACCCGCAAGTCTGTCATTGAATGGCCAGACAGGTTAAAGTGTTCTCCCACTGATTTTTGAGTATTATGATTCCTGATGTCAGATTTGTGTCCATTAATTCTTTTGCGTATATTAGTTTAAGAATTTCTGTAAATTTGGAGGGTAATTATCAACATCAGCGTACAAAACAGTGAAAGTAGTAGTAAGAAGGGCCATGGTGTACTTATCAACCTTAAAAATCTTCTCAAATGACTAACAGTGAAGACACTGCATGGTGGAGTTTCTCATAATTTATACCCCTGTCATTCTCAATTTTTAACTGATGCAAATGAATGAAGTGGTCCAAATTATTTGGACAAACTGTTTTGAAAGAGTCACAGTTTTTATATAAAAGAGGCAACTCAACTGAACAGTGTAGCAAAAAGGCAAATGATTCCCTGTACATGTTGAGATTAAACACAATATCGATAAGGAAAGCTAGATCACTTATCTAGTCTTTGCCTTTAAATAAGCTTGCAATTGTCAACGAGTTCATTCCTCTTTGTTTCCCAAACCTTTTGAGATCCTTTCCCTTTGACAGCCAATGAACATTCCAGTGGAGCACTAACTCCCCCTGCAAAGCCGATCCAGTGGGATATTTTATGCTAATTTCTGCAGAGGTTTATGTAAAATGCCACTAAAAATCAAACATTTTCCATAGGGCTGCAGTGTTGCATACCACCACTCTAGGCCTAGACTCTTTCCCTTCTATAAACAAGAACGGGTCTTCCCAAGCCAGGCTAAATTCTCTCCTTGCAATGGCATTGCCATAGTTTGGTTTGGACTTGCTGGGCTTACTAAACAACACAGTAAGTAGGCAGCTGTAGAGGGTCCACAGGCATGTCTGAAGCAGCTCACAGAGCCATTAGAAACCATGAGGTGGATGAGATGGTTGAGCCTGGGCTGGATGGGGCACCGCTGCCCAAGGTGTCCTCGCTCTGGCTGTGTACAGCCGCGGGCGGTGCGCTGCCCCCCACCCCAGCCTTTCTTTGATGGCTCATTGTTTTAATTCTTCGACACTTTGACGCCTGCCACAACCCGCAATGTCTGCAAAGGGCAGCTCTGCGCCGCGGGGCGGCCACCACAGCCCGTGTCGCTCGGCTCCCCTGCTAAGAAATATGCCGCCGCCGCCCGCTCCAATCGTAACGGCACATCCGTCAGGCAAAGAGCAACTAGCTGCGGCAGCCCCAGGCAAACAGGAAGTGGGTAGGGGTAACCCGGAGGTGGTAGCCTTGTAAACAGGAAGTGACGCATGGGTAACCAGGAATTCGATTATTGGGAAACAGGAAGTGATATACCAAACCAGAAGTAGCATGTAGAGAAACCGGAAATGGCGTATGCCTTAGCCGGAAGTAGTGCGGAATGAACTCAAACTAGCGTGTAATGACCTGGAAGCTCAGCGGCGCCAACCCCGGAAGTTTCGTGTTGCGTCGGTGCCATTTTGCGTCTCCATGGGCTCTTCGAAGAAGCACCGGGAGCGGGGGGAGACCGGGAGCCCCGGGGGCTCTGAGGAGCAGCAGCAACAACAGCTGCAGCCGCCGCCGCCCCCCGCCGCCCCCTCTTCCTCCTCCCGGCACCGGGAGCACAAGAAGCACAAGCACCGGAGCGGCGGGTCCGGCGAGCGGCGAGGGAAGCGCAGCCGGAGCCGCGGGGAGCGGAGCAGCCGGAGGAGTGGGGGAGAGGAGGCGGCCGCGGCGGCACGGGGCAGTCATGGCCGGGCCGGGGACAGGGGCGCCCAGGAGTCCGAGGGGACCAGGCGGATCAAGCGGGAGAAGCGCGACGAGGGATACGAGGCAGGTCAGAGCCCGGGGGGTTTCGGGGAAGGGGCCTAAAGGGTAGAGGTGGTGGTTTGAGGGGGAGGGGTTTGGGGAGCCACTGGTGGCTAAGAGTGGAAGGGCTGAAGAGGTCAGACGGAAAGAAATAGGGGGTGCAGGAGGGGTATAGGTCAGAGTGGGGTGTGGCTATGAGATTTGGAGAGAGGAGCTATGGGGAGGGGGGGAGGGATTGATGTGGCTAATGAGCTAACGGAAAGGACAGAGTTGATTAGTCTTGGTGAGCAGTGCTTTACAGTGCTTTGGAGGTTTAGAGCTGGCTATGGGGGGTTGAGTTGGCTATGAGGGTTTAGGGGGGGACTGGCTGCTAGGGGAGAAGTTATGGGAGCCACGTGTTGGGAAGGGACTCAGTGAGGGATTAGAGAGCGTGTGGGTCTTTCTGTGTTCTGGCATTGGGTCATTAACTTTGGAGGTCAGAGGGCATGAATTTGTTAGGGGCTAGAGATGAGGAGTTATAATCTCTGATAGGTGAGGGGGATGCAACATGTCTCATGGGTTGGAAGAAGAGGAAGCTGCAGGTACTGTCCTGGAGGAGGCAGGGGCATGAGGTTTAGGGAAGGTTGACTTGCTGACTTATTGGGGGAGTTTGATGGAGAAGGGGAGTGAGAGATCAGAGTAAAGCAAGAAAGTAAGCTCATGGCCCATCCTGGGGAGTGAGCATGCATGTGCTTGTAATTGCTCATAAAGAGGCCATTAAAGTTTTTTTGGAGCAGATGAGGTCAAGACAGACCTGTTGTGAAGGGGCTTCCTTTGTTGATCACGAGACATCTATGTATAAAGTACCCTGAAAAGGTGTCTTAATATATAACTCTATACAATAACTGTTGTGGCCTGTGATTTGCATGAGTGACTTTCTGGCTGCATCTGTCTAGCACATCCTGTTTTATGGTACCATATTCTGTCATGACATGGTATCTAGCCATTGACCTCACTGACACTCCACAATAGTGTGATCTGGAACCTGTTCTGTCTTGTCAACAGTATAACTAGCTTGGCTCCATCTGCGGGATCTTCATTCCAGCTGATGGGCAAGGCCTAAGGAACCAAGCTAAATTTTCAGGTCCCTGTAAGGTGTGTGTGTGTGTGTTCACAGCACTGTTCATTATAAAAAGCATACCTTAGCTGGGTGGTGGTCTCTGGCATGTGCTAAGCAGGAAATCAAACCAGTTGATCAGAGTGGACCCTTCTGGTCTTAAAATCTATGAAAACAAGGACTCTGCTACTTTTGTCTTATTTACAAACATCTCCCTGACTTATCTCTAAACAGCTGCCAGCTCAAAGGCCAGCTCGGGGGATGCTTCTCTCAGCATTGAAGAGACCAAGTAAGTGAGATGCTATATCTAATGTAATTATGTGCCCTCCCTCCCCACCACTTCCCATTGTGTCCGAGCACCGAGTGCATTTATTCCACCCTCTGAGGTTGGACGACACTTTTATCCCCGGTTTACAGGTGCGGAAACTGAGATACAGAAAGGGCAAGTGGCTTTAATTTTGTGTGTGGGAACTGTGGGCTGTGTAATTTATTTCTCTAATTAGTTGGCACTGAGAACCTGGCTCTTTTGGGAATCTGGAAAGAAATGAATGGGGAGTTGGTCTGAGATGCACAAACATGATTCAGTCAGAAATCTTTGCAGTCCATCAGACATTGCTTAGGGCGTGAACAAGGCTCTGCAATCCTGTCTGCCGTGCTGTTTGCTTGACTGTTTACCTTATTGTGTTTCTGTAATCTTTTTTATGAGGGAAGGCAGCATGGTCTAGTGGGCAGAGCACTGGACTAGGAACTTGAGAGATCTTGGGTTGCCTTGGCAGGAGCTGTCAGCAAAGCTCTCAGGGTCACTGGATGCACAAGCTTTCCCACTGTCAAGGTGTAGTTCCCAGGTAGGGAATTTGTATGCCTAATTTCCACTAATGAGAACTCGGCAGCTATGCCTCAGCCTTGGATTTTATCACTTGTGTTCCAGTGGTGTCCAGGAACCACAATCAGGAACCAGCACCGCATTGGGCTAGGTACTGTGCAAACATAGAACAAAGCTTAGGTACTTATTGCCTTCCCCCATTCCTGTAGCTTCCTAATCATTGATGTATCTATCCTCACAACTCCCCTATGAGGTGGTGAAGTGCTATTATCCCCATTTTACAGATTGGAAAATTGAGGCACAGAGCGACTGACTTGTCCAATGTCACACAGGACAGGGATGGAATTGAATTCAGGTGTCCTGAGTCCCACACTAATGTCTGAACCACTGGAGAATCTTTTCTCTGTGCTCTAAATGAGTCCTGCTCTTGTAGGCTGTGTATTTCTAATGGTTATGCCACATAACCCCATGTTTCTTCTTATCTGCAGTAAACTCCGAGCTAAACTTGGGCTGAAGCCTTTGGAAGTCAATGCCATCAAAAAGGGTAAGTTTGGCTTTCACGTTAATTACAACAAAACCCCAAACCACTTTGTACTTACGGCTTTAACATCCCTTTGTAGAAATGGCACAAAAATGTGAGGTCTCTGGTATTTTGCCATCTTAGTGTTCCCCCTCTTTGATGTATTGCGCTGGGGGTCTTTGCTGGAGGGTCCTTGTTCCTGTGCCCCACCCCTCATCTCTCATCGGTTTCCTGCCATTGCAGGGCCCGTGGGTATTGGGGTCGCCCAAGTCTCTCCTGTTCCCTGCATGGGGCACATAAGTGTCTCCTGAGGACTGAAGTGTTTTGGTCTAACAAGTTATTGGGTTCAGTATAGGGGTATTTGGCTGAAATTCTCTGACATGTGCCTTACAGGAGGCCAGGCTAGATGACTAATGGTCCCTTCTGGCCTTAAACTTTTTGAACCCATTAAGTATTTTTCTCATTGCAGTAGCACCCAAGAAGCCCCAGTCATGGACCAAAACCCCATTGTGCTGGGCGCTGTACAAATAACACTGTTTTTGTGTGTACTTACCTGGCCCCTATCTCTGTAGCATTTGAGCCCCTCAGCCTTTAATGTATTTATCCACACAGCTCCCTGGAGAGGTAGACAATGCTAATACCCTGTTGTACATATGCAGAAATGAAAGACAGAGGCCATGTCTGTGCTAAGAGCGCTATACCACCATAAAAATATCAGTATACTATGCCGGTGAAGCATGTGACTGAGTAGTACTGGCATTGCTCTGGTCTAGTAACCCTATCTCCCCAAAACGAAACACCTCAAAGTGCAGATTTGTCTGTATAGCTACACCTACACTAAAGGCGGTTGCCTGCACAGCTCTTGTCAGTCACAAGTCACACCTAATCTGACCCCTGGCTGACAGAAGTCTGTAGTGTAGACATGGCCTAAGTGACTTGCCTGAGGTCACACAAGGAGTCTGTGACACAGCAGGGACTCAAACCCGGGTCTGTCCTTCAAAATGAGGTCTGGCTGAAACTCTCCACAGCTTCCATCTGAATTCTCCTCTTCATCAGGCAGCAAGATGCTCTGGGTGGGTTGTTCAAGAACACTAAGTGTTGGCCTGGCAAACCCCTATGGAAGCCCGGAGGAGCAGGATTAAGGCAGTGCTCCATGATTCTGAAAATTCTGCCCTCTGCCAGCTGAGGGCCCTAGGGACTCCATCCCAGCATGCATTTCTGCACTAGGCGTGGTGGCAGGACAAGCAGAACTGGAGGATGTAGGAGGGCTCAGTGGCTATAGCGCCCCTGCCTGGTAGAGAAGAGCAGGTCTTGGCAGTGGTGTTTATCAAGGCTGGTGGACACAGACAGACCCCGTGGTTCTCCTGGCCTCTCTGACGCCTAGGTTGCACCGTGTAGCGTCACCACACAGTGTCTGCGTACGGACTGTCCTGGGCCAAGCTGCTGAAACATGCCGACTCCCTGCTGAGCAGCCCTTTAGAGCGTGGTGGTCTCCTTCCTCCCCGGACCCAACGTCTGCCAGTTCCCACTGCTGCTCCCTCCACAGGGAGCAGGGCTCTTGCTCTGGCCAAGGGGAAAAGACATCAGGCCCATCCCATGATCAGATGTGGTAAGACTCCCCCCATGCCCTCTCCCAGCTGATCAAGGCATTCAGTTGATGCCTGTGCTATTCTGTTCTCCAGCCAAGCACTAACAGGAGGAATGCAAGTGGCAAGGGGGGCAGTAACATATCTGTATATACTCATTCATTAGCCTGTTCGTTTATAAGCTGACCCTATATTTCAGGGGTTGGCCAACTTTGGCTCCCGGCCGTCAAGGTAAGCCGCTGGCGGGTTGGGACGTTTTGTTTAATTGGAGCGTCTGCAGGCATGGAGCCCCTCACCTCCCTGTAGCTGCAGTTCGTTATTCCCAGCCAATGGGGCTGAGGGGTTTCATGCCTGCAGATGCTCCAGGTAAACAAAATGACAATGTATTAGATATTCAATTCAATGATTCCATAGAGTTTAAAATCGTCAAATTTTGGTGTAGACCTGTTTATAAGCTGACCCCTGCTCTTTGATGCGTCACTTTTTTACCAAAACTATTTGGCTTATGAACGAGTATATGCTGTACTTGTCTGGCTCCTTCAGCTGCAGCTCCTCTGTCTTATGTGTTTTCCTCTGCAGAAGTGGGCAGTAAGGAGGACCCTGTGGCAGCTGAGGTGATCAACCCCATTGTGCTGAAGCAGAGGGAGGAGATCCGGGAGAAGCTAGCAGCAGCTAAGGAGAAGCGGCTTCTCAACCAGAAATTAGGGTAACCCCCCACCCTGTTTGCTTTGTCGGTGCTTGCCCCCATTACTTTTGAGTGTGATGCAGTGTCTGCACGCACTGCCCCTTGCTCTGACCTCAAGCTTTATACAAATATAAGGATGTAACTGTTTGGCAACAGGAGTTGAACCTGGGATGTCTGGATCTAACAGCCTGGGCTAATGACCGCTTTGCTCAAGATGTGTCATTGAGAAGGGCACACATTTTTACTAGTGAGGCTAATTAATCCTTGGAACAACTGACCAAGGGCTGTGGTGGGTTCTCTGTCACTGGTCGTGTTTAAATCAAGATTAGGTATTTTTCTAAGAGATCTGCTCTAGTTCAACTAGGAATTACTTCAGGGCAGTCCTATGGCTTGTGTTATACTGTGGTCAGACCTGGGCCCTTCTGGCCAGAAGTAGCCTGCAGAACTCATTGACACAGGATATTAAAGTTGAGAATTTAGCTGGATTCCAAGAGGAATTGGACGTTTCAATGGAGAAGAAGAGTATACAGTGTAGTTAATACAGTCAGTTCTGGGATGGGGTAACTTAGTCACTGGGTAGCTTTAGTGACTGACGTAAGGTCAGGCAAGAAGTCTGATAGAGTTGGGAAAGGAACTTGGGTCTCCCAAGTCCTGGGCTAGAACCCTGACAACTGAACCATCCTTCCCTTCTCTCCCTCTTCCATCCCTCTTTAAAACATTGGCTCTGCATTGACCAGAATTTGAATCCAGGTCTCCCACGGGGCAGACACAAGAATTCTACCACTGAACTACCAATGCTTTTCCTGAGGACAGGGAAGGCATTTGAGCTTCTGGTCATTTCAAGTATCCAAAGGGCTCCAGGGAGGAGGAGGAGGTGGTGGGGAGCTCTCCAAGGCAGAATAGCCTTCTTTCCTGCTAGCTTCTGCCTCTGTTCCCCCCCTTTCAGGAAAATCAAGTCTCTGGGAGAGGATGACCCCTGGCTGGATGACACAGCTGCCTGGATCGAGAGGAGCCGGAAGCTGCAGGTTGAGAAGGAGTTGGCTGAGAAGAGGGTTAGTATAGTCCTGGAGTCTCCGGAGCATCTGGGCTGCATGGGCGCCTCATTGGGAACACTAGCGCCATGTGTGACATGTACCCAGCTGCCCTTGTCTTCAGTCCAGTAGTAAAGCATGTTCAATCCTTATCCCAGCAGTTGGTGCCTTCTGCCCTGCTCTCAGCTGTGCCAGCTCTCTGGTTGCCTCTGCGATAAGGAATTAAGGCTGTAATTCGCCGCGTATGGCAGAGTGTTGCATGGTGGCTGGTATTCTGGGCCAGCTGATGCGAGAGCAGACATTTGCTGGCCTGGTACTGCATGCAAGGGGGTGTTGTGTTGGACTGGGCCTGTGCTGATGGCTTGCTGTATGCTTTGGAAGTAATACTCTTCAGCTTAGCCAGCTCCTATTGAGCTATGAGCTTGCTACAGAGGTCGGAAGGTGTAGACAGCAGCCAGACTTAGCCCTTGTGTTGTTTAGATGCATTATGGTAGTGCTTACAGACCCCAGCCAGAAGGGGGCATCATGCCAGGCACTGTGCAGGTCCCCAACCAATATCAAGAAACCAGACGTAGAGAAAGTGATGCGGGTACAAATGGATTAAATGACAAGTTTGGGCCAGGAGTTCTGGTTCTCACCCCCACATGTGCCTCTGTTCTGACCACTAGACCATGCTCAGTGGGTAATAGAAACCAGGAGTCCTAATGTTCCGCCCCCTAGCTCTAACCGCTAGATTCTACACCCTCCTAGTGCTGGGGAAGGAACGTATATGTCCTGGCTCCCAGCCCTCCCCCCAACTTTTGGCCACTAGACCAGCAGTCCCCAAACTTTTGAGGGTCGCACCCTGCTGGGACTGGGAGCAGGGCCACGGCTCAGGGGTTGGGGGGCAGATGGGTAAGGGAGCCAAGGCTGAGGGTGGGTCTGGGGCCAGGAATAAGACTGAGCTGGGGGTGGGAGCAGAGCCGCAGCTGGGCTGTTGTGAGGGCCGGCAGCTGGGCCTGTGGCCAGGTGTGGCTCCGCTCCCGGCCTTGCCCCCAGCTTCAGCCCTGGGAACTGAGCCATGGCCGAGGCTGGGGGCTGTCGTGGGGTTGGGATTGGAGCTGCACCGAGGCTGGGGACGGGAGCTGGGGATGCGGCTGGGGGTGGGACTGGAGCAGAGCGGGGAGGGGCTGAATGGCGTTCCCTCCTCGCCCTTGTGGAGGCTGGCCCACGTCCAGCCGTGCCCTCTCTTTGAGGACCTCTGCACTAGACTCTATATCTTAATATGTCCTTTGTGACTGCGATTAATTTTAAAAGCATCAGAATTGTTTCTATTTTGTTAAATTCAGGCCAAACTCCTTGAAGAGATGGACCAGGAATTCGGCATCAGCAGTCTTGTCGAAGAGGAGTTTGGGCAGAAGAAGAAGGTGAGACCAACCTGGAGCTGCTGGCAGAGTGCAAATGCCTCAGCAGTGCCTAGGGACCAACCACGAGCAGGGCCCCATTGTACTAGACCCTGTACAAACAGAGTCCCTGCCCCGAGGAGCTTATACGCTAAATGGTGGGGACAGACACAACTGGGGGAAAGGGGTAGAATGCAGAAGCAGAGTGAACCATGCCATGGCCACAAAGAGAATGATCGCTGTTCCTGGGAGGGGAAAGGAAATGGGGAGAGGGGGCAGGGTGGGGAGAGGGGGCAGGGTAGTGAGGGTATGAGGGGAAGCTGTGGAGCAAGTCTGAAGTGAAGAGACAGAAGGGAGCAGGGTGGAGCAAACCCCCGTCAGTGCAGGGCAGAGAAGTTCCTTCAAATCAGTACAAAATAGTGTATTATGGTCTGAGCGTCAGCTGACTCTGCTCCTTCCAGTTTGTCTCTGGCTGGCTTCTCCCTGCAGTTTCTCTCTCTGTAGCATAGATGGGTGGGGAGTGCTGCATGGATCCTAGTGCCCCCAGAGAAAGAAGGGGTCTCTCCTGTACACGTCTGGTGTGTGCTGGGATGGAGGTCTGGCCATGTTTGCTTATTGAAGATGCAGTAGTATTGATGTCTCCATTCTCACAATGGCTTTTCTGGAGACTATCCAGGACTCCATGTGCTATGGCCCTGATCCATGCCAGCGTCGCTCCCTTACCTCAGTGCAACTCTGTGGATTTCACTAGTGTTGCAGTTACTCTAGAGTGAACTGGACTGTGAGTGCTGCAGCGGTGGCTTCCCCATGCAGCCTAACATTGCTCTAGGGTAGAAACTGCAAGTCCCCCAATTCCAGGCATCTGATCTGAAACCTGCTTCTCTAGCCTCTGTACAAAGCTGAAGCCATACAGTGCTTGGCCGCTGGATCTTGTGTCCAGTTCTGGTGTGCACAGATCCAGAAGGACATTGATAAACCAGAGAGGGTGCAGAGAAGAGCCACAAGCTTTATTAAAGGATTGGAACCCTTGTCTTAGAGTGAGACACACCTGAAGCTCAGTCTAGTTAACTTAACAAAAAAATTAAAAAAAAGTAGCAGTTTGAGCCCAGTCTAAGGACCTAAGTAGGGGACAGAAATTTGTCTGCTAGGTTGAAGAGCCCTCCATTATCAAAGATTTGACAAGAGCCAATGGCTGGAAGCTGAAGCTAGACAAATTCAGACTAGAAATAAGCAATTTTTTCCCCAGTTAATTGTTGGAAGAACTTCAAGGGCTGTGGTGGATTCTCCATCACTGGCAATTTTTATATCAAGGTTGGATGTTTTTCTAGCAGATCTGCTCTGGTTCAACCTGGAATTAACTCAGGGCTGTCATATGGCCTGGGTTTTACAGGAGGTCAGACGAGATGATCACAGTGGTCTCTTCTGGCTCTATAATCTATGACTCTACTGTCTACTGGGGGATGGGTGGCTGTGCCTGAGTTCTGGCTTGGGGGACCATTTGCGCTTTCTCCTCTCAAGCTGACTTCCTGCAGCCTGATGCTCTCCTATTGGATCTTCCTTTATCTCCAGGATCACTACAGCTCCCGGGATCTGCAGGGCCTGACAGTGGAACACACCATCGATTCCTTCGAGGAAGGAAAGACAGTTATTCTGACCCTCAAAGACAAAGGTAACCAAAGGGACTTCCCTTGCACCCCTCCGCGTGGAAGTGGGGTAATGATCATGCTGTCTGTATTGGGACGACATGGCTACCACTAGGGCCTTCCCCACTCCCTGCTATAAGATCTGAGTTTGTTTTCTGGCCTGCCTGTACAAATCCCTGAAAAAAGAACTGTTAGTGGAATTGCTCACAGGTTCTACACACAGATTATGTACTGGTAGAATTGGGTGGGTGGGTGTGATATCAACCAATACAGTTATACCAGGTGCTGCATAGACCCTGCCCTCAAGTAGTCCCTGCCTCAGAGCTCACAGTGTAAACAGGCAAAGGGTGGGAGGGGAAACAGGCACGGAGAGGGAAAGGGCCTTGGCCAAGGTCACCTGGCAGGGATTAGAACCCAAATATCTAACTCGCAATCCAGTGCCCTGCCCGCTAGGCCGCACTGCCTCTATTCACTGAATGGAGATAATGGTGGATATTCTGGAGTCTGGGCAGCAAGGGGCAGGTTTTGTACAGGTTTCAGAAGGCAGGACTCCATCAAACTCGGTGTTACACCCACTGTGCAAGAAGCCCTTTGGCTGGGGAATGCATTTATCAGCATACTATTCCTGCCGCCAGTACAGCCGGTGCTGAGCCACTAATGATTCGCTGCAGTTTCCCATAATCGTACTAGAAGTGGGAGGGAGCGAGACCCAGTGGCTAGAGCAGGATGACCGGAAAGTCAGGAGATACTTAGACCGGCAGCTCTCTGTTTGTACAGTGCCTAGCACAGGGGTCCTGATCAGTGACTAGAGCTCCTGGGCACTACCATGGGTGCTGCCACTGACTGAACTCTGGCAAGTCGCTTAGATGTGTTGGGCCTCAGTTTCCCTCTTTGCAGCCTCTCTGGGGCGTGGTGCAGGATTAAATGCCAGATGTAAAGCACTTTGCAAGGCTAAAGGAGAGGGAAGTGGTGATGTTGTTACCGACTCTTGTTCCTGCTGGCCAGTGACGGGCCATGGTCGTTAGCTATAGCGCTGAGAGCACTGTGGCTGGGGCCTAGCCGGGGCTGTAAAGTGATGGTGATGGTGTCTTGTCCCCCAGGCGTCCTGCAGGAGGAGGACGATGTCCTGGTGAACGTCAATATAGTGGACAAGGAGAAAGCGAAGAAGAACGTGGAGCTGCGGAAGAAGAAGCCGGAGTACAGGCCCTATGAGGAGGAGGAGAGCGTGGATGACATGGCCATTGTAAGGGCAGCATGGGGTATCAGGGCAGGCTACCCTGGTTTTCAGGCCTCCTCCTGTAGTTTAAAATGGGCCCAGGTCCGTGTGTGTGTGTCCGTATCCGGAGTCATTGGGCTAAAGGTAGCCATGAAATGTGGTCATAGGTGACCTAAAGCCACCTCCTGTAATCAAGCTACTAGGAAACCCTCCCCCCATGATTGGTGGCTGTGACTTAACACTATTCTCTAACCTACTTCAATCCAGGCCCATGGGCATCAGGGTTCTCGGGTTACAGCAGTACGGTGGCTTTAAAGGGCCATGCCATTAGCGTGCGGAGCATTTCCTGGCCTGCCTGGGAAGAGTCCTTCATGTAGGTTAGTCTGAGCGCTGACCTATTCAGTGGTTGCATTCCTGGCTGGCAATGGAGGCCAGGATTATGGACTAGCTTTGTCCATAGGGATTGCCGTTCAAACCCTGATCCTGAGAGGTGTGGAGCATCTGTATGGGGTGGGGAAGGGCATTGTAGTCAGTGCTGTGACTAGTCTTTGCCCAACAGTCGGGCGTGGGGGCTGCCACTGCAGGCTCTGTGATCTGCCTCATGGCTGAGATCAGGGGGCAGGGGCCCCCAGTGGTGGCAGGCAATGCTCCAAACATGGAATAAGCTAAATAGTGCTCTCTTAATAGCCTCAAATCCAGACTGGAGGCCTTACTGGGAGAGGCTTTCGCCAAACACCAGATTTTGGGCTCAATCCAGGGTGAACTGGATGAAACTGTCTGGCCTGTGATAGACAGGAAGTCAGAGTAGATGCTCTAATGGTCCCTTCTGGACTTAAACTCTATGGATGTATGAAAAGCGGAGAGGTGCCATGGTTTGTTGAAGCGGGGGTGGGTTGCTTGTGGGATTGGAAGCGGTATAGCTAACCAGACCAAGGAAGGCAGAGGACATGAATTGGTGGCGTGGGAGGGAGTTACAGGAAACGGCCAATCAGCAGAGGACAGGACATACCGAGTGGAAGCCAGAATGAGCAGTGATAGGGAAGACCTGGGCAGCTCATGAGCCGCAAACCCTGGCATTCTGATTCCCCTCTTGCGTTCCTGCTGGAATGCCTTGTGCTGCCTGACCCTGGAGGGTTGGCTGCTGGGGGGGGTCTCTGTGCTGGAGGCTCACATGCTGTCTCCCCCCCACCCCCAGTACAAGCACAAGAACGTCCTGTCCAAGTATGACGAGGAGATCGAAGGGGAGAAGAAGAAATCCTTCAAGCTGGACTCGGGTGGCATGGCAGATGGCTCATGGGAGCGGGAGCTGCAGCAAGTCCGCGATAGTCTACGCAGCCAGGCCCAGAGCCTAGACATGCCCGGTCTGCACCTGGCCTCGGAGTACTTCACCCCAGAGGAGATGGTAAGAAGGCCTCGTACACTAGCACCTGCTCCTCATTTATTCCAGGATCCAGCTCCCTACTGCAGTAGTGGGATGCAGGGCGAGCCAGGCTCTAACTTGGTCCACAGAATCCTCTCTAGTTGCCAGGCTGATGGGCTTTGCCCAGACGCTCAGGGTCCAGCTGATGGCCAGATTTGGGATTGGGAAGGAATTAGACCAAGGTCAGATTGGCAAGGACCTTAGGGGTTTTCACCTCCCTTGCAGCATAGGGCAGGGATCATCTGCTGGGCATGTCTTACCTCATCTATTACCTGGTGATGCAGGGGCCTTGGGCAGTGGAAGCCCCTTGGTCTTTCCTACTCTGTGTGGGGTTCACAACAGATTAGTCTCCTGAGGGATGAAATGTTATAGTCTAAAGTCTTTTGGTTTAATTTGGGGGAACTGGGTGAAATTCCCTGGTGGTGCTGTACAAAGCCCAGACAAGATAATCTTTAAACTCTGTGAAGCTGTGTCTAATGCTGTTATGTCTGTTACAGTAGCACCTGGAGGGGGATTGTATCCTGGGTGCTGCAAAGCACCTGACTGAGATCAGGACCCCACTGTGCACCAGGCAACGCACAGAGCCCCCAAACTGAGATCAGGACCCCTCTCATGCACAGAGAGATAGTCCCTGCCCCAGAGAGCTTAGTCTGATTAGACAAAAGATGGGGCTGAGGCATAGAGGAGATGGGACTGACTCCAAGATTAGCGGCAGAGCTGGGAGTCCTGGCTCCCAATCCCAAGATGGTGCTGCCTCCCATACACGGAGAACATTTGCAATGGGGGGTTGGATACTGACCTCGTCTCACAAGACCAGACTCCCTGTGGCATCGCGGGGACTGGAATGGAGAGCTGGGTTCTAGCCACCCCCTGGCCTGGTGGGTTAAAGGCAGTCCCATGTCCCAGTTGCTCATGTGTGTGTGTGTTAGGGGGTGGCGCCACAGGCCATGCGCCTGCACTTGTGGTTCTAGGTACAGATGCGGGGGGGGGGGGGGGGGGAGTGGGAGGTGGTGCAGAGCCCCAGGTGCTTCTGGGTAGATGTGTGAGGGGGTGGTTGGCAAGGTGCTGGGCTCTGGGTGCTCATGGGGATTGGGGACAAAGTGCCACACACCAGGCCAGGACCCTGCTGTGTGGATGAGGGATAGGGGCTGTGCCTCACTGACCCGTCTGGTCTCTCCCTGCAGAACATCACCTTCAAGAAGACCAAACGGCGGGTGAAGAAGTTGCGGAAGAAGGAGAAGCCAGTGAAAGCTGATGATCTGCTGCCCCTGGGCAATGAGACAAAGCAGAGCGACTTTGGCTCCCGGTAACCGGGGCGGGGCATGGGAGTCTAGTCCTGTGGGTGGAGAGACCAAGAAGGTTGTGGGGGATTGGCTCATGTGCTAACCAATTTCTCTCTCCCCACAGGTTACGGGGCCGAGGGAGGAGGGCTCACAGGAAGAAGGAGGAGGAAGAGGAGGAAGGGGACATGGAACAGAATGTGAACCAGCCTGCAGACCTGCCATCCCAGTCAGATGACACCCGGGTAGAGAACATGGAAATCAGCAGCGATGGTGAGGGGCTGGGAGCCAGGATTCCAGGGTTCTTTCCACTACTCTAGGAGGAGAGTGGGGTCTAGTGGGTTACAGGAGTGTTTCTCAACAACCAGTCTGTGAACTGATGCTGGTCCCTGAGATCCCCCTGACAGTTTAGGAAGGCAGCAAAGCCGGTCCCTGGTATCAAAAAAGTTGAGGAGCCCTGGTTAGTGTGTCAGGGGCCCTGGGAGCCTGACTTCTTACCCAAAGCTTCCAGTGTCTGGCCTGATGCTCCTTCCAGGACCCCACCCTATTGAAGCAAAGGCCCCTTGGGATACTTGTTGCTGATTCCCTCCCCATGTTTCTTTCCCTGCAGAGGAGGCTGAGAAGGTGTCCAAATCCCCAGTTGCCTTGGAGGAGGACGAGGCGGAGCAGGAGCTGCAGAAGCAGCTGGAGAAGGGCCGTAAACTCCGGCAGATGCAGCAACTGAAGGAGAGTGGGGAGAAGGTGAGGAGGCCTGGTCTCTGGGGGGAATCAGGGTGGGGGGGGTTGATATTGGTCTGGGAGGCCGTCTGAGCCTTATAACCATATGGAATAGAATGGAATCAGAGAGAGAGCCCAGGAATCCTGGCTCCTAGTGTGGGAACCCAGGAATCATTAACCCATAGACCCCACTTTTCTCCCAGAGCCAGGGAGAGGATCCTGGGGTCACCCTGTTCTATGGATGGATGCATTTGGCCTCCACTGCTCCTTGATTGAACCCCCCACCCCAGAACGGAGCATGTGGTGCCCAGTCACACCCTTCCCCTGAACACAGGTCCAGCTGCCCTGCTGGGGCTGCCCTGAGTCTGGGGGCTCCTAGTGATCCTTGATTCAGCGCGTGAGCTCCCAGCCTTGTTAGCGCCCAGCTGCTGTCTAACCCAGCCCTCGTGCTCCCAAAGCAGGTCATTGAGATCGTCAAGAAACTGGAGACGCGCCGTAGCCGGGAGGACGACGAGGAGCTAGAGAGGAAAGGAGCAATAGTCTTCAATGCCACCTCGGAGTTCTGCCGCACACTGGGCGAGATCCCCACTTATGGGCTGGCCGGCAACCGTGAGGACCAGGAGGAGCTCATGGTGCGGCTTCCTGGGGATTCTTCCCTCCCCCCCCCCCCCCCTTTTCCCCAGAGTGGGCTGGGCTGGAAGACACTTGCCCCAGATGGAGGGGCATCAGCAGAACTAGCAGGAGCAGAGGGCTGTGGGTCAGAATTATGGGACACTGCCAGTGTGTGGCGGGGGAGAAGAGCCCAGGACTGCAATAGCAGCGGTCTGTGGGTTGAGACTGATCGGCACCAGCACAGCTGGGTGGGTTTGAGGAGAGTCCAGGGCTGGGATAGTAGTGGGTTGGGGGTTGATTCAGATATGTTGCCATGGTGCCTTACAGGAGTTTTGTTCCAGGTGTCTCATGCTCCCATTTTCCTTTATGGGATGGGCTTCCTGGACAGACTAAAGTTTCCATCCCACACCATGGTCTTTCCTCTGGAGCAGAACAGCACTACATCATTGGAGTCTTTGGCCATGGGGCATCCTGGGAGATGTAGTCTGGCCTATAAAGGAAAATGGGCATGTGAAGCAACCAAACTACCACTCCCAGGAGGCACTGCGGTGGCAAAAGTGCTTCTGTTTTGGGGCTCTGGGCTCTAGCTGGGAGCATGGGGCTGCAGTGGACGTTGGGGCACATGTTCTGCAGTGATCCTAGCCCCACTAAAACAGGCAGCTGGGGTGCCCCCATGCTGATGCCCCGGGTGGCCTCTCTTCTGCTTTCAGGACTTTGAACGGGATGATGAGAGGTCAGGAAATGGAGGCTCAGACTCCGATGGCGAAGAGAACATCGGCTGGAGCACGGTCAACCTAGATGAGGAGAAACAGCAGCAGGATGTGAGTACAATTGGGGAAGGGGTGTGTGGTGGGGATAGGAGTCACTGCATTCATAGCTTCCCCACACTCACACCCCAGTATAACACAATGAACCCTGAGGGGCTGCAAGTCAGGATTGAGGGGCACTGCAGAGCTGTGGGAGTGGAGCCCAAGGCTGGCATTGCAAGGGACTCTAAACAGATGGGTCCAAAGCCCTGAACCTGTCTCCTCCTTTTTCAGTTCTCAGCATCCTCCACCACCATTCTGGATGAGGAGCCCATAGTGAACCGGGGCCTAGCTGCTGCCCTCTTGCTTTGCCAGAACAAAGGTAAGTGGGGAACTCAGGATGAGGCCCCGGTCCCAGAATCCTCTTGGGTTCCCATGCTTACCTGTTGTGCTCCCAGTCCTGGCTCCCTGTTCCGACAGGGCTCAGCTCCTCATTGCCTCTCTGAAAACCCTCCCTGGTACTTAGTGACTGGAGTGAACTTTGTTTAATTTGTAGTAAGGCAGGATCTACAGAGATTGCAGCCCCTGTCGCTGGGCACTGAACAGTCAGTGAGGCAGTCCCAACAAAGGGTGGGAGGGGGACAGAGCCCTTGAGAGGGGAACTGATGTGCCCAAGGTGTGTCATAGCTAGGAACAGAGTCTAGGAGTCCTGAGTCCGTCTACTGCCCTGCCCATTAGGCCATGCTGCCCCTGAAAGTCCCTTTCTCCCTGTGTGATCCAGCAGCTCTGAGATCTCTGGGGCTGGTGGTTGTTGGGGGGGGGGGGGGGGGGGGGAGCTTCCCAGACCACTCACTGCCCTTGGGCAGGGCCTGATCCATGCCTCTTCTGTTCACTGCAGGCCTGCTGGAGACGACAGTGCAGAAGGTGGCCAGGGTGAAGGCCCCCAACAAGTCGCTTCCCTCAGCTGTGTACTGCATCGAGGATAAGATGTAAGTGGTCTTTTGAGGCAGGCAAA
This sequence comes from Malaclemys terrapin pileata, assembly GCF_027887155.1. NCBI lineage: Eukaryota > Metazoa > Chordata > Testudines > Emydidae > Malaclemys > Malaclemys terrapin. Next base: position 30,350,383 of record NC_071511.1, on the reverse strand, counting down.
GCCCCGGGGTAGATCATCAGTAGCTGGAATCGGATCTGTCACCTCTGGGTCTTGGCGCCTGGGCCTCTTGCCTGAGCTAAAGCCCCACTGTGCTAGCCATGGCTGTAGCACTTGCCACCACGAGAGCGGCCTGGAGTGGGTGCCACAAGATCTGTTGCCAGAATAGGTGCTGTCAGTGCCCTGCCCCATGGCTGGTTTTCCCCAACCCCAGAAGAATGCCCATGGTCTCACAGTGGAGACTGGCAATAAGGGGGCAGTTATTGTGCTGGTGGTTTGGGTGATGTGGACACTGGTCATGCACCCCCAGTAACACCCATTCCCCCCCTTTATCGTAGACCTGGGCCCAAGTCTCATGCCATTGAAAGGCCCCTGAGTGCCAGGGGATCATTAGTGGCCAAGGGCTAAAAACCCTGATTTTGGCATCTCGTTCAAGACCGCATCCCCTAGCACCACACTGGGATCAGCAGTGACTGCAGGGAGAACACTCCCCCCCCCCCCCCTCCCCCCACCAAACTAACCTTCTGGGTTGGGCTCCTGCAGGGCCATTGATGACAAATACAGCCGGCGGGAGGAGTACCGGGGCTTCACCCAGGACTTCAAGGAGAAGGATGGCTACAAGCCTGATGTCAAGATTGAATATGTGGACGAGACGGGTCGCAAGCTGACACCAAAGGAGGTAGTGGGAAGGGACATGTGGGGCGCGAGCCAGGGGAGGGGAGGGGCAGCGGTGATGCAGCCATGTCTCTCCCCTCCATTCCCCCCATGGGGAGCAGCTGTGATGGTGAAAGGAGGCTGTTTCTCAGGGGGTGGGAAGGTTGGTTGGGAGCTGTGATGGTGAAGGGGGAGTTCTGTGGCAGGGATCCCCTGCTCTCCCTGCTGCCACAGACAGATGGGGAAGGGCGTTGGGGGTTCCCCAGCCCTGGTGCTGTGTTGAGTGGGTGGCAGGAGGCCCCCGGGTGGGGCTGACAGTCAGTGCTGACCCCCACTCTGTGTGCTCTCTCCCCAGGCCTTCCGGCAGCTCTCTCACCGCTTCCATGGGAAGGGCTCCGGGAAGATGAAGACAGAGAGGAGGATGAAGAAGCTGGATGAGGAGGCGGTGAGTGGGTGACATGGCTGGAGCTCCCCATGGGCAGAGCCTGCAGGATGCTGCAAGAGGGGCGGCTGTGGGGGCAGGTCTAGCTTCATCCTGTTGGCCAAGCTGTCAGGCATGGATGGGAAACCTGAGGAGGGCCCAGGGGGACACAGGAGCAGCATAGGGTGGGGTGCTCTCCCATTGTGGTCAGTGCTGGCTCCAGTGCTGCAGGGGGGGCGCTGTGCTGCTGCTTCTGCATCAGAAAAGTGCTGATTATTTGCAGTCATCAATAGTTTTGCTCCGTCCTTAGAGTCAGGCTGTTAAGCCTGGGGTCCTGGCCAAATCCCTCTTTAGGTTAACTGTCTCCTCTAAACAGCAGGGGGTATTAAACTGGACTAGGGGAGTTTTTCCTTTGCTGTATGATGGCCTGGGAACAGCCCCTACACACCCCTGGTGGCTGTGTCCCAGCACTGGGTGCGGATCCCGGGGTGCAGGTGGGATGGGATGGGCTGGTAGCCTGGGCTCACAGTTGAGCTGGTGAAAGTCTGCAGGGGGCTGTACTGACTCAGGCTCTCTTCTCTCCCCCCCTAAGCTGCTGAAGAAGATGAGCTCCAGCGACACACCCCTGGGCACGGTGGCACTGCTGCAGGAGAAGCAGAAGGCCCAGAAGACGCCTTACATTGTGCTGAGCGGCAGCGGCAAGAGCATGAACGCGTAAGTACCCCATCCTCCCACTTGTCATGGGGTTGGTCTGTCTGACCTCCCCGGTGTTGGGAAGCCAGGGCCTGGGGCCTAAAATCCCCAGGCAGGTGGTTGGGAAGGAAGCATTGGGAGAACCATGTCCTAGTCTAATGGGGCTAATCTAGGAGTGCACGGCCTCTTTTGTAGCCAGTACCCCTGTTAGGAATGACCCCTTCCCCCTGCCTTGAGTGCTCCTGGGAAACATCCCCTGGATCCTGGTCCTTCACTCATGTCCCCTCTCTCCTTGCTTCAACAGAAACACCATCACCAAGTGAGCTGCCAGCACTGATCCTGGAAGCAGATGCCGCCTGCCTGTCAGTTCCCATCTGGTCTGACCGTGTGCATCCTGGGTTCTGAGGGTGGAGAGTCTCTACTCTCCTGGGGAAAATGGTCCAGTCCTGCCCTCCTCTCACCATATACCTACAAGTTGTGAAGTCAAGGCGGGAGGACCTCCCATGGTAGTGCTCCCTCTAGTGGCTTCCACCTCTCAGCATCTGCTGGAGTAGTGTCACTCTGCCCTGTGCCACAGAGGGGACTCCTGCCTGTAAGTAAGATGCTGGAGTGCAGTTTGTTAAACTCTCCCTTCAACTCTTGATGTCTTGGATGCAAAACAGGCTGACCTGCCCTCGCCCCCACAGGCAGGGGCAGGGCTGTGTATATAGTTGAGAAGCTGTGACTCTTGGCACCAAAACCTTGTTTTTGTATTGATGTCAATCCAAATCACTCATTAAAAGCGCCAATTCCTGTCTGGGAGCTCGGCCCTGTTCTTGCCTGTCTGGAGATGCTAGTTCCTAGGGTGTGGGTCTGTAAGCCTGGGGGACAGGGCCTGGCTCTTGCTGTGTTTGTACAGCACCCTGCCCCATGACTGAGGCTCCCAAGTACTATCCAGACCAACTTCCTAGTCCCAGGGAGGCCTGACCTGTCTCTGCCAAACATCTAGTTCTATTGAACAGGGTGACCGTGCTGTACTGCTCACCAGCATTGCAGTGGGGGGAGGTGTGTCTCGGCTGGAGGAGCAGCCATGGGCTGGTAGCTGGCCTATATCCTCACTCTGCACAGATCAGTGTGGATAGCAGTGAGTTCGACCTGCCACCCCCTGCAGCCCAGAACCTGCCCCTGCGTACCAGCTGGCCCGGGACCAGGCTGCTCATTCTTGTGCAGTTTCAAATCAACCCAACTGGCTGCCTGTGGGAAAGTCTTTATTGAATAAGGCAGAGGGGAGACAGCTTATTACACAGCCATAGTGTCTAGGACAGACAGCACCCAGTGCTTTGCCCAAGGAGCCTGCATTAGAGCAGAGGGCACAGTCCAGTCCCCCATTAAAAGGGGCTGATAAGGGATGCTGACGCTGGGCTGCTCCATCTTAGATGAGGCCTCCCAGTGGCTATAACTTTACTCCTCCCCAGCCCCCTCTTTACAGCTTCAAGCAGCACTGCTGCCTAGAATCCCATTTCCCTCTGCCCCAAGGAGCAGTGCCACTCTTCCCCCAGAGTCGGCTGGGTGAACAGTGAAATACCCATGCATTGGGCACAACAGGCCCAGCACCTTCATCTCTAGTGAGCTGGATGCTGCAGCAACTCATGGCTCAGACAGCAGAGGTGATGGAGGGAAGAAATGTGTCCCCAGCAGGGGGCAGCACTGAGGCACTTCCAAGCCAGCTGGAGCATTCCCCAGGCTGGTGGATGTGAGTTCAGGCCCCAGAAAGCAGTCTCCTTCCTGCTGGATCAGGCTCCTCCTGCATGAGGTGTTTAGGAGGCTAGATCAGCTTTCCTGCCCTGGGTCGCTATTTTTCTTCCTCATCCTGGTCACTGGCCACTGTTGCCTCCTCCTCACTGTCATCCTCGCTCTCTGTGCAGCCGTAGCGCAGTCTGTTCGTGTTCACAAACAGGTCACTGTCGTCGTCTGAGTCCTCTTCCCCAGAGGAGCGGGCAGCCGTTTGCTCCCCTTCCCTGCTGCAGAAAGGGGTGGCTGTCAGTTCTAGGCCTGTAGCCCTAGCCGTCACCTGGCTTCCCCCTTGGGGCAGCTGCCCCCTGATAGGGGCACTAGCCTAAGACTGGAGACCTGGGTTACCTAGGACTGGAAGGGACCTTCTGGACCAGTTAGCCCCATCCCTGCTATCACAGCCACCCCGTCATAGAATCCAGCTTCCTCTGTAAAATCATTGGGCTGTTTGCCCCCATCTCCTGGGGAGGCTGTTCCAGAACCTCCCTCAGAGGGGCTGAAATGTAATTTCCAGTCTAGTTTATTCCTGGACAGTTAAGCAGCCATCCCCCTCCTTTCCCACTCACCTGGCCTCGGAGCTGGGCTGACTTTCTGCAGTGTCAGAGAAGGCCTCAGGCCTGTGGGGGGAAAAGGCATGAGATGATAGAACAGCCCGGACTTTGCGACAATGGCTCTGACATTTCCCTTCTAGGGAGGGCTGCAGGGAATGGGATATGGGGCCTTTCCTCTCCACTCCAGCCCCTGCCCAGGGCATGGGACTGCTTCAGCCAACACAGCCCCTGCTGTGCAAAAGGGTCCACTAGTAACCACAGCACAGACTGATTTTCCCACCAACGCAATCGACAGACAAACTACTTTGCATCAAAACCTAAACTGGTGGCAAAACCTCATTTGACAAAAAGAGCAGGAGTACTTGCAGCACCTTAGAGACTAACATTTATTAGAGCATAAGCTTTCGTGGACTACAGCCCACTTCTTCGGATGCATATAGAGTGGAATAAATATTGAGGAGATATATACACGCATACAGAGAGCATAAACAGGTGGGAGTTGTCTTACCAACTCTGAGGCCAATTAAGTAAGAGAAAAAAATTGAAGTGATAATCAAGATAGCCCAGTACAGACAGTTTGATAAGCAGTGTGAGAATACTTACAAGGGGAGATAGATTCAATGTTTGTAATGGCTCAGCCATTCCCAGTCCTTATTTAATCCTGAGTTGATTGTGTCTAGTTTGCATATTGATATAGTCCACGAAAGCTTATGCTCTAATAAATTTGTTAGTCTCTAAGGTGCCACAAGTACTCCTGTTCTTTTTGCAGATACAGACTAACACGGCTGCTACTCTGAAACTCCTCATTTGACAGTTTTTCCCATTTTTTCAGTTAAATTAGAACCTGAGACTTGGTTTTGGCCAAGTTAGTTTTCAAAAGTTTTGTAGAGGGAAACTTCCTTTACTCCATCCCTGCCTCCCTCATGTTAAGGAGTCCTAGAGCAGGTAGCCAGAAAAGGGATCATCTAATCTGACTCCTGTACAACAGGCTCTAGGACTGCTCTGAATTAATTTCTATTCAAACTACATCAAGTCTTTCCAAATCACCTCTGAGCTGGATTTAAAAATTGCCAGCACTGTTGAATCCACCACAGCCTTTGGTCAGTTGTTCCAATGAACCCTCTGCTTTCCAATCTGCATGTGTCTAACTTCAATTTCCGACCATTGGCTCTTGTTTAATGTTTGTCTGTTAGATTGTAGAGCCTATTGTCAAATGTCTGTTCCCCCTGCAGGTACATATAGACGGGGCTCAAGTCACCCCTTAAGCTAAGATTGAGCTCTGGAGTCTGTCACCAATCCTTATATTCTTGTGGCTCTTCTCTGCCCCCTCCAATTTATCAATATTCTTCTTGAGACAAGATCACAGCAGCCCCAAACTGATTATAAACAGCATCTGCTGCCAAAGCAATGAGCCCCCTGCTGGAGAACTACCACCCCATCTGCATCCAATGTCCATGGAGCTAACTGCTCTGCTTTTATTCCTACAGCTCACCAGTGGTGGGAATCAACCCTAGGCTCAGAACTGAAGCCCAAATTGAGCAGTGAAGGAAACTAGTCCTTGGAACAGCTTATCCAGGGCTGGGGTGGATTCTCCATTAGGATGGTCTAGGGCCACTAGCCCAGCACGGGGCAGAGCAGGGTTCTGTTCCTGGTTCTGCTACGGCCCTTGGGCGAGTTGCTTTGTGTATCTTGTGCCTCAGTTTCCTCATCTGTAAAATGGGGCTAATCCTTACTGGGCAGGGCTGTGAGGAGAAATTCCACAGCAAGAGGCACTGGGATTCCATGCTGAGTGTCATGAGTAAATCTATGCCAGGGAGGCTGGGAGCTTTCTAGATTCCCCAAGACTGGCCCACTTGCTTCAGAGGGGGGAAGATGTCCTGCAGGCTCCTCTTCCTACAAGATGGACCTTGCTCTTGACAGCCCAGGCAGGGCTGGTGACACATGAGCACTGCTGAGGGGAAGCAGCAAGGCTCAGGAAGGGATGTAAAGAGCAGAAGGGACCAGCTGATGAAATCTCAGCCTCAGGAGGGACACTCAGGCCTGGGCCAATCCCCACTCACTCTTTTCTCCAGCACCTTGGTGCCAGAGGGGCAAGAGCAAGGAGTCTGGGAGCTCATGGCTCATCACACACACACACACATCCTCCCCCACGCCTCCAACTCCTACCAGAGCCCTTCTTTCTTTAGGTACCGCACATGGTCCTTGTACAACACAAAGTTGATCTCAGCCTTCACCTTCTCGCCCTCTTCGATAGGGTCCACCAGCAGAAAGTCACCTGCAATGATAGAGGGACAGAGTGGGGAGTTTGGCTGGTTTAGGAGATGGGGAATGGGATACAGGGCCTTTCCCCTCTAGGGAGGGCCAGCTCTCATCTAGCCCCAGAGTGGGGGGACTGGTGGGCAGGGAATGGGACACAGAGCTGCTTCTTCCTCTTTTGGGGTGAGGATTCCAATCTGTGCCCAGGGGAGGTGGGATATGGGGCCTTTCCCCTCAAGAGGTGCCATGAACCCAGCTGCACTGTACTCACCTCGTTTGATCCAGATGTTCTTGCGGAATTTTGTGGGCATGCTCACTAAGAATCTAGTCCCCTCGGCTGTTTCCACCTCATGGAGGTTGTTTCCTGGGGTCCCCAGGACCTGGCAGAAGGAACAAAGGGGATTAACCACAGAAGCTGCTTCCTGAGGGAGTGGATTTTCCAGCACTGAGCACCTACAGATTAGGGCCTGTCTTAAAGTGATGCTCTAGCTCAGCCCACCAGAGCTGGGCTGCATGCAGGAATGGCTGTGGGGGGGTATTCCATGGCCTGACTTATGCAGGAGTTCAGACTAGATCAGGCTCCAATTTTGGCCTTGAAATCTTCTGCCTAGCTAGGGCTTTCAGATGGCTCACACTCCACCTGGTCTGCTTACCCAGCAAGACAATGACTGGCTGAAGCCCTGAAGCATGAGATTGGACTGCAGTTGCCTTCAGCCAGCAGGAAGGGATTTTCTTCCCCGATGCACAATTGGACAGATATATTCGGGGGTTTTCTTGCCTTCCTCTGAAGCAAGGAGCTCACCAGTGCTCAAGGGATATGATGGTAGGGAAGTGCTGAAATGAGACATGCCCAGATGCTCCCCGCAAGCAACCCACACCCCATGCTGCAAAGGAAAGTGAAAACCCCCAAGGTCCCAGTGGAGCCCAGCTAAGCAGGGTTGCTCCCTCTCTCACCCGGACAATCTGCTGTTGAGGAGATGGCACCACGTATTCCTCCAACACCTCTTTCACCACATGCTTGCGTTTGGTTGCTTGGGACATCCTGGTGCGTTAGCCCTCAGGGACAGGATCCCTGCTGGGCGGGTGAAGTGCTGAATGGCTGGAAGGCAGACGTGCTCTGGAAGGCTATAAGGAGAGAAGGAACAGTAGAGGGAGAAGAGTCTTGTTGCATCTTCCCAAGATCAAATAAGCTTCTGAAGGCAAAGAGTTCCCCAGTGAGAAGGGCACTGGGCTGGGAGCCAGGAAATCTGGGTTCTGTTGCAAGCTCTGCTGCTGACTTTGGGCAAGTCCTTTTGCCACTCAGTGCCTCAGTTTTCCCACCCCCCCACAGACCCTTAGTCTAGATAGAGTACAAGCTCTTTGGGGCAGGGACTGCTTCTCACTAAGTGTCTGTGTGCCGCCAGGCATGATGGCATCAGGGTCTGTACAGCACCCAGTACCATGTGTAGGCACAGAGTGCCTGCCAGCCCCTTAACTGAGATCAAGGCCCCATTGTGTCAGGCACTGCATAGACACAAAGTGAGAGACAGTCCCTGCCCTGAGGAGCTTGCAGTCTAAATAGACAAAGGGCAGGAGAAAATGAGGCACAGCGAGAAGCGTTATTGAGGGGGCAGAACAGAACCCAGGCAGCCCTGGATCCCTGGCCAGCGCCCTCCCCACTACACCACACTTCCTATCCATCAAGGATGTCCCCTTGATCTTAGGTTATCAGAAAAGGTTACTAGAGATGCCCCATCTACTTTCTCTACTCCCCCCAGGATGGGGCAGAGATTGTCTGCTCTCCCAGGAAGCCAGCAGCACCACTTCCTGCAAGGTACCTGTTTGGGGGATAAAAAGAGGCTGTCCGTCTCTGATAGTTGAGGATCCAGCACTGAATTCAGTCCTCGAGGCATCCACCAGCACTGGACACACTGGAAGAGGAACAAAGACAACTCTGTGGCTCATGGAAATGGACTGAGACTCCCTCACTCAGGGAATGAGGCCGCTCCGAGATTCCTCCATTCTGCTGGAAAATTCCAGGCCAGGCTCCTCACATTGTCTCCCGTAGTAATAATTCCACTGAGAATGTTTTAGCCGTGAATCTCAAAGTGCTTTAACATGAGGAGGTCAGGATCATCAATAGGGAACTGGGGCACAGGGAGGGGAAGGGACAACACAGGGCAAACGGTGGGAGGTGAAACTGAGGCAGAGATGGAGCATAACACGGATTAGATTCCAGGCATTTTGAGTGTCAATTTGAGTACACCATCCCACTGGGCCATGGAAAGATTGCCAGCAATTCTGCTGATGATTGCATGAGGGAGATTAATTCTTCAGGGCTGAATCAGCTTCCCAGATAAAATCTCATCCACATCAGAGAATGAAGCAAAGACCCCACAGCGACCATGGAAACCAAGAAGAGGTTGATCCAGCCACTTTGTGCCATATCCCTGTTATGGTTTCCTTGCAGTCAGAGACAGACGAATGGGGTCGAGTGAATGAGTCACCTCTGTGACTCAGTTTCCCTCACCTAAAAAGTTGGGGATAATGCCTGCATCATCAGTCCGTGCTGAGATTCATTCCAGCCCTGCCCTAAGCATTAGACCCCCCCCCCCATCTCCCAGAGCTGGGCTGGAACCCAGGTGTCCTACCCCCTCCCCCATCGCAGAGATTAGTCCCATTTGATTCTCCATCTCCTCGCCCGGACGTGAGGACCAGGTCCCCTCCAGGGCTATTCCATGTCACCGGGGGGGGGGGCGCCCCTTGGGGGCGGGAGGGTTTCCTGTTGCCCTAACACCCGGGGGGAGAAAGTTGGTGTGTGTGTCTCTGCCGCCTCCCCCTCTCCCCAGGACGGGGGTTGGCCCTGCCGCCTCCCCATTGCCTCCGTTGGAGCCTCCCGTCCCTACCTCTCTCCACATGGGACTGAGTCGAGTCAACCGCTTCCGCCTCCTGAGCTCCCCCGCTCCACTTCCGGGTGTTCGGCTCGCTTCCGCCTCCTGACCCACTTCCGGGCGCCTCCTCGCCCTGCCCCGGTATCCTCTGATCCCGTCCCAGCCCCAGCTAACGCACGGGGCAGCCCGGGGGCGTTATTATGGGATGGAAGGGTTGTTACGGGCCAGCCCCACAACAACAGGTGGCGTCAGAGCCTGGCCCCGCCCATTGGTTACTGCCGGCGGAAGGATTAGTGGGTACCATCGAGTTTTCAACTGGCTAGAGTGTAGATTCTGAACTCTGTGGTTCAAATGTGGCTGGAGCGTCCCTAGGAGGGCGCTAGGGCTGTCAGGACTCATAGAGCGGATGTAGCCTAGAAAGAGTGACCCTGTACTCTATGGTTAAAAATGTGGCTGGATCGCCCTTGGAAGGGCTGTATATAGCGCCGCCTACTCTCTATGGTTATATGGGGCGCGAAGAGGCGCGCGTCCCGGCGTGGCCCGGAAGAGGAAGGGGTGTTTGCGCAGGCGCGGTGGGTGGCCGGTTGGGCGGGAGCGGCGGTGGCTGAGGTGCTGCAGCAGCGAGTGGAGCTGGTGAGTCGTTGCGGCGCTGGGCGGGGGCCTCGGGCAGGGTGAAGGCGGCTGCGGGCGGGGCGGTGTCTGTGGGGGAGCCTGAGGGGGTAGGGGAAGCAGGAGCTTAGGGAGGGGGGCGGAGGCTGGGGATGTCTCTGGCAGGGGGCGGTCTGGAGGGAGGGATGGCGATGGCGGCGGCGGGTAGAGCGGAGGAGGGTGGTGTTGAGGGGCGGGGTATATGGTGGGGCGGGCTGTCTCTATGGGGGTGGGGTGAGTTACGGAGAAGAGGGTCAGGTTGGAGTGTTTGGGGCGGGGGGGGGAGGGTTTCTCTGTAAGGATTGGTGGGGCTGACGGTTCCTGGAGGGGGGGCTTATCCATAGGGGAAGAGAAGGGTGGTCTCTATAGAGCACTGGTTTCAGACCTTTTAAAGTACAAGATAAATTCAAAAAGTGAAGTGCAACCTAGGATCTACCCTGCCCTTTCCCTGAGGCCCAACCCTGCTCACTCCATCCCCCCTCCCTCTGTTGCTCGCTCTCCCCCACCATCACTCACTTGCTGGGGCAAGGGGTTGGGGTTCGGGAGGGGAAGCAAGTTCTGGGCTGGGGCGGAGGGGTTTGCAGTGTGGGAGGGGGCTCTGGGTTGAGCTTGGGCCAGACGGTTGGAGTGCAGGGTGGGGTTAGGGGTGTGAGCTCTGGGAGGTAGTTTGGGTTCAGGGCTGGGGCAGGGGGTTGGGGTGCAGGAGGGAGTACAGGGTGCTGGCCCCACGCCCCTCCTGGAAGCTGCCTGCACGTCCCTGCCCTGTGCCCCCTGGAGGGGGGGGCATGGCAAGCGGCTCTGTGTGCTGCCCATCTCTCCAGGCACTGCTGCCACAGCTCCCATTGGCTGCATTTCCCCATTCCTGCCCAATGGGAGCTGCAGGGTAGTGTTTCCAGGCAGGAGCAGTGTGTGGAGACCCCTGAACCCCCCCCTCCCCCGCAGGGACATGCTTGCCACTTCTAGGAGCAGTGTGGGGCCGGGGAAGGTAGAAGCCTTCCTTAGCCCCGCTGCGCCACCGGACTTTTAGCAGCCAGATATGGCAATCTACTGATTGTTGACCTCTGCTATAGAGGGTGAGGCTTGGGAGCTCTGTGGGGGTGGGTGGGCTGATGGTATCTGGGGGAGGGTTGAGTTAGTGCTAATGTTAATCCTTACTTAGCTCTTATCATTAGTAGCTCTCAAGAGATTTGTAAAGGAGGGTCAGTGTCATCCCCCATTTTACAGATGGGGAAACTGAAGCACAGAGTTGAAGTTAGGCCCCCGGGTCAGTAGCTGATCTGGGAATAGAACCCAAGTCTTTTGAGTCTAGTTCAGTTCTCTACCCACTGGGCTACGTTCTAGGGAAGGGAGGGGTAGAGTGCAGGTTTCTGAAATTGTGGAGTCTTTTTTGAAGAGAACAGTGCTTGTGTTGAGTTAGAGAGAGGAGGATCTTTAGTGGTGAGAGAGGGGTTGGGTTATGGTGGGTGTGTCTGGGACGGCTAGGAGCATCTGTAGTGATGGTGTCAAGTATCATGGGGTAGCCGTGTTAGTCTGTATCTACAAAAACAACAAGGAATCTGGTGACACCTTAAAGACTAACAGATTTATTTGGGCATAAGCTTTCGTGAGTAAAAACCTCACTTCTTCGGATGCATAGGTGGTCTCTGCTGGGGCTGAAAGTGGCTCTGGGCAGGATTGGATTGGGAGCGGATGGTGGAAGGTGTTTCTGAATGGGTGGAGAGAGGATCTGAGGGGAGGGAGGTGGGGATGAGGGTGTTTCGGGGAGGGAGGGTGCCTTTCTGGTGAAGGAAGGGTGAGGGTGTGCATAGGGGAGGATGCATCTGGTGAGGATGGGCCAAGAGCAGGATCTCTAAAAGGGCTGAGGGTGTCTTGAGGGGAGGAAGGGGGTGCAGAGTCAAAGCAAGGGGCTTGTTGGTATTTGGCAGCAAGGATGGGGCTGAGGGTGCATGTGGAAGGGAGGGCGTTATCCCTGAGGTTGGGTGTTCTGCAGAAAGTGGGGAATTCAGGGGCCTTTGGTGTGGCTGTCATAGATTCACAGGGCTCTTTACATCCTTGGACTAGTCCCTGGAATGACCCCTTTACTGTGTTGACTCCATTAGGGGCATGCCCTCTCACTGGGGTAAGTCCCGTGGCTTCACCGCCTCCTGGGACTGAACCTCAGAACCTTTAGCACCCCTGCTAACTCTGTGAGCTTCCCTCAGTGAGTCCACTCAAATTGGACACCTGGGGAAGACTTACACACCCAAAGGGAGCAATGGAGCCCTGACTTCCTGACTATAGAGTGACTAAGCCAGTGTTAAAACAGAAGGATTTATTAGAATACTCAAGGAGCTGACTGAGGAGATATCTGAGCTGCTAGTGATTATCTTCAAAAAGTCATGGAAGATGAGAGAGATTCCAGAGGACTAGAAAATGGCACTATATTTGCCCATCTATAAAAAGGGAAATAAGGACAACCCAGGGAATTACAAACCAGTCAGCTTAACTTCAGTACCCAGAAAGATAATGGAGCAAATAGGTATATCTCCATATATTATTATCTCATAGAACTGGAAGGGACCCTGAAAGGTCATTGAGTCCAGCCCCCTGCCTTCACTAGCAGGACCAAGTACTGATTTTTGCCCCAGATCCTTAAGTGGCCCCCTCAAGGAGGGAACTCACAACCCTGGGTTAGCAGGCCAATGCTCAAACCACTGCGCTATCCCTCCCCCCACAAACAATTAAGCAATCGTGTAAACACCTAGATCAGGGGTGGGCAAACTGCAGCCGGATCCAGCCCGCTAGCCATTTTAATCCAACCCTTGAGCTCCTGCTGGGGACACTCCATGTGGCTCCTGGAAGCAGCAGCTTGGCCCCCTCCTGTTCTCCAGCCATGGAGCAGGGGTTGGGGGCTGTGCCACGCAGCTCCCAGAAGCAGAGGCATGGCCCCCCTTCTGGCTCCTACACGTAGGGGCTGTTACCTCAGTTCCCCTAAAAACCAACCCAGGGTCACACTTGTATTAGTTTTATTACGATGCCACTGT